>NC_134267.1:57380563-57700563 GCF_031893055.1 Leptodactylus fuscus | reverse complement strand
CGCACAGATCCAACCTTCTGACTCCAACCTTGAACTCCAAGGACAAATCGCTGAACTTTCAAAGAATCTAATTAAGCTTTGCAAAAAAGTGGATGACCTTCAGCTGACACCACCGAGGTCTCCCTCATCCCGGCACTGGCAGCGACCTTCGCCACGTCAGTATTCACGCAGACCGTTATTCCGACCCGGTCGCAGGGTCACGGACCAGTTTGATTCATCCGGAAGGCCCATCTGTCGAAGTTGTCATTTACCAGGAAATGTTGAACGAGAATGCCAGTCTTTAAACTAGGCCGTCCTGGGGCAGAGGACCTACCCCCAGGAGACAACCACCACCATGGTCCACTATCACCTGAATGGGGCCGACGTTTCATTGGAGACCGTCCTATCCTTTCCATCAATATGAACAACATCCCACTGACTGCTCTCTTGGATACGGGATCACAGACGACCACCATGCCCCTTGCCCAGTTTGAAAAATATTGGTCTCAAGATCAGCTACAACCACGCAATCCTCATGAGCAGGTGACTCTAATTGCCAGCAATGGACAAGAACTTAAACAGGTAGGATACTTCCTAGCCACCCTTAAGATTGGCAAAACCGAACTGAAGGATCAAGGGATTGTCATTGTGGACGTTGCCAAAGACAGAGACACTCCCTCCATCATCATTGGGACCAATGTCTTAGTTAATTGTTTTGATGAAGCCATTGCTGCCTTGTCTGACACTCTTCAAATAGCCGCTCCAAAAGAGAGACACATCTACCATAAGGCCATTAAGGTTTTGGTACAACAACAACAGGTACAACTTTCCCAAGGTGAGATCGGAAAAGCTAGGGTGACTGACGCTAGACCCATCATCTTACCACCTGGTCATGTGATGATGGTCTGGTGCCGGGCCAGGTTTGGTGTCAAAGGGAGGGATTACTCCGTGCTCATCGAGTCAATGCCTACGGATCGTACAGTTATTGCTGCCCGTAGTTTGGCTAAGGTGACCCATGGACGAGTCCCTATACAATTGTTGAATTTTGGGGATTCTGAAGTTACACTACCTCGGTATACAGTGGTTGCCAAATTATCCAGAGTTCAGGATGCTGATTGCCTCCAGAGAGTCCATTGTGAAGCTCAGACCACCAATTCACAACCCACATGTAACCCCACTGGGGAGCAAAAAGAATGGTGGCAAGAGATTCACCTTGGAACCCCTGAGACGCCTTCATCTCAGCTGGAAGGGGTATTGCGGGTAGTTCACGAATACGAACACATTTTCAGCAAGTCCCCTATGGACTTTGGGCATGTCACTGCAGTAGAACACACAATTCAAACTGGTGATCATCCTCCCATCAAGCAAAGACATAGGCCCATTCCCCCAGCACAATACCAACAAGTAAAAGGCTTACTCCAAAACATGAAGGATTCCGGTGTCATAAGGGACAGCCGAAGCCCTTGGGCTGCTCCCTTAGTACTCGTCAAAAAGAAGGACGGTACCATTCGCCTTTGCGTGGATTACCGCAAATTGAATGATATCACCCACAAGGATGCGTATCCACTGCCCCGGATAGAGGAGTCCCTTGCAGCTCTTCAGTCTGCAGCCTACTTCTCTGTTCTGGACCTTACCAGTGGATACTGGCAGGTCCCTATGTCCCCAGCTGATGCTGAAAAAACTGCCTTCACAACACCAATGGGTCTGTTTGAATTTGACCGGATGCCATTTGGGTTGTGCAATGCGCCTGCCACATTCCAACGGCTCATGGAGTTCTGTTTAGGTCATCTAAACTTTGAGTCTGTCCTGTTATATCTGGATGATATAATTGTTTACTCCAGGACATATGCAGAGCATTTGGATCACCTTGCGAGAGTGTTTGAGTCTTTGGATCGCTATGGTCTGAAACTCAAACCTTCCAAATGCCATCTCCTAAAATCTGAAATCCAATACCTGGGACACATTGTGAGCGCTGATGGGGTGTCGCCAGATCCTCAGTACACTGAACGGATACGCGACTGGCCAACTCCTGAAACGGTAAAAGACATCCGTAGATTCCTTGGGTTCGCCGGTTATTACCGCCGATTTGTAAAAAACTTTGCCCGGATTGCTGCACCCTTACAGGCTGTACTGATAGGTCAGTCTACCACCCGATCTGGTAAGAGTCCAACTATCCAATGGACCCCTGAAATGCAAAAAGCATTTGATGAGTTAAAAGCGGCCTTAGTCGGTCCGAATGTCCTTGCTTACCCTGATTACAGTAAACCGTTCATTCTGCAAACAGATGCAAGTAAAACTGGACTTGGTGCTGTCCTGTCCCAGAAACAAGAAGGTTTGATTAGACCCATTGCATTTGCCAGTCGATCGCTTCGGGCGACTGAACGTAATGACTCTAACTACAGCTCCTTTAAGTTGGAGTTTCTGGCCTTGGTTTGGGCGGTTACCGAAAAATTCCATCATTATCTCACCGCCACTCCTTTTGTTGCATACACAGATAATAATCCTCTGACCCATCTTAGCACTGCCAAATTGGGAGCAATTGAGCAGCGTTGGGCTTCACGTCTTGCCAATTATCAGTTTACCTTAAAATTCCGTGCAGGGAGGGAGAATGTTAATGCTGACATTTTATCTCGGTTACCCCAAGAGTCAATTAATGACCTAGATGACCCTGACATATGGGAAGAAATTGAACTCCCTGACTTCTATGACAAAGTCACTCAACGTGTTAATCAAAATGTCCGGACTAAATATTGTACCCTTCAGACCGTGCGAGTTGAGTCCCTCCATCATATGGATTGGGAACAAGTCCAAAAACAAGATCCAACATTGCAAAGATTAAAAGACTTTTTAAAAGATTCTAATTCAATAGGTCCAGATAACAATGCAAGCCCTGAACTTCAAAATCTTTGGCGAGAGCGCGGTCGTTTAACCTATCTGCAAGGAAAACTGGTCTGCCGTTATGTAAATCCTCGTACCCATGAGCGAGTGTTTCAGATTGTGATACCAAGACAAGACGCTCCTTTGATCTTGGATGCGTATCATAATCAGTCAGGACATTTCAATGCCCAAAAGACAGAACGAACCATTAAGGATCGTTTCTACTGGGTGGGAATGCGCCCTCAAATTGAACAGTGGTGCCGGGATTGTGCACAATGTGCTTTGCGGAGAGGATCTAACCAACGGGCCCCTCTACAGGGAATTGTCACAGTCAGACCACTAGAGTTGGTAGCACTTGACCACATCAAGTTGACACCAAGTCGGTCAGGTTACACTTATGCACTAACAATGATTGATCATTTTTCAAAATTCATGGTTGTAGTCCCAGTAAAAGATCTCACTGGTAAAACAGCAGCTCGGGAATTCCAAAGACATTTTGGGCGACCCTACGGTTATCCTGAAAAGATCCTTACTGATCAAGGTCCTGCATTTGAGTCAGAGCTTTTTCAAGAGTTCTGCAATCTCTATGGGTGTCAAAAGATCCGCACTACAGCCTACCATCCCCAGGGTAATGGTCTTTGTGAAAAAGCCAATCAAATCATTATCAACATGCTGAGAACAGTTGCCCGTGAAAAACGATCTGAGTGGCCAGAGCTATTGCCAGAGATCACTGAGATCTATAATAACACCAGACAGGATTCCACAGGGTACACTCCTGCATACCTCCTTAGAGGACAGATAGGACAGCTCCCCGCTGATCACCAAATGGGAGTGATTACAGAGGTTAGGTCCCCACCTTTACCAAATGACACTTGGGTAGCAGAAAGACTAAGGGTTAATAGAGAACTTCAGGAACTTGTGTGTAAATCTCTGGACCAGGCTAGACACAAACAGGCTCTCCAGTATGACAAAGGAGCAAATGCTCAACCCTTGCAACCTGGAGATAAGGTCCTAAAAAGGCGACATGTTAGGCATCATAAGTTAGAGGATCGTTGGGAAGACAACGCCTATGTTGTCCAAGAGGCACCACATGATAACCCTAAAGTGTGTAAAATTGTTCCAGAGGATGGAGAAGGTCCATCGCAGTTAGTGTCTCGAGATGATCTCAAAGTCTGTCCCTCCTCTTATACAAGTCCAAGAGTGACCCGTCGGTTACCAGCTACTCCACACGCTCTGTCACAACCAAGACGGAAATTACCCTGTATACCCATTCCTGGCCAACATGGTACAGAATTAGGACTTGCTCTGGCTTCCCCTAACTTATACTTCTTTGTGAGACCTACGGTTACACCATTGCAAAGAGAGACTCCTTCTGTGTCAAGGGAAACAAGTGACTCCATTTCCTTAGAGGACTTTGTATCAGAGACTCCGGATACTCAGGTACTCCCTGTTGACAGAGAGGAGGCCTCAGAGCCTGAAACAATTTCTCAAAGGAGATCCCAAAGGGTAAACAAGGGTAAACCCTCAGTTCGCTACAGCCCTTAAAGGAGCATGCCAAGATCAGCCATAGTAGACTGTGCATTTCAGCTGATCATCTGCCTTGGAGACTGTTGTTTATCTTCACTTCAACAAATAAGCCATATACCTGGTGCCATAGTGGCGACACCATGCTTGGACTGCCCAAAGTTCTACCTCTATGTTTATTATTTGTTCCTAACCCATTTAACGTTTATTCCATTTACTTTGTACTATGGGATATTTAAGCCATTGACTGTTTTCTGTGTTATTGGTAGCCCGAGGACGTGCTACATTCAAGAAGGGAGGGATGTAACCCCCTCACAGGAGTTACTAATGGTTATTTGGCCATATAAGTGCCTTACATGTTATGATGGTTTGTATATGTTGTCATGTTTATTCTGTATTCATTTGTGTAATGTTGTTAAGCTATTGTTCTCTGGTTTCACTTGTCCTAGTGAGCTGTGGTCTCCATAGCAACACACACTATGGTGAGTGGATCTGTAGCTGGAACAGGAAATAGTCATAGCAGGGACAGGAAGTAGTATTCTGTAAGAGCCAGGGAAGGAGAAGTGTGGCAGTGGCCATCTTGTGTTTCAGACACTGTGCTGTGAGGATTCCCATAGCAGCAGTAGGACAGAGAAGCTGTGTGACAGCGCCTGCATCACTATCAGTAAGAGGACAGGATTATATCAGGCTAAGCAGAGCTATAACCCTGGCAGCCTGCACCTACCTCTACAAGGTAACTGAGCCCCTGCAGTAAGCCAGAAGCTGGGCCTGCAGCCATCTTAGACTCTCTGCTAATACATGGGGAGGTGTCATCCAGCTACAAGCCACTGTGCCACAGCTCACTGCTACAGGACAAGTGACCAGCAGATGCCTGTTACAATAAAGCAGTGAGTACTTCAACTGATCCTGGCCTGGACATTGCCTTCCTTGCAGCTAAGCCCTGGGCAAATGCTCTTTGTTGGAGTAGAGCACTGGCACCCACATCACCATCTCAGCCCAGGGACCAGCGGGTGTCTCAATACTCCAACTGGCGTCACATCTAACTGACTCTGCCTATTTCCCTGTGCACCTCTCCTGGGAGTTCTGGTGCCTATAAGGTCACCGTGACAGTCCAGCCTCCTGCACGGTTCGCCCGGGGTGGTCGCACACAGTCAAGCAGTCCATTGCCAGAGGCAGCAAAGCAACCCCAAAACATCAGGGAACCTCCGCCATGTTTGACTGTAGGGACCGTGTTCTTTTCTTTGAAGGACTCTTTTTTTTCCTGTAAACTCTATGTTGATGCCTTTTCCCAAAAAGCTCTACTTTTGTCTCATCTGACCAGAGAACATTCTTCCAAAACGTTTTTGGCTTTCTCAGGTAAGTTTTGGCAAACTCCAGCCTGGCTGTTTTATGTCTCTGGGTAAGAAGTGGAGTCTTCCTGGGTATCCTACCATACAGTCCCTTTTCATTCAGACGCAGACGGATAAAACGGGTTGTCACTGTTGTATCCTCGGACTGCTGGGCAGCTTGAACTTGTTTGGATGTTAGTCAAGGTTCGTTATCCACCATCCACACAATCTTGCGTTGAAATCTCTCGTCAATATTTATTTTCCGTCCACATCTAGGGAGGTTAGCCACAGTGCCATGGGCTTTAAACTTCTTGATGACACTGCGCACGGTAGACACAGGAACATTCAGGTCTTTGGAGATGGACTTGTAGCCTTGAGATTGCTCATGCTTCCTCACAATTTTGCTTCTCAAGTCCTCAGACAGTTCTTTGGTCTTCTTTCTTTTCTCCATGCTCAATGTCGTACACACAAGGACACAGGACAGAGGGTGAGTCAACTTTAATCCATTTCAACTGGCTGCAAGTGTGATTTAGTTATTGCCACCACCTGTTAGGTGCCTCAGGTAAGTAACAGGTGCTGTTAATTACACAAATTAGAGAAGCATCACATGATTTTTCAAACAGTGCCAATACTTTTGTCCACCCCCTTTTTTATGTTTGCTGTGGAATTATATCCAATTTGGCTTTTTGACAATTCTTTTTGTGGTTTTCCATTGAAGACAAATTAAATAAAGATAATAATACCTAAGAATTTGTGATTGCAATCATTTTCTGGAAGAAAATGAGCATTATCTGACAGAATTGCAGGGGTGCCAATACTTTTGGCCAACACTGTATAGGGTTTAGGGGTTCACTTCCTGGGGTAAGTGTGAGGGATATGATGGGGTTAACTGCTATTACTATGAGACACATGGTGTTACTAAGCTGTAATGCACATGACCAGATTTTTTATCCACAACTGAGGTTAAAAGTATGGACCTATACATTTCAATGGTCCCGCACACACACACACACACACACACACACACACACACACACACACACACACAAGCACACACACACACACACACACACACACACACACACACACACACACACACACACACACTTTCTTTTTGTGGAATTTTTTTGCCAAACTGAAGATCTGTAAAATATGGAGCAGATCCTATATCTATCCTTTAGCTGTCTGCAATTCTGGCTCTGTCAAATCATTCTTAATGTATAAGTCAGTGATAACCACATCTGTGCCATTTTTATGCAGGAGACGTCTTAATCCTGGTTCACATCTGCGTTCGGTATTCTGTTCGGGGAGTGCCCATGGGGACCCCCCGAAAAGAATACCGAACACACTGACAAGCGGTGTGCAATGAAAGCACATGGATCCCATAGACTATAATGGGGTTTGTGTGTTTTCCGTGCACTGTCCGTACAGAACATGTGGAGAGGAAAGTACTTCATGAACTACTTTTCTCTCCGCTTGACTAATGTGGACACCATGCGGAAAACACACAGACCCCATTATAGTCTATGGGGTCCATGTGCTTTCATTGCTCACTGCTTGTCAATGCGTCCGGTATTCTGTAAAGTGGACTCCCCGAACAGAATTCCAAATGCAGATGTGAACCAGGCCTAAGGCTGAGGCCCCACATTGCAGAAACACAGCATTTTTGTTGCAGTTTTTTTTTAGCCAAAGCTAGCAGTGTATTAAGCAAAATGTAGAAGTATAGGAGCTTCCTTTATATTTCCCATTCCTTTAGAAGCCATTCTTGATTTTGGTTGAGAAAAAAAAATGCAGCAAAATCTACAACAAAAAATCTGCATTACCGCAATGTGGGGCCTCAGCCTTAGGCTAAAGCCTCACACTGTGGAAAAGCAGCTTTTTTTTGTTGCAGATTTTGCAGCTTTTTCTGAGTCAAAGAGAGGAGTGGATTGAGCAGAAGGTAGAAGTATAAGAGCTTTCTCTATATTTCCCATTCTTTTGTAGCCATTCTTGGCTTTGGCTCAAAAAAACGCAACAAAATCTGCAACAAAAAAAGCTACGTTTCTGCAACGTGGGGCCTTAGCCTTAGGGTGTTGCTTTTCAGGTGGTGACATGCTGTGTGCCCAGATGCGGCTACAGCTAAATGCAGTCCATGGGCACCAGTGCTGTCACTTTGGGGTAAGTGTGACACTCATTAATTCCTAGTTGTGGTTTTGCTGTTGCCACACAGTCAGGAATTAAAAGTGGCTGAAATTAATCCGAGTTTCACTTACAAAATGTGAAAGTACCAGTGACCAGGGACTGGATGCGGCATCTAGGTACAGTCCTATGAAAAAGTTTGGCACCCCTATTAATCTTAATCATTTTTAGTTCTAAATATTTTGGTGTTTGCAGCAGCCATTTCAGTTTTATATATCTAATAACTGATGGACACAGTAATATTTCAGGATTGAAATGAGGTTTATTGTACTAACAGAAAATGTGCAATATGCATTAAACCAAAATTTGACCAGTGCAAAAGTATGGGCACCTCAACAGAAAAGTGACATTAATATTTAGTAGATCCTCCTTTTGCAAAGATAACAGTCTCTAGTCGCTTCCTGTAGCTTTTAATCAGTTCCTGGATCCTGGATGAAGGGATTTTGGACCATTCCTCTTTACAAAACAATTCAAGTTCAGTTAAGTTTGATGGTCGCCGAGCATGGACAGCCCGCTTCAAATCATCCCACAGATGTTCAATGATATTCAGGTCTGGGGACTGGGATGGCCATTCCAGAACATTGTACTTGTTCCTCTGCATGAATGCCTGAGTCAATTTGGAGCGGTGTTTTGGATCATTGTCTTGCTGAAATATCCATCCCCGGCGTAACTTCAACTTCATCACTGATTCTTGAACATTATTCTCAAGAATCTGCTGATACTGAGTGGAATCCATGCGGCCCTCAACTTTAACAAGATTCCCGGTGCCGGCATTGGCCACACAGCCCCAAAGCATGATGGAACTTCCACCAAATTTTACAGTGGGTAGCAAGTGTTTTTCTTGGAATGCTGTTTTTTTTTTGGACGCCATGCATAACGCCTTTTTGTATGACCAAACAACTCAATCTTTGTTTCAACAGTCCACAGGACCTTCTTCCAAAATGAAGCTAGCTTGTCCAAATGTGCTTTTACATACCTAAAGGGGCTCTGTTTGTGGCGTGGTTGCAGAAACAGCTTCTTTCTCATCAATCTCCCATACAGCTTCTCCTTGTGCAAAGTGTGCTGTATTGTTGACCGATGCACAGTGACACCATCTGCAGCAAGATGATGCTGCAGCTCTTTGGAGGTGGTCTGTGGATTGTCCTTGACTGTTCTCACCATTCTTCTTCTCTGCCTTTCTGATATTTTTCTTGGCCTGCCACTTCTGGGCTTAACAAGAACTGTCCCTGTGGTCTTCCATTTCCTTACTATGTTCCTCACAGTTGAAACTGACAGGTTAAATCTCTGAGACAACTTTTTGTATTCTGCCCATGAACAACTATGTTGAACAATCTTTGTTTTCAGATCATTTGAGAGCGGGCTGCCCATGCTCGGTGACCATCAAACTTAACTGAACTTGAATTGTTTTGTAAAGAGGAATGGTCCAAAATCCCTTCATCCAGGATCCAGGAACTGATTAAAAGCTACAGGAAGCGACTAGAGGCTGTTATCTCTGCAAAAGGAGGATCTACTAAATATTAATGTCACTTTTCTGTTGAGGTGCCCATACTTTTGCACCGGTCAAATTTTGGTTTAATGCATATTGCACATTTTCTGTTAGTACAATAAACCTCTTTTCAATCCTGAAATATTACTGTGTCCATCAGTTATTAGATATATCAAACTGAAATGGCTGCTGCAAACACCAAAATATTTAGAACTAAAAATGATTAAAATTAATAGGGGTGCCCAAACTTTTTCATAGGACTGTATATTGTGTGTCACAATCCTACTCACTCTGCCCCCCCGTCACATACATTGACCTCTAGTTGTAGGTTACAGATGTACTGATATTGCTTCTAATGGAAAAGTACACATGTATCCAGGCAAATAGCGGTAAACATATGTGTCTAGGAGAACAGTATGACAGCACCCCTATGTTACAGTTTGTGGTATGACTTTAGTGTAGTGTCATCAATATTAGAATTAGGTTGCCTACTCCAGATGTAACAAAAACCCCTTTAAGACCCCATTCTCATCTGCATTCGGATTTCCATTCGGGAAGTCCGCTTGGGGACACTCCTAACGGAAACCTAATCCAGATTAAAAAGCAGTTACCAGGGAAACCCGCAGACCTCATAGACTATAATGGGGTCAGTGTGGTCTCCACTTGGTTTCCTGCAAGCTCCAGTTTTCTCTCCGCATTATTCATGTGGAAACCGAACGGAAACCACACGGACCCCATTATAGCCATAACTACTTTTTAATGTGTATAGGTTTCTGTTCATGGGGTGCCCAAGCGGACTCCCCGAATGGAAATCCGAACGCGGATGTGAACCAGGACTAAGGCTGGGGCCCACGTGACGTAGACACCGTGTTTTTTTTAATGCATCTATGTGAATCCAGCCATTAGGATGCAGAATTTAAAGTTCTATTAAATAATGTTTGGTTTATATTACATTGAATTTCTTTAAAATAATTAAAATATTCTTTAAAGTGATTATATGTGTATTCAGTTACCGAATTGTGACATTGGTACGGTATCTTAGAATTTAGCGCCCCACTCGAAAACTCGCCCAAGGCCCCATTTTGCCTAAAACCGGCCTTGGAACTGCCATAATGTAGGAAGCACACTGTTATCTAAAATAGTGCAATAGGTGTCGGTGTTGAGTTTACCATGTACTGGGACCAAGGGTCGCAGTTCATACCAAGAGAAACACCCCCAGACCATAACTCCACCTCCGCTGAACTTTACTGGGTGTCCAAATACTTATTGGTAGACAGTGTATTTCATATTTCATATTTTTCATGTTTATATTGTGTACAATATGTAAAATACAATACCTAGAAAAACTTCAAGAAATAAATTATGCATAAATGACAGAATAAATAATGTCCTTACCTTTACATATCTTTTTAAAGTTGGTATTTTCTTGCGGATGTCCTGGGATTCGACACTGGAATCGGTATTGCCAAAACTCACTAAACCAAGGGTTTCGTGAATTGGTGTCCAAGCGTAGACTTAGAAAATAGTCATCAAAGGATCTGACCTCTGGGGACTGAAGCTTTATGGTAATTCCTCCATTGGCTTCCGCTTCAAAACCATCTATAACTTCATCTCTGTCTGCCCATCCATCACTGAGGTAAAAAGAAAAAAAAAATTACCAATATATCTAGCTAGCAGGCTATTGCTTCTTTATGGGCTGTAGAAGGAGGAAGGTCAGATACGTTTTGTTACTTGGTTTTATTAATCCTTTCTTGCATTCTGCGAAATAAAGACTTTATATTCTTCATACATTTTTGTCCCTTTTTTAACGCCAACATATTATGCAGTAATATGGAAAGACTGTCATCCCCTGTTCCCAATACGGCTCACAATCAAATTTCCTGTCTCAGGTACAAATTTATAGATGGCCAATTTGTAGATGGTAGAGACGAGCAAACAGCGTTCGATCGAGTACATGTTCGATCGGATATCAGGTTGTTCAAGATGTTCGATTCCAGTCAAAAACCACATGGCAAACTCTCTAAAAATTCGATTCCCCTCCCACCTTCCCTGGCGCTTTTTTTGCTCCAATAACTGCGCAGGGGAGGTGGGACAGGAACTACGACAATGGAGGCATCGAAAAAAAATTGGAAAAAGTAATTGGCTGGCTAAGTCAGGTAACCTCCACTTTATACAGTGGATTTAATATCCGGTTCATATGAGACTGTGAATTATGTGACTGTGAGACAGGGATAGATGTACTGGCAGGGTCAGCTAGGGATTACCTTTATTTAGGTGGGAATGTCACTCACCCAGCTCTTTGGGGCTTTATCTGGTCGGGATCCCTGTCAGCTTGCGATATGCACGAACTGACTTTTTCCCATAGGAATGCATTGGCCAGCGTCGATTGGCCGAATGCCATACAGAGTACAGCATTCGGCCAATCAACACTGGTTCTGCTGGAGACTCGTCTGTTAGGAGGCGGAGTCTAAGATCGGACTAGAATGGAGACTGCTGTGGACCGATCTTAGACTTCGCTTTCTCCGGCAGAATCAGCGTAATAAAGTGACTTGGGCATGTTAGATGCAGTTGCATTCCAGGGTGTTGGCATAATTGGCATAATTTCCTGCGGTGTCATAGTGGACTTGGTGACCCTCCTGAGTCGAATAGTGGTTTCCCCCTAAACGAGTGTTTATTCCCCATAGACTATAATGGGGTTCGATGTTCGATCAAACAGTCGAGTATTGAGCGGCTACTCAAATAGAACTTCGAACATTTCACTGTTCGCTCATCTCTAATAGATGGCCAATAAGATAGGAATCTGGATTACCAAGATGAAACCTAGTCTGACAATTTAAAGTCATCCTGCATGCTATGAGAAAAAAATGCGAGCTGCATTATAAAAACACTTGCCTTTTTTATTATTAGTCCACTGCAATAATAATGATAACAAATACCCTCCAATGTATCTATAGCCTCAAAGCTGCTCTGTTAAACGTGGACCTTTCATGTCCTCTGAAATTGGTTAGTTGGAAAGTGTTATATACTTGCAGTACACTGAAGTCAATGTCATCTTTGCCGGTATGTCCTCTGGATACAGAGATATTGGTGTTGCTAGTTTTGGCACCAATCAGAGGCGTCAGCATCATCGCTGTACTGTGGAGAGGGTGCATTCCTCAAAGCATAGCTCAGCTGTAAGGCCAGCCTCTTATACTCACAGCACCAATATCTCTGCAACCAGAGCACATACCAGCAATGTTGAAATTGCGCTTCTTTCTAGCAGCATACAACACCTTCAATTTCAGAGGACATGAAAGTCTCTGTTTAACAAAACAGCTTTCTAGCGGTATATACAGTCCTATGAAAAAGTTTGGGCACCCCTATTAATCTTAATCATTTTTAGTTCTAAATATTTTGGTGTTTGCAACAGCCATTTCAGTTTGATATATCTAATAACTGATGGACACAGTAATATTTCAGGATTGAAATGAGGTTTATTGTACTAACAGAAAATGCGCAATATGCATTAAACCAAAATTTGACCGGTGCAAAAGTATGGGCACCTCAACAGAAAAGTGACATTAATATTTAGTACATCCTCCTTTTGCAAAGATAACAGCCTCTAGTCGCTTCCTGTAGCTTTTAATCAGTTCCTGGATCCTGGATAAAGGTATTTTGGACAAACAATTCAAGTTCAGTTAAGTTAGATGGTCGCCGAGCATGGACAGCCCGCTTCAAATCATCCCACAGATGTTCAATGATATTCAGGTCTGGGGACTGGGATGGCCATTCCAGAACATTGTAATTGTTCCTCTGCATGAATGCCTGAGGATTTGGAGCGGTGTTTTGGATCATTGTCTTGCTGAAATATCCATCCCCGGCGTAACTTCAACTTCGTCACTGATTCTTGAACATTATTCTCAAGAATCTGCTGATACTGAGTGGAATCCATGCGACTCTCAACTTTAACAAGATTCCCGATGCCGGCATTGGCCACACAGCCCCAAAGCATGATGGAACCTCCACCAAATTTTACAGTGGGTAGCATGTGTTTTTCTTGGAATGCTGTTTCTTTTTGGACGCCATGCATAACGCCTTTTTTTATAACCAAACAACTCAATTTTTGTTTCCAAAATGAAGCTGCCTTGTCCAAATGTGCTTTTTCATACCTCAGGCAACTCTATTTGTGGCGTACGTGCAGAAACGGCTTCTTTCTCCTCACTCTCCCATACAGCTTCTATTTGTGCAAAGTGCGCTGTATAGTTGACCGATGCACAGTGACACCATCTGCAGCAAGATGATACTGCAGCTCTTTGGAGGTGGTCTGTGGATTGTCCTTGACTGTTCTCACCATTCTTCTTCTCTGCCTTTCTGATATTTTTCTTGGCCTGCCACTTCTGGGCTTAACAAGAACTGTCCCTGTGGTCTTCCATTTCCTTACTATGTTCCTCACAGTGGAAACTGATAGGTTAAATCTCTGAGACAACGTTTTGTATCCTTCCCCTGAACAACTATGTTGAACAATCTTTGTTTTCAGATCATTTGAGAGCGGGCTGTCCATGTTCGGCGACCATCTAACTTAACTGAACTTGAATTGTTTTGTAGAAAGAAATGGTCCAAAATACCTTCATCCAGGATCCAGGAACTGATTAAAAGCTACAGGAAGCGACTAGAGGCTGTTATCTTTGCAAAAGGAGGATGTACTAAATATTAATGTCACTTTTCTGTTGAGGTGCCCATATTTTTGCACCGGTCAAATTTTGGTTTAATGCATATTGCGCATTTTCTGTTAGTACAATAAACCTCATTTCAATCCTGAAATATTACTGTGTCCATCAGTTATTAGATATATCAAACTGAAATGGCTGTTGCAAACACCAAAATATTTAGAACTAAAAATGATTAAGATTAATAGGGGTGCCCAAACTTTTTCATAGGACTGTAATGCTACCGATGTTAGAGGACATTAAACTTTTGAATCTACATACTTTGACAACCATCAGATTAGAAGTCTTCATGAATTCCTGCAACTAGTATGCTGTTGTTCTGATTAAGAGACAAAACTAAGACTTTTTATAGGGGTCTCTGTGATGAATCCTAAACATTTGTTTGTCCTACATCTCCTATTTCAGAGCTTCTCGTAATTCATCTACTCAGGCCTTAGCAGCCAGTCCATGGTGATGCCAGGTACTCCAGAAGCTCTGTGCCATAATAATTCCATAATATAGAGTACATAGTATCTCTAGTGGCCCCAAAAACACTGTGTGGCACGACATTCCTCTGCACCAATACCAAACACTACATTACATTACCCTACCAGAAGCAGAAACCCCAATACAGCATTACTGGCAGCACATTTCTCTCTCCACCAGTGGCAGCAGCGTTACCCTCTTCCCTTCCCCCATTATTGGCAGATAAATAATCAACTTTCCACAGTTCACATACTGGCATCAGTATTGTGTCCCTTATCACTCCAATTCCCCCTAACCTAAGCACTGCCCCCTAAGAATTTCTTCTCCTAAGGCAAGTACATCCTACCCTTCTCACCTGTCAACCCAGTGGCATCAGCATCAACATTGTATTCCCACCAGCAGCAGAATTCAATCACTTTCCACCCACTCTGGCAGAAGTATTCCAGTAACTTTTCCGTCTCTTCCTACCTCTTCTACAGTTCACTTGTAGTCTCCATGTTTCTACTGAATTATAACTTGTGTGCAGGACCTGTGCAGTCATGGTCATGTGACCATGATGTCATTACAGGTTCTTTGTTCCCTTTAGCCATAAGCTGCACTGATAATTTGGGGCTGGTTATTCAGTGTTATTTCTGCTTTGGAGTTCTTGACTAGTTCTGATGCCCAGAACTCTCAGGAAACAGTCGATGAGCCTCAGTCTTTGGGAAGCACTTATCTATTCAATACTACAAAAATGCAATGTCTCATAAAATAATAGAATAAACATTATGTTAAACAACCAAATAAACAGCAACTACAATATAACACACATATATTGTCATATTAACAGATGCAGTATTTCAGACAAGCGCGGGACATTCACGATTTCGATGACGTGTCTCCCGGTCCCGGTTGGAGGGAGGTATGTCCCGATTTCAACTCAGATCTGCATCTGGAGGACACAGATCTAAGTTGAATACATACGCGACTAAAGCAAGGAGCTGTCACAGCTGGCTGTGTAGACGCGATGTGATGATGTCACATCGCACCTACAACTGTGTTAGTGACACTGCGGCGAGAGCGGTGGGGGAGCGAGGAAAAGGTGAGTTTAAGTGGTTATTGTGTGTACACATTGAGGTGGAACATGAAACTGGGGGCAGATGAAGGAGGGGACAGCATGACACTGGGGGCAGAGATGGGGGCAGAGATGGGGACATGATTCTGGGGCAGAGATGGGGGGCATGAATCTGGGGGCAGAGATGGGGGGACATGAATCTGGGGGCAGAGATGGGGGACATGAATCTGGGGGCAGAGATGGGGGGGGCATGATTCTGGGGGCAGAGATGTGGAGACATGAATCTGGGGGCAGAGATGGGGGGACATGAATCTGGGGGCAGAGATGGGGGGACATGAATCTGGGGGCAGAGATGGGGGGACATGATTCTGGGGCAGAGATGGGGGACATGAATCTGGGGGAAGAGATGGGGGATATGAATCTGGGGGCAGAGATGCGGGGACATGAATCTGGGGGCAGAGATTGGAGACATGAGTCTGGAGGCAGAGATGGAGGGACATGAATCTGGGGGCAGAGATGGGGGGACATGAATCTGGGGGCAGAGATGGGGGGACATGAATCTGGGGGCAGAGATGGGGGGACATGAATCTGGGGGCAGAGATGGGGGACATGAAACTGGGGCAGAGATGTGGGGGAAGAATCTGGGGGTAGAGATGGAGGACATGAAACTGGGGGCAGATGAAGGGTGTATATGAAACGGGGGAGAGATAGAAAGGGACATATAATTTACGGGTGACTGTAGGAGGATTATACTGTGTGTGGGCACATGGAAAATGAACGAGAATGGGCGGAGTCAACATAAAAGTGGGTGGTGCTAAATTTGCTGCGGCGCGCTACGCACACTACACATCTTGTCCCTCTTTCAGTTCTTCAGAAGTTGGGAGGTATGGATTTCTGCCTTTATTTACTATCTCTCTCTGTCTAAAATTCCTTGTAACAATAGTTTCTTCATCAGTGTAAAATTCTATAACTTTAGGAATGTTTGGTAATAAGACATAAACCCACGTACATTGTAACTGCTAACATGAAACTTTACAGAAAATCTCTATAAACTAATATTGTATATGATTACTGTTGCTTTAGAGTAGAATCCGTTCACTCAAAAAAATCTGCTTTCTTTGTGCTTAAAATAAGTGGGTGTGCAGATAATTCTCATTTAATATGTTATTTCTTACAGGAAACGTGGGTAGATGATGACGTCAGCATTGTAGGTCTTAGAATCTCTTGACTTTAAAATGAAAAAAAGGTAAAGGTGATCATCAAAAATCCTCAAACATGATAAAATCTATAGTATAATTTTCCTTGTTCTAGTTGTTCTTCTAACCTATTATTATCATCTGTGACATTGAGGCTGAGCAAACTAAAAAAGTGTGTCAAGGCATCTGGACCAAGCACCTCTTCCTGCTCAAGATGTCTACACACTCAAACCACGCTGAGAAAATGAACGGGGAAGACATTGAGCACAGCAGCAATGATAAGAGTAGGAGCTTACAATCTCTCCACAGGTATTTTACTCAGAAGGAGGTCCTTAGCTTATTCTATGCACTCCTTGGAAGTGGTGGATTGTGATGTACTGACTCTTGTCACCTGTAGCTAGTATTCTCATACCCCCTAGGCACTTCACAGCCTAAAGCTTTTCTTCCTCAAAGTCATCGCCTGTAAGATTGATAATTTTTACTTTTTCTGGACATCTGTTTCAAAAATCATTTTGGGGAAACTTTTTATGGACAAATTGGAAAAACTCAATAATTGATTAAGATTATATGGCTTAGAATACTAATATGCATACAATAGTGAACCAGAAAATAATGATAATGACAATGATAATAACCTGTAAATAATACCCCAAACTTGAAAAATCATGGTTACATTAATTTTTATGGACACTAGAAAAAAGGTTCCTATTATATCATCTTTGCCCATCCAGGCTTTGGCGTCTTCCTCTGGCTGCATGCTGCGGCATAGGAGATGTGTCTGGCTGTGATTTCTTCTTGTATTGCCTGAACACTGTCCTATTCCCTCACCTTGATAACTGATTTCACCACACCCATCTCCTTCACCTTGGTTTCACTCTGCTCCTCTAAGGGCCCATGCACACGATGTAACGCGGCGTTGATTCTGACTTCAATGGGTTCCGTTTAACGTGTGTAACACATTGAAATCAATGGGTTAAAAAGACTGCCATTGATTTCAATGTGTAGCGCGCGTAAGACGGAACCCATTGAAGTCAATGGGATTCTGTTTTGAAGCGCTGATTCTGACACAAGTTTACGTGTCAGAATCAATGCCGCATTACATCGTGTGCACGGGCCCTAATAGTTAATCAGATTTACCTGTGTGATTGACAGCCTACCTTCCTATCAAGTCCAGGGTGGGTTATTCCACCCTATATATTCTTGGCTCACATTCACATTGGTGCTTGCTATTGCCTCGTGCGTGCTGGCTTTTCTCTTGCTGCTTGTTACTTGTATTATTATTCTTAACCTCCATCTTACCCTTTGACTACTCTCTTTGATTACAATTCTGTACTGCATTGCTTGACTGTTACCGGACCCTTGGCTAGCTGACCTCCCTTTGTTGTTGTTTGTCTTGCCTGCATTCTATGTTGTCACATATATAGGAAGGGCCCATCGACCAGTTCCTGCCTATTACTTAGTATAGAACCGGCAAGCAGGATGGGACAGCGGGGAGGGGGGGGGGGCTGGGGGGGTTCAGCTTAGGGCTCACTGTCTATTGTACCCTTCCCCCCAGGGTTCACCAGCAGCTACTGGGGAATTACTGCTCTAGTAATTCCCTTACACCTATTTTATGCACCTCTAGGAATTTACAGATGGTTGGCAACTCTGGTCAGTTGTCTCAGAATTCTGGAGTGTTAGCATCTCCTGCACTGGAGGCCAATCATGGCGAGGTACATAAAGATGCAAAATTGTGACAGAGGTTTGTCCAAAATATTTTTATCAGGTTTAGTTTTTCTCTGCATTTTATATTTAAGTTTATTTAAGTTTTACATGAGTAAAATGAAAGAGGAAGCATGTTAAGGATAGGTTCACACTAGCGCTCATTCTCCATTTGGGGTTTCTGTCAACAAATCCTCTTAAAAAATACGGCGATAAAAGTCCTGCTCCAGGGTGAACAAAGGGTGAAAAAAAAAGAAATTATCCCGCTTCATTAAGTGGGATCGTTGGGGTAGAGGAGATTGGTAAGGTAAGGAATGGGGTGAAGACTGAGAATATAAGGCAAAGAAATGCAGTGTTGATATAACGCTGGGTTCACACCAGCGTCTGAACTCCGTTATCAGGTTTCCATCTTCTGCATTCAACCTGTCATGCCTAGTCCGGCCGTGAGCGCCAGTGAGCGTTTTATGCTCTCCGCGGCAAAACAGTTTTTCTTTTAAAATCAGACACAGAGTACTGCATGTCCGATTCTGTGTCTGGTTTAAAAAAAAAAAGGTTTTGCCTTGGAGAGCATAAAACGCTCACGGTCGCTCACGGCCGGACACTTTTCAAACCCATTCAAATAAATGGGTTTCAAAGATGCCGGTAGGTTTCCGTCTCCTGCCCTGTTTTGTGCAAGAAACGGAAACCTGCATAACAGAGTCCTGGGCGCAGATGTGAACTAGCCCTTAGTTTGAATTCAGTTTTCAGAAGGGATGTAGTCGCTATCAACTATAGTGCTCCTATTGACAATTCTTCAAATTGACAGATCTCATTGACTCTCTGTTTTCAGTCTGGAAGGGTTGGAGGATTAGAATGGGATCAAAGTTTTGGCTGCAATAAAGAGATGGGTAATGAGGTTGCTGTTGGAATGTGTGTAGTCCTGGGTAGATCTAGCCAGCACTATCATATCCAATGATAGTCAATATAGTGGAGTCAATTTGTCCAATGACTTTTTCAACCTGGGACCAAACTATGGTTAATAATGCCCTGATAACAATTCAGGCACCTCTTAAATCAAATGATGTCACCAGTATTTCTCTCGCAGCATTGGGGACACCCCCAGTGCTGTTTGAGTGCTGGGGCCCTCACCCAGTGCTGTGATAGAACTCATTTACATTCCAGCAAAAATCGGGATTTCTATGGGATGGTGGTGCGGAGATGACATCTAAAGGTAGGAGACGAATAGCCATTCTTAAGGCTATTCCTACGTGGTAGGGACAAAAAATTCGATTTAAATGATAGAATCCCTTTAAGAGCCATTGGTTGAGCAGGATAAAGGTCAATGGTGCCACTGTATGTGCATGTATAGCCAGTAAAAAATGTCAGCATAACATCTATGTGTGTATATACAGCTTACTGAGCTGATAAACCAAGTCGCTCTCTCCAACTGTGCTCACTTGAATAAGACTGAACTGCTATGAACAAACATCCTCTTTTTAATCTGATAGAATCTCTTTAAAGACCAACTTCTTGACTTATGTGTTAATGTGAGATTGTTCCAAACCAGTATAGATTGTTCTTTTCACAGAATGCGCTGAGTTAGAGTTAAGGGTAATTTTTATTATGTGTAAGAGAACCTATGGATTTAACTTTAATCAAATAAATGCTTCTTAAATCAGTCTTCATTGAAGGAGAAATTATATCAGACAGTGGGAAATATATCACTTAACTGTGAAAAGTACTTACAGTGATTGCTTAGTGCGCCCCACACTGGTCTAATCCTGAACACCCACTGAATGGAATTGTTTAAGTCTACACAGTCAAGATGTGACCTAACTTAATGTTTCTCCATAACTTTATTCATTTGTGCGTGGTTGATCCACTTTTCATTTAATTTTCCATGTTTTGAATGTCACTAAGTCCGTGAAAAAAACTGATAATGCACGGATGTGATTTTTTATTTTTTACAGACCCATAGACTCTTTGATGTGATGCACTTTGACTGGTGTGTATGTAGTAAAAGAAACTCTCCAGCCAAAAACACTTATTCCATCTCTGCACACATCACCTGATTTCATGTAAACTGCACTTACCGTATATACTCGAGTATAAGCCAAGTTTTTCAGCACAGTTTTTGTGCTGAAAAAGCCCTCCTCGGCTTATACTCGAGTCAAACAAAGAAAAAAAAAAATTACTATTTTATTTTCTGGTGGTGGTGGTGGGGGTCTATGACCAGCCACAATAGTAATGTATAGAATGTCCCATAAGAGAGTGAAAAAAGAGAAGCTTTAAAAATATAATAAAAAATAAAATATATAAAAGATTTCTAAATCTTTTATATACCTAGAATACATATAAATGTAGAAAATTACACATACACATTAGGTATCCCTGTGTCTGAAAGTGCCCGGTTTACTGCATATAGGGTATCTGCAGTGCTCCTGTTCCGTCGGGAGGGGGTTAATAGGAGCACTGCAGATACCCTATATTCAGCCAGGATGAATTCCAAGTGGGGAAAAAAAAACAGTCCTCAAGCTCAGGGAAGAAACAGACAGACAATCAAAACACCCCCTCCCCTTCCCCAGCACCCAGCAACTACTGTACCCAACAACTCCAACCATTTTAATTTTTGAAATTTTCCAGTAGCTGCTGCATTTCCCCCCTAGGCTTATACTCGAGTCAATAAGTTTTCCCAGTTTTTTGTGGAAATATAAAAAATCAAAAACGTGAGAGTCTTCAGTAGTTGATACCTTTTTTAAAGGAATTCTACCATTAAAAAACTTTTTTCTGTGGATAACACGTCGGAATAGCCTTTAGAAAGGCTATTTGCCTCCTACTTTTAGATGGGATCTCCGCCGCGCCGTTCCTTAGTAATACCGTTTTTTACCAGTATGTAAATTAGTTCTCTGGCAGCAATGGGGGCGGACCCCAGCGCTGAAAATGCGAGGGCGTCCCCACGGCTGCCAGAGAACAGGATCCTATCTTCTGCTGAATCCTCCCCTTCTTTCTTCAGCAGCGTCACCTCTGTCTTACACTAGTAGAGCCGACTGCGCATGCACGGCCATAGTTCCAAGCTCTACTAGTGTAAGAGCTGACAGAGGTGACGCTGCTGAAGAAAGAAGGGGAGGATCCAGCAGAAGATAGAGGCGGCGCAGGATCCTGTTCTCTGGCAGCCGTGGGGACGCCCTCGCATTTTCAGCGCTGGGGCCCGCCCCATCGCTGCCAGAGAACTAACTTACATACCGGTAAAAAACGGTATTACTAAGGAACGGCACAGCAGAGATCCCATCTAAAAGCAGGAGACAAATAGCCTTTCTAAAGGCTATTCCACCGTCTTATCCACAGAAATAAGTTTTTTAATGGTAGAATCCCTTTAATGGCTAACTAATAATGATGATGACAGATTACAAGCTTTCGAAGCTCTCGGCTTCTTCCTCAGGTCAGTTTTTTGTGGTAAAATTAGGGGCCTCGGCTTATATTCGGGTCGGCTTATACTCCAGTATATACGGTATGTCCAACTTCCCTGCTCCTCAGACACTATCTTGACTTTTATATTTCTGCTGTGGAGCAGTGAATTATAACTCTCTCTATATTCTTCTAATTAATCTAAGACACTATATGCATATTGTTAGGGAAACTTAGTATAGCAACCCATGCTAGAAAAAAAGAGGTTACAGTGTGATCATGTGACTTATTGAAGATAAGAAGAGACACTGTGAAGAGAATACAACTTTGCAGAAAAACATAGTACAGGTGAACATAAGAAACTTATAAGAAATGTGTTTCCTTCTTAATTTTTCAGGCTGAGTTACTTTCTACATATAAATGAAGAGGGAGCTGCTGGAAAAGACACACAAATAATTGCTGCTGTGAGAGCTATTTTAATAATGCTGAATCCTCCAGGTAAAACACTACATTGCACAGAATGAAGCAGGAAGTGAATTAACCTGCCAGCAGCAGCCTACTCCTCACCCTCCCCTCTCCATAGAGTTATGTGTATGAGGAGATTACAGAGACACATTTCTATGTAAATAAACAGATTGAAAATAAGGAGGAGAAAAGCAGCCCAATAAGTATAAAAGGAAACAGATTCCTTTAATAAGATATGTTACAAAGTTTCTTGTATTCACATACACTATGCATTTGGGGAAAGGTGTTTATAACTGGAGGAACACTTTAAGGTAACTAAAAATGTAGAAGAAAATTATGTTTGTGGATGTTTCCAAACAAAACGTTCTGCAGAGCCTAAACATAGCACTAACAGACTGACTTGGTGATGAATGGTTTTTGTGATGTGATCAATCTACGGCATTTATTGAAGCAGAGCCTGACAATATTTTTCTAATGACCAGGCGGCATGATTCTGCAGTAATTTAAGAGAAAGCAAATTCTTGCTTACTCAAAAGAATCAATAACCTGAGACTTTCAAGTAGAACAAAAGCTTGTTAGTTTGATAGAAAACACTGTATCCACCATAATTCCTGCTTTGTTTGAACACAGCAATATCCGATAAATTTTGCAGCTTGAAAATAGATTGGAAAAAAAAGCAGACAAAAGTAATTACAGTATTTCTGTTCCTCGGGACTCAGATTTATAAGGTTTGATCTATAGAGTTCCGAAAGCAAATGCACAACACGAATGCAAGAATCCATCCATCCATCTATCCATCCCAATCTATCTATCTATCTATCTATCTATCTATCTATCTATCTATCTATCTATCTATCTATTGTTGGAGATATAAAGCGGTCCCCATAATAAGAGTATGTTGCAGAGTTCCAAATTAAATAACAGGCCTGGATGATCTCACCCATCCTTTAGCCTGGAGAAGCCACACACACAGCTGATAGTGTATCAAGTGAGTTCTGATTTTAATAGTGCAAAAAGGTAGTTTAAATACAATACAGACAAAAGCAGGTTGGACTATTCTAATGACATAACATTGTAAAGCCTGGCACATGACTATTGGCTAAAGGCCCAATGTAATTTGCATCTCATTATAGCTTTCCAAACTAGGATGGACTTTGTCCTTAAACACAGAAAGTTTCAAAATACTTCATGGCAAGATAGAGAAGATTACATGCTGGTGCCAATCAATTCCAACCTTGAAGATAACGAATAGACTACATAAACTCTAAGTATATACACTCTACACACTCTAAGTGTATACATGGAGTAAAAGAGATAAGAGATATACAAATAGTCAGCTGCATCTTCAAAAGATGAGACCCTTGAGATAGACAAGGATAAGGATTCATCTACACAGCATTCCTTAACCACCCAAAAGGGCCTCTTGAACTTTAAACAGACATTCTCATAAAGCTTATATAAGAAAAAGGTTACAAGATGGCTGACAGAATACAAGATGGAGGACTTAACTCTAACACTATCTATCTATCTATCTATCTATCTATCTATCTATCTATCTATCTGTCATATCTATCTGTCATATCTATCTATCTATCTATCTATCTATCTATGTGTCATATCTATCTATCTATCTATCTATCTATCATTCATTTACTGTATACATTTATCTATCTTGGACCATTTGAATCTATCCTACTTTATCAAACTACTGTTGTTTTATATTTAACTTTACGTTCCAAAATGAAAGGGTTCCATGGAATTCTCAAATTCATTGGGTGCTTCTTCCCAATTTCCAAACCAATGGCAGTTTACTTTACTTTTTAGAAGACACCAACACCACATGTATCTGTGATATATGAGAAGTTTTCACTAATTTCTCCGAAAAATAACTACTGAATGCGATGCTCTTCCCAAACACCCCAAAAGTTAACTAAGTTCCACATATATGAAATGTCCTGATCCTTCAGTGTAGGCATACTCTCATTGACTAATATTAAGAAGGTTCATTCTATCTAAGGCCTGGTTCACATCTGCATTTTGTATTCCATTCGAGAAGTCTGCTTGCAGACCCACCCAAATGGAATACCGAACGCATTAAAAAGTGGTGAGCAATGAAAGTACACAGACCCCATAGACTATAATGGGGTCTGTGCGTTTTCTGTGTGGTGTCCGCACAAGTCATGCAGAGAGGAAAGTAGTTCTTGAAGTACTTTTCTCTCTGCATGTTCCATGCAGAGACTGCGCAGAAAACACACGGACCTCATTATAGTCTATGGGGTCCGTGTGCTGTCATTGCTCATACTTTTTAATGCATTCAGTATTATGGACTCCCCAAACAGAATCCTGAATGCAGATGTGAACCAGGCCTCAGTCTTTTTTAATGGCATTTTATATTAGAGATGGTCCTTTAGGTTTAGTTTTGCGCAATTTATGGCGGCCTACTATTCTCATGTGACTTTTTTGTGCCTTTTTAAAGTTGTAAATATTGTGGAAAATTTAAGAAAAGTGTCATTTCTAATAATACTTTATGTGACTGGTTGCTATGGGAAATTAAGACTAAACTAAGTCTATTTTTAAGACTTTTCTTAAATCTGTCTTATTCTTTAAAAGACCATCCCCCATACCCACACTAAATTGGCTAACCTAAATCGCTGTTTGGCCACATATTTAATAAATCACAGTGTATTTCTAGTTTGTGAATATGTGATTTTTAAGCTTATGTGTTGACAGAACAATGGAGTTTTTTCCATTATGCATTTGGTTACAGTAGATAATAGTACACCCATGGAAGAGGAACTTCCAGCAAGAGCAAATGAGGTAAAATAAGCAAATAAGGGAATTTCACATAACCCAGGTCGATGAGGTTGTGTAACTCCAAAGTGGAAGAACAATTTATTGCATTCTACCATATTATCAGTCCTTTGTGATTTGCTTTTTAGTCTGTGCAAAGAATTACAACATGGTATAGGTTAGCGGATTGTGGAAAACATCTCTTTAGGCTTGTCGTTATAAATTATCTGCATGACACTTGGAATATGCAAATGAGACTTTCTTTCTAACAGTACAATGTGTCTTCTTGGACGCCTATAATGAACAATGAAGCTTCCAGTGCGCATTCTTTCCATTTCAATTAGTTGGAAGGATTGCAAAAATGTAATGCATTTATGTGGTTTGTTATAAATTTTTCAATCAAAATAATTAGGTATGACCAGGGTATATAAGTACACAGTGTTGTGAAGAAGTTATTTCCTGATTTCTACTAAATTTACATAGTTGATATGCTTAAAGACATTGTCCAGGCTAAACTTTTAAAGTTTAAATTTGCTGGGGGCAGTAAAAAGAAAAAAAATATTCACTTGTCCCCATTGCTGCACTGTTATCCCGCGACTCCCGATTCGTTTGCTCTCCCAGGTATCTTCCGGCGTTGTGCTGTAGGCGCTGATTGGCCTCAGCAGTCACGTGACCACTAAGGCCAATCAGAAGTGTCAGGCCTCAAAAAGAAATGAAAGAAATTTACCGAGCAACCCACTCGTCAGCAGTCAGTCTTTATAGTAACTGCCGAAGACTTGATCATCAGATGGGAGCTTCAACAGCAGCAGTCATGGCATCCAACACCTCCAAGGGCAAGACAATCGAAAGGGCAACGGACCAATGTCCGGACCAATTGGTCCGAAGGCCTCAAAAAGAGGACCCGTGATGTCACAGTGAATGACATTCAGACCCTTTTCTGATTGGCCTCAGCAGCCACGTGACCGCTGTGGCCAGTTATTGGATTTAGCACAATGCTAGAAGTCGCTACAGGAGCAGATGACACACGAGATGTGTGAGAGCTCCGGAACAACGTTGAGTATGTATTTTTTTTAAAAAAAAATTCTCTGAACCCAGCATATATAAACTTTAAAACCATTTTTGCCTAGTCAACCCATTTACTGCCATGGCCCACGTATCGTAAATGCCACAATTATGCTGAGGCATTTTACAATACCTGCTAAGTTTATCGGATTAGCCAGAAAAATATCTGCAGTGGACATGTTGCGATTTTAAAAACAGTCATATTTTTGTAAATCACAGCATGTCAATTATACCTACAGAAACGCTGGTGTTTTCAATACAGGTGTAATTGAAAGAGAAAACCCACAGAGGATAACTCTGGAGAATTTCTGTGACAAGTGCATTGGGGAAAAACGCAATGTGTTTCTTGCGTGGTTTTTCTCACAGCACGTTTTGGTTGAGACTCGCTATGTGGGGTTTTAATCTAAGGCTAAAGCCCCACATTGCTTTTTTTGTTGCAGATTTTGTTGCGGTGGATTAGTTGCGGAGAAGTATAAGAGCTTCCTATATATTTCCCATTCCTTTTGTAGCCATTTTTGGCTTTGGCTTAAAAAAACGCAACAAGATCTGCAACAAAAAATGCTGAGTTTCCACAACGTGGGGCTTCAGCCTAAGGGCTAGTTCACATGGGGGCAAGGAGGCGGATTTTTACAGTGGATTTCGCCTCAAAATCTGCCTCCATACAATGGTGGTCTATGGAGACCACTAGCGACATGCTGCTAACGGAAAAAAAAAGCGAGCTACCCTTTCTTCAGGCGGGTTCCATGGTCGTGGCAGGCGGGTTTTGACCCTCGGTGTCAAAATGCCAAAATCCACCCCACCGCCCCCCGTTTGAATGAGCCCTAAAGGAGTTCTTCAAGATTCCATTTGTATTATGGGGCCTATTTCAACTAAATGTTGAAATGCAATAAAGCTGCATTTTTAAAAACATGTGTTTTACCTATAGGTATAATAGAAGCAAAATGTCCGCAAAGCAAAGCTCTGTGAAAGTGCAAAGAAAAACACTGCAGAAAATACTGTGATGCATTTCTGCTGTAGATTCCACAGTGTTTTTTTTTTTTCTGTGTTGCGCTACGTGGCGAGTTAGCCTAAAAGAACTCACTCTTGAATAATAATGACCCTCTTCCTGCATAAGTTGTAGGATTAATGTAGTAAAGACTAGCTGTGTACATGAGAAGAAGAAGAAAGGAGTACCCTATGGCTTCTGGAAGGCAGATTTTGCTGGAATAATTTTGGGTGTTGTTTTGTATTTGCTGAGCCCCTAAAGTACAAGTAAAGTATAATTGACATGCTGCGATTTCCAAAACCACGCCGGTTTTGGAAATCACGGCGTGTCCGCACTGCGGTTTTTATCACAAACTGGGCATGGGATTCGCTAGAATCCCATCCGCTTTTCACTTACTGTAAAATGCTATGATTTTTTTTGTCTAAGTCCATATGGGGCCCTGGCTTTAGCCACAAATGTTTCAATGTTGCATTTTTGGCTTGAAAAAGCGTCAGGTTAGACACGAAACGGCTGTTGCCATTTTCTGTGCCGATAATGTTTTTTCTCCCTCCCTGTATAATTATTTTTATCCGCATTCAATAAAGGATTTTGTTTTTACCTACGAGAAGTGTCATCTACCGACTATCGAATGGTGAGTGCCCACCCCGACTTTTTTTCTATTTTTTTCTCTGTTTCAAATGCAAGCTTTGTGGAATATATCAGGGTATCTGATATATATGTAAATACACTGAGAGGCCAAAAGTCATGGGAAGGTACCGGATGCGCCGTTCATTGCGAGTCACCCCTCTGTGAGCCTTGATAACTGCAGCAAGACGATGAGACATGGATTCCACAAGGTGTTGGAAGAGTTCTGGAGGGATATTTATCCACGCAGTCTGCACTGCAGCCCACAATTGGTCCTGTGTAGTTGGCACTGGGTCCATGGAGTGGACACTGGTATCCACAGCATCCCATAAATGCTCTATGGGGTTGAGGTTGGGCGAGCATGCAGGCCAATCAAAGCTTGTGAGGTCACCAGTGTGTTCATTAAGCCAATCCCATGTCACCAACGAGCGATGACATATTGCATTGGTACACAGGATCCCCATCAGGTAACTCCAACACCAGAAAGGGGTGCAAATGGTCTGCCATAAGTTGCACGTATCGAGAACCGGTCATTGATCCCTGTACCCGGACAATGGGGCCCAATTGTGACCATTTGATCACGGCCCAGACCATGAAGGAGCCACTTCCTGGACATGTCCCTGTTGGTATGCAGGATCCATGGCTTCATGGAGCATACCCCACACTCTCATACGCCCATCGGCTCTGTACAACTGGAACCGTGATTCATCAGACTATGCCATATGCTGTCACTGTTTCATGGTCCAATGACGATAGTCACAGGCTCATGCCAATCTTTGTGCTCTGTGTTGCGGTGTCAGCAAAGGGACATGGGTCAGGCGTTGACTGGTGAAACCTATGTGGTGCAGTTCTCAACGTACAGTTTTGGTGGAAAAGGGATCCTGGCACCCCACATTAAAATCGGCAGTGATTTCACCCACAGTAGACTGTTGAGAGCCCTGTATGACTCTGCAGAGGTGACCTGACGTCTGTCCATCGAACACTTGTGGTCGACCGTTGTGCCGGTTTGCGTGGCTGCCAACCTTTTCTCTGTGATATTGCAGGTTCCCGAGACACTGTTGACCTAGAAAACCAAAATTCCCCAGTAATCTTCAAAATGATATGCCCCATGCGTCTTGCACTGATTATCATCCCACATTCAAAGTCCCTTAACTCGCGACGTGCTGCCATGTTCATGAGACACCTGTCTGCATCAGACTGCTCAGATATCCTGGTGACACTAGCGCTATAGGCCGCATCGCGTCACACTGTTTGATCGTCATATCTGACACAACCCCACTGGGACATGCCTTCCCGTAACTTTTGGCTACTAAGTGTGTGTGTATATATATATATATATATATATATATATATATATATATATATATATATAATATTTTATATTATATATAGGGTTGGATATGATTGACATGTTAACTGCACTCTGATAATTGTGGTAATATTCCCCCTGTTAAAAATAAAGTCTGTTTTAACCAATATGGCACAGATGTACCGTATTTTTCGGACTATAAGACGCACCCAGGTTTTAGAGGAGGAAAATAGGGAAAATAAATTTGGAAGCAAAAAATGGTAAAATATTTAATATATGGGAGTTGTAGTTTTGCAACAGCTGCAAGGCCACATTGACAGGTGACCCTGCAGCTGTACGGGGACGCATAGTGTTTTTTTTTTTGCGGGGCCAGAAGTACTTTTTAGTTTACCATTTTGGGGACTATATATTGCTTAGATCACCTTGTATTGAAAAAAAAAACTTTTTTTTTTTTTTTTTTCTACTTTTATATATATATATTCTAGGGACAGGAGGTGATTTAGAACTTTTATTTATTTCATATTTTTAAAGTTTTTTTTATTTTTACTATTTTATTCCCCCCCGGGGGCTTGAGCCTGCGGTCACTTGATTGCAAGTCCCATAGACGGCAATACAACTGTATTGCCGTCTATGGGACATTCTGTCTATTAGTATTACGGCTGGTCCTAGGCCCAGCCGCAATACTAATATATAGCAGTGACAGGCCTGGGAGCCTCATTAGGCTCCCGGCTGTCACCCGAACAGGTCGGCTCTTGCGATATCGCCGCGCAGGAGCCGGCCTGCAACTTCACAGGTACAGGGCCGGTGGGGACCGGCCCCGGGGGAGAAGGGGCCGCTGATACTGACCCGGCATCCGCTGTACTAGAGAGGCGGATGCCGGCGAGGGATAGACGCCAGCACAGGTGCCGGGGCCTGAGACATCGCTGCGCTCCTCTGCCCTGCATGAAGCCAGCAGCGGGGGGACGGAGGAGCGGAATAGCATCGCCGCTGCTGGCTTCATGCAGGGCCGAGGAGCGCAGCGATGTCTCAGGCCCCGGCGTCTATCCCTTGCCGACATCCGCCTCTCTATTACGGCGGGTGCCAGGCGCCACATTCAGACTATAAGACGCACCCTTCTTTTCCCCCCAAATTTTGGGGAAAAAAAGTGCGTCTTATAGTCCGAAAAATACGGTAGTTTTCATATTGAATACAGAATTAATCTTTCCTCATATAATAAATTAGAATGAAAATATATACGCTTTCCAAATGAATGGCTGGTATTTATGTTATTTTTAATATGCATCTCATATACCCCACCATTAAACATTTTGCATAAAAACTCAGCTAGGTCAAAATCTCTAAAAATAAAATTAAGCTTTTAGAGACAATGGCTCCAAAATTATCTTCAACATAGTTTTGTAGTTGAATATAGAAAACCTTATAAAGCCTGGCAGTGTGACCATATGCTATTGAAGGAACAATGGTCTGCAACCACGTAGGGCTTTGCAAATTTTGTGATTCATGGTGTGTTTGTCTCTATACTGATTTTCTGTTTTAATAGCTGGTATTGTATTCCTTCTAATTAATGTGCACTTGACTATGTACACCCTCTCTGCAAAATATCACCTTGCCAGCTTTGCTTTCCATCAACTTACTAGCATGTGTGCATACTGCAATTTTCTTGCTAGCATGCCTGATGCACTTTATGGTTTAAAAGGCAGAATTCTTTTCTAAATTTTGTTTGCCTGGGGTGAAACAGCGTATTATTGCAGAATAGTTAACAGTTTGTGACAAGGAGATGAACTACATCTTAACATCTACTAACATTGGTCCAATGTACTTTAAAGGTACACTTTCATTTCTCGTGAATCTCATCTAACTATAGTAGGTTCCTCTGTTGTTATTTTGCAGAATATATTGGGGAATTCCTTGCACACTAATGTTTGTATTAGGGTCAGTTCACACGTGAAAACCGGCTAGCTTATTTGTGCAAGGTTAAAAACCGCGGCGACTTTATTCGACGCGGTTTTTTGCATCCCGCGCGTTTTTTTCCGCGGTTTTCACTAACGTTTTTTTCCTATTAAAACAATATGTCCTATAAAAACCGCGTGGTGAAAACCGCGCGATTTTTTGCCTCCCATTCACTTCTATGGATTTCTTCAGGCGTTTTCCGCCTGAAGAAAGGTCATGCCGCTTCTTTTTTCCTCTAGCGGTGATAAACTGCTAGGAGGAAAAAAAAAGCTAGCGGTCTACATAGACCACCATTGTAAAGGGGCGGATTTTGAAGCGAAATCCGCTGTCAAAATCCGCCCCTTTGCCCACGTGTGAACTAGCCCTTATTGTAAGCAATAGCAGTAAGTTTAACAAGGTCTGCTTGGGTAAAATAAAAAATGTGGGTTTACAAAAAATCCATTAGCAAACTTCATTTCGACTCACAACAGTACAATGGAATGCAGTTGCTTTATGGCATCTACTGACCTAACGGGTTTCAGTGTTTTCTGATATTAAGTATTCAAGAATTGCAAAAATTTTGTAAATTTGTATTCAACCCAGTAGCCTTTAAAGGATCCCTTTGGGAAAATTAATGATTTTTTTTCTTGTTTTATTAATATTAGAGTAAGTTATTTATTCTTAGTGCAGTATTTAAAGGGGAAGTACATGACATAGAGTTTGATTTCGGTCTAACAATAATACAGTGTGTATGATTTTTTTTACCTATAGTGCTTTAGTAGGAAATGGTGGATCTGTTGGAACTATCTAAAGGTATGATGATGCTCAGAATATTGTCTCCTACAATGCAATGCAACTTCAATATTCTAAATCCTACCTTTAGAAGTCTTCTCCATGCAGCTTCCCCGCAACATCTTGCGGCTCTTCATTCACTCTGCCAGGCATCGGGCCTGGGCAGAGCCGACTGCGCATGCCCGCACTACAAGCGGACATGCGCAGTCGGCTCTGCCCAGGCCCGATGCCTGGCAGAGTGAATTCAGAGCCGGAAGACGCCGCGGGGAAGCTGCACGGAGAAGACTTCTAAAGGTAGGAGAAGAACCAACGTTGATTGGCCGACTGTATAGCATTCGGCCAATCAATGCTGGTACTGCATTGAACTTTTACATTCGAATAGCGAGTGGTACTCGATCGAGTACGAGTATTTCGAATACCATAGTATTCGATCGAATACCTACTCGATCGAGTACTACTCATCTCTAGTAACCAGCAAAAAATCTTTGACTAACCAGAGAACTAGAGGAACTAGTCATGTTCCCTAATTTCTTATAGATCATATATTATTTACTGTGGAATAGAGGTATCAGTTTTATGCCTGTAGCATTTATAGTACTCTGCTGTCATTCTAGTTTACACTTTGTTTTTGTGAAACCAATGAGAATAAATGAAAAAAACAAAGCTCCTGTTGACACTGATAAAAATGTAGGTCATGCTAAATGTGAGCATATATTATACCTGCCTGTTATCATAACAGATGTTTTTTGTTGGGAGATACAGTATGTCTGGTAGACTATGCTTTGAAAAATTTAATTCATTTAAAATACAAAAGTGAATATAAAAACAGTTCATGGTCATGTGATGGACACATAGATGCATGGCTGAATACAAGAAAGAGCTCTTATTACTGTGCTGTGACTATAATCTGGGCATCTCCGTGTCCATCTCATTATCATGGACTGATTTCTGTCTAATGGAAGATAACAATGAGATCTAGAAAACCATAAGGAATTAATGCTGAAAGAATATTAGAAAATTGTAGAAAATTTTCAATATACAAACAATAACATGTATTTGCTGAAATTGGACAACCCCTGTAATTCTCTCTACACCCATGCAAGGTTTTTTTTTAATAAAAAGAGCAAATGACTTGCAGTAGCAAGAAATGATATTGCTAAAATGTAAACCGTATTTGCTATCAAATAATTGTGAGAGTAATCAAAAGGGAAGTGGACCATAAATATTAGATACATGTCAGTCGATCCAATAGATCTAAAAGCTATCAGAGGATCCTGTTGTCCTCAGTGGAAAGCAGGATAGGGCATACTGAGTTTATTACATTACTACTGAAAAAGTTTACATCAAGTATGTCCATACAGGTGTCAGCATATAATTTGTCTACGCCTAAATTATATACTACATGTGTTATTTTTACTGGTTCATTAGATTTATGTTGTATTTTATTGTGATTTGATGCAAAGCAGGATATTTCATAATGATTATATTTAATAGTTAAACGGGTGTTCCTATTTCAAGGATGATATTATACTTTTTTTTATGCAGATTGTGAGCCCCACATAGAGCTCACAATGTACATTTTTCCCTATCAGTATGTCTTTTGAATATGGGATGGAAATCCATGTAAACACAGGGAGAACATACAAATTCCTTGCAGATGGTTTTCTGCCCTTGGGGGGATTTGAACACCAGGACTCCAGCGCTGCAAGGCTACAGTGCTAACCACTGAGCCACCGTGTGGCCCCAGGATGATATCATACTTGTAGCAAAACTTAACTGAAGCGTTTACCCAACTGATTGCTTTATCTATCTTGCCCTGTTTGCCAGATACAGTTAACTTTCTCAATTCATTGTTTACAGCTAACGCTGGGTTCACACCAGCGTTCGATCTCCGTTCTGAGGTTTCCGTCTTCTGCATGCTAATTCAAAATCTGCAACAAAAAAAAGTTACATTTCGCGAGTTTTTTTTTAATGTTTTAATGTGACTTGATCAGCTCCTATTGTCAAGAATCAGCGATTAATCCCTTCCCGACATCCCCTGTAACAGTATGGCAGATGTCAGGTATTTAAATATGGCAGTCGCTCAGGAGCCGAGCAGTCTCCATAACTGGTGGCGCACTGCTGTGTTATACAGAGGAGATCTGGCGCTAATAATCCTGCATCAAACTCATCCCCATGGACAGTGAGAGACGAGCAGGGGGACGAGCTGAATGCGGGATGGGCATATTTAGTGATCATGCAGCAATTCTCAGAAATGAAAGAACCCTCCCCCTATGCTCTTCATTTGAATAAAGAATAAAAGTGCGTTTTCTATGCATCCATGGGGCTCTGAAACATAAGAAAGGTATTTTTTATATTCTGCTAAAAACATCTACAGCACTATGGGAGTGGTTTAAAGTAGCTGGGGGCAGTGATAGACTCCCTTTAAAAACAATTTCCAAATTTCAGCTACTATGCATTAGAAGAACAATATGACAAGGGAAGAAGGAATCAAGAGGTTACACAGCCCTTAAATGGAACATATGGGTAATTTGGACTACTGCTATCTCTTTTGACTCACCTCATAAGCGTAAAAACTGATATTGATCCTCTGTGCATGTTCAGTTTGAATTGAGTGGATCCAAATACCTTGGTAGTGCTCAACTCTCAGAGAACAAAGGTTTGGACATGTTAAAATCCAACATGACAATCCTCTGTCAGGTAACTGTCACAATGCTCCATACACATAGGTTATTTGCTAATCTTGATGAATTTCATCATTTAGGCTGACATTTATTTAATGTGTATGGGCAGCTTTAGGCATAGAACATTTACCGCCCCTACTAAGATTTATTATGAGGTGCATCCTATTGGCAGTTTGTTTAATTGGATTAATCTGCTAGAAGCCCAATATCACTATAGCGCAGGTTGTAAAGTAATAAACACCAGGTAAACATAAAGTCATGTCATTCGGAGGTAACTAATTGGATACGTGAAGGTAAAGGTGCTTGTTCACTCTTACAAGTAATATCTTAAACTATTGAAGATGACAAATGAAAGACAATTTACAATCAGCTCAATACGATGGATTATTTTATCGCCAGCATGAAAGTCACATTAAAGTCAAGGACAAGTCTCTTTAAGCACTAATAAGTTTAAAGGAAAATAAAATGTATTTGTTCTGTTTTTTTTTAAATGTAGATTGTGAGCTGCATATAGGGCTCATGATGTACATTTTTCCCTATCAGTATATCTTTGGAACATGGGAGGAAATCCACGCAAACACAGGGAGAACATACAAACTCCTTGCAGATGTTGTCCTTGGCAGGCTTTGAACCCAGGACTCCAGCGCTGCAAGGGTGCAATGCTAACCACTAAGCCACCATGTTGCCCTTTTGCTCTGCTTTTTTCACTGGTATTGGCTAAATAATTCTAGACTTTCGAAAAAGCATTTCATTTCTACGTATAAGATTATGTGATGTAGCATTTTAAATAGGTTGCCCAGACTTATTTTTTTTTTATGATTGATAGTGGGCCCCCAGACCGATTATCTGTATGGAGCAGTCTTCAGCACCCGTCCAGTATACAAGACGGGTCTGGATGCAGAAAGCGCCGTCCGTTGTTCAGCAGCCCAGCGCCCTCACTGCAGCACAGCTCCTATTGAAGTCAGAGGGAATTGAGCTGCAGTGAATATGTAAGAGACAGCCCCATGATGTCTGAAGCTTCATTTGTGTGTTCAAACTGTTAAAGTTGAATGTGATTCTGGTCCCTTAAGACTTTCCTGTGCAAGCCGCTATACCACAGACAGAGCTTTCTCCCTCTGCCCTGTGTTGTTCAGAGGATGAGGATAGGCCATAAACAAATAAGTCTGGACAACCCCTTTATGTCGGATATATCCAGTGGTGGAATTCAAATTTTTGTCAGGTTCTGTAGGGGCCAATGGGGGTTGGTGTCAGTGTTGGGGGTTGATGGGGTGGGCACAGAATTTTTTAAATTTTTTTATGGAGACTTAAGCATTGGCTTTATACAAATGTCATGGTGACAAATAAAACATCCTAATGTCATGTCAACCACCAATAGGATTGTCTCTGATGTTTGGGATAGTAATATAGTATGAAGCAAGGAAATAAGATATCTAAAGGAAATATAATATTTATCTACCCAATACATCTCACTCCTAAGGCGAATATTACCGGTGGGCTCAGTGATAAATAACATACAGATGTCCTAATACTTTAAATCACACCAAGGAGTGTTAACTCCATCTCTGAGAATGTGAAGTTAGACCTATTCCAGCTGCAAGAATAAATGTAGACAGCAGTGGGATTTAGTGGGATGTGGGTATCCCCGATCGGGTCTATTGAGATGGAGAGGCAGATTGGAAGGAGCGGGATCAATGGGGATATACTCCCGATATGAGGCAGATCGCTGCAAAGAGAAAGACTTGCGCTTTATTCGGCATTCGCGCATGCGCGAAAATCTTTCGGCTCGTACTGGCACATTGGCCACACCCTTTGGGAAGGAAGGAACGGCCGAGCCGCACAATGATTGGTGCGGCCGGACGAGATGGGCGGGAATGCTGGGCGGAGCCGGCCCGTTCTTCTGTATTTAGACACGGGCTGACACAGCGTCCAGTGTCAGTCTCTTAAGTAGCGGGGCCAACCACCGTGGTCCCGCGAACTGCGGTTTTAACCGCACATCGGTTGCAGGAAGCAAAATCCCCCTGATGAACTAAATTAATTAGGGAAACGCGTAGGGGAAGTTTCTTGAGTTGGGAAACGGCCACATAACTAGCATGCTGAGGGGAACTTATCATTAGTGGGGAGGTTTGGCCAGAGGGTGAACTGACTGACGGCTCATTGCTCACCCATGTCCATAGAACCAGACAATCTCTCACTTTCCCCCCCTAGTGTGCATGTGTATCAGAGAGAGGAGGCCATCCTAACAATATATTGATATGGTATTGGTTAATAATAGCAACACTTTTCAGACAAGGCTCAGGCACCCCCAAAGAAGGAGGGATTAGGGAGGTTAGGTAAATGAAGGTGGTGATACATACTGTTTATCCATTCTAGATCCACCTAGCAATATCCACTTCCCTACCTGGGTGGTTGCAGTGAGTCTCTGATGATACACCCATCTTGCTACAAAGTTAAGGGTGTTGTTTATAAAGAAATAGAGACTGAGGAGGGATCAGTTTTATCTAGTATTTATTAAAGGTTAAGTTTTATTGGTTTTTGATCAAGTGGGGACCCTTGAAGTGTTTATATTTAGTAGTTTCCCTACACCCTTGTGTTTTCATTTGTGCTGAGTTATAGGGTAAACCGCTACAGGTTTTCTATTGATTGTACATCTAGTATGGCAGGCTTTCTATCTGGGGGAATCAATCCCCATGATTGGTTGAGTGAAGCACAAGTCGTTTTCTCTGAGAAGGAGCTAGTACAGACAGATACATATAGCAATATCAAAGACACGTTTAAAGCCCTGACCAAAGCATACAGAGATTTTGTTCGTTGTTGGTGGGAGGTGCAAGGTCTCACCCAGTATTTAGAGCATAAAATCATTCCCAGGGGCCTGCGGAATCCCATACAACCGTCCAAAAGGGTGCAGAACCCACAATTAATGACATTATGGATTCAAGAAATAAACGAATCCTCATTACGCCTCATAGGACTGATACTAATAGAGGAGAAAAAGAATCTGGAGAAATACTCCACTAGTTTAGATGAACTGGTCAAAAAAGCGAAAGAATTTTCCACTGATCCAGAATTTACGAAGAAAGAAAAGGATCTCCAACTAAATATAGAAAAATTTACTCACTTTATAAAGACAAGGAAACACCACCAGTTTCAGCGCGATCTGAATGACTTTAGGGAGAATCGCGCATACACTCAACTGGATAGAAACAGAGGTGGGAGTGAACAATCCTCATCTGAATATGATACTTCAGATACTGAAAAAAGTGGTAGAAACAAGGAGAGGATCAGGGGAAGAGGACGTGGGAGTATGCCCCAAAATAGGGGAAGATACAGGAGGGACGCTGGGGGTAGGGGTGACCCTGGAAACCAACACTTGAATAACAGCAATAGTGGGGGTTTTTTAGGACAGACTCCGCTGATTTCACAGTATCTGCTGAGGGGCAGGGTGGAACAAGCGGGAGCCACAGCACCAGCACAAGTCTAAATACTGATGATAAACTCAGAATTGTTAATCTCTCTAGTCGCACAATATCAGAAAGTGAAAACATGGTGTTAGCCAAGGGACTGTCATTTGTACCCTCTTCAAGATACAACCATTTTGAGTGGGTTAAGGATACTATCCTCTTTACTAGAAAATTAAGATGGTCTAAGTATATGACCTTTACTGAACGGTTACAGGCACGGGAGTTGGGGGTGGAGACAACGGACCTCCCAGGGATCAGGGCCTTAGAGAGCTTAGAGCGGGAAAATGAGGGACAAACGGAATCTCTACAGTTAACAGATCTTAGAGTGAAGAACAGAACAAACCCTCCACCGTGTGAAACCAAGCTAATTGATGCTTTCGAGAGGCTGGTTCTAAATGGGTTAGATGAGTTGTCTAGGAATTTAGGTTTTAAACGTGATAACCTGAATTATAAAGAGAGAAAGGCTTTACAGGCCCTTGAGAATGACAAGTCTATCATTATTAAAGCCTCCGACAAAGGGGGGAACCTGGTGATCTTGGATCGGAAACAGTATGTCAATATGTGTTACGACATACTGTCAGATACTTCGGGTTACCAGGTCCTCCCGTCTGATCCTACCGAAATTTTCTGTAACCAGTTAAAGGCCATACTTGACGAGGCCAAGGCACAAGGCTACATCACACATGCTGAATGGATGTACATGTCCCCTACACACCCCCGGGTCCCGACCTTCTACACACTACCAAAGATACACAAGGGGCATCCCCCTCTAAAGGGTCGCCCCATAGTCTCGGGCATAGGCGGGTTGACGCAAGGAGTAAGTGAATACCTGGACAAAGTTTTACGTCCTTTTGTCCTTGCGCTCCCGTCCTATGTCCGGGACACTATGGACGTCCTCCGTCGCTTGGAGGGCGTCCATATACCATCAGGGGCGGCCCTTGCATCCCTTGATGTGGAGGCGCTCTATAGCTCCATACCCCACGACAAGGGGTGTGGGGCTGTGGGGCGCTTCCTCGGGACCCGGGGTAACCGCTTTAGGGATCACAACAATTTTGTCATCAAACTACTGGAGTTTACACTCAAACACAACGTGTTCCTCTTTGATGGCAGGGTATATCATCAGCGGCAGGGCACCGCGATGGGGTGCCCCGCCGCACCAACCTACGCCAATCTTTATTTAGGACTATGGGAACAAACTGTTGTGTTTGGAGAGGAGTTTGAAAAATGGACGGAGCATGTGCAGCTTTGGCTGCGTTATATAGATGACATCATGATAGTGTGGACAGGGAGTACTGAACAGTTTAATGAGTTTGTGAGACTATTAAATGTGAATGACCTGAATCTACGGTTTACCTCCATCATTGACAAAAAACAAATACCATTCCTGGACATCACCATCTCAATCACATGTGAGGGCACGCTCGAAACAACTTTGTTCCGAAAAGAGACTGCAACCAATTCGGTTTTGGCGTGGGACAGCCATCATCCCCTGCCATTAAAACGGGGTATTCCAAGGGGACAGTTCCTCCGGGTTAGGAGGAACTGTTCCTCATTAACAGAATATGAAAAACAAAGTCAAATCCTGATGTATAGATTTATGGCTAGGGGCTATCCGAGGGACATCTTGGAAGAGGCACGGGAAAATGCGAGAGCTACCCCCAGAGAGAGCTTACTTGTTCCGAGGATCCGGGAGGAAACTTCGAAAACCATTCGTATGATTGGAACATATAACCAACATGCTACGGAGGTCTCTAGGATCTTTGATAATTACTGGGGGATACTGAAACAGGATAACGACATAAAGGAATTACTTACAACACGCCCCTCCATAACATACAGGAGAGGTAGAAATCTAGCAGATATGGTTACAAGAAGCCACCTGGCCCCTTTACCAACAGAGAGTACATGGTTAGATGCGAACAAAATGACAGGGACATATAAATGTGGCTCGTGTAGAGCGTGTGCCTACATCAGGAAAGGTATGGAAGTTTTTGCATATGGAGTGGGGAGGAGTTTTAAAACACGACAATTCATAAACTGTAAGAGCGAGGGAATAATCTATGCCACAACCTGCTCTTGCTCGATGAACTATGTCGGAAAAACTAAGCGAGAGTTCAGGAGGAGGATACTGGACCATATAGGTGACATAGTTCACAGGAGAGACACCCCAGTGGCGAACCACGTATGGTTACATCATGCGGGTGACCCGTTTGCGATCGGATTCCAAGGAATCGAGAAAGTACCTAAGTCTAACAGACGGGGGGATTGGGACGGGTTGATTCTCCGAAAGGAGACACAGTGGATTTTCAGATTCAAGTCAACCAAACCAACTGGGCTAAATGAATCAATATCGTTTTTACCCTTCGTCAGAACTAGAAAATAAGTAAAAACTATTCCATAGTGGTAGACAGGATTGGGCTACAGATATGGGGATTGGACCAGGTCTAAGTGGCGTCTAAAGGAAACAGCTCTGAATTGACATGCATGTGCAGAAATCGTTACCCATGGTGTCTTAAAGGAACTGTTATTGTTTATGAATTTGGTCTATTGAAAAACATCCCTCTTCCCCCCCCCATCCTGTGCTGCAGGATCTCTGTATGAGTATAAAGGACTAAACGTTTATTTGTCATGATTGAGGGAGTGTGCGACCTGGTACCCGCTGACAATGTTACTGTGGACACTCTTGGTATATATACTGGACATCTGTTTGCAGAACAATCACACCCCGGTGTAACATTTGGTGGATCTAATAACATCAGTGACACAACATACATTAGTTATATGCATATTGAAGAAGGGGATGAGTCTGGGATAGATGTGAATTGTGACATCTGGTGACAAATAAAACATCCTAATGTCATGTCAACCGCCAATAGGATTGTCTCTGATGTTTGGGATAGTAATATAGTATGAAGCAAGGAAATAAGATATCTAAAGGAAATATAATATTTACCTACCCAATACATCTCACTCCTAAGGCGAATATTACCGGTGGGCTCAGTGATAAATAACATACAGATGTCCTAATACTTTAAATCACACCAAGGAGTGTTAACTCCATCTCTGAGAATGTGAAGTTAGACCTATTCCAGCTGCAAGAATAAATGTAGACAGCAGTGGGATTTAGTGGGATGTGGGTATCCCCGATCGGGTCTATTGAGATGGAGAGGCAGATTGGAAGGAGCGGGATCAATGGGGATATACTCCCGATATGAGGCAGATCGCTGCAAAGAGAAAGACTTGCGCTTTATTCGGCATTCGCGCATGCGCGAAAATCTTTCGGCTCGTACTGGCACATTGGCCACGCCCTTTGGGAAGGAAGGAACGGCCGAGCCGCACAATGATTGGTGCGGCCGGACGAGATGGGCGGGAATGCTGGACGGAGCCGGCCCGTTCTTCTGTATTTAGACACGGGCTGACACAGCGTCCAGTGTCAGTCTCTTAAGTAGCGGGGCCAACCACCGTGGTCCCGCGAACTGCGGTTTTAACCGCACATCGGTTGCAGGAAGCAAAATCCCCCTGATGAACTAAATTAATTAGGGAAACGCGTAGGGGAAGTTTCTTGAGTTGGGAAATGGCCACATAACTAGCATGCTGAGGGGAACTTATCATTAGTGGGGAGGTTTGGCCAGAGGGTGAACTGACTGACGGCTCATTGCTCACCCATGTCCATAGAACCAGACAATCTCTCACTTTCCTCCCCTAGTGTGCATGTGTATCAGAGAGAGGAGGCCATCCTAACAATATATTGATATGGTATTGGTTAATAATAGCAACACTTTTCAGACAAGGCTCAGGCACCCCCAAAGAAGGAGGGATTAGGGAGGTTAGGTAAATGAAGGTGGTGATACATACTGTTTATCCATTCTAGATCCACCTAGCAATATCCACTTCCCTACCTGGGTGGTTGCAGTGAGTCTCTGATGATACACCCATCTTGCTACAAAGTTAAGGGTGTTGTTTATAAAGAAATAGAGACTGAGGAGGGATCAGTTTTATCTAGTATTTATTAAAGGTTAAGTTTTATTGGTTTTTGATCAAGTGGGGACCCTTGAAGTGTTTATATTTGGCTTTATACAAAGCCACAATCCTTTTGGTGATCCCCCGTCCCATTCCCCACTGTGCCTTTTATCACCCAGAGTGTTCCCTGTTCCTCTAATATAAATGATTCCCCTTTATATTAAATGATTTATCCACCTTTCTAATACTGATGGCCTTATCTTAAGATAGACCATTAACATTACATCTGTGAGAGTCTGACAGCCAGGACCCAAGCAGATCAGCTGTTTTGGTACAGCGTGGTTACAGGTAATGTTAACATGCTGGGAACCATGATACTTACCTTCCAGACAATGTGCACCATTGCATAACCTATGCAATACTGTTAAACATTATAAGGTGAGTGAGCAGCGTGGATCCCATCATGTAACTATCAGTAGCCACACTGTCCCAGGAAAGCTGATCTGTGCAGGTGAAATATGGATGGCCTATCCTATGTATATACCATCAATATTAGAAAAGTGAATACATTCTTTAAAGGGGTTGTCCAAGAATTGGAGCAACACGTGTGGTGACCTGAGGGATGCGTAAAATAAAAAAAAGTAGTCACTTGTCCCCAGTGCTCCATTGTGTGTCGCTGGTGTCTGTTCAGTAATATTTCCCTCATGTCACTTCCAAGATCAATTAGTGACCTCAGTGGTTCCTGGTAAGTGACCTCTGATGCATTCACTATGGCTACTAATTGGCCTTAGTGGTCTGGCAGAATGAAAAGTTATCGGCAGGGAACCTCAGAACACCAAGGACATGTCAGTATGCTTTTTTTTTCTATTTTATACCTCCCTTGGCCTCCAAAGAGGTGCACCAATTCCTGAATAACCGATTTAACCCCTTCCCATTTTTGTTTTTCTTTTTTGACCCCCCCTTCCAAACTCCGTAACTTTTTTATTTTTCTGCTCTCAGAGCCATATGAGGTCTTAAATTGTTCTTCAAGATGCTACCATTCTGTACAATGTACTAGGAAGCTGTAAAAAATATAGAATGGGGTGGATTTGAAGAAAAAGTGCATTTTTTTTCCGATATTCTTAAGGGCTTCGTTTTTACGGCATTCATTGTGCAGCCAAAATGACATGTCACTTGTATTCTATGTTTCAGTCCGATTCCAAGGATACCAAATTTGTATAGTTTTATTTACATTTTAACTCATGGGGGTCTCTGAAGTGATGGGGGGTACCTACATGGAGATTTGAGAAAGGGTTGCACTGAAGGTGCTGTTGTGAGGTCAGGGGTAAGGCACTCCAGCATCATTTTAAGCTGTTATGTCTCCTATCTCTTCATTGCTTCCTGGTGGTGCCACCTTAAAATCCCCCTGTGGGTTATCTACCCCCCCCCCTCCCCCCAGAAACCCTCGTTGGTGCATGCTCTTCTCAAATCCCCCTGCTAGAGCCCAATGTAGGCACAAAGAAGAAAAAATTTTGACACTATGTGAGAAGAGATCACACCAGCATGGTGTGGGTTTTGAAGAAACAATTTTGTTTTGTATTTTATTTGGGGGGGTTTACATTTTTTAAAGGGATTTCTTTTTTTTTTTTTTTTTTTTTATTATGCCAACAGTGGCACCAACAGTATGGAATAGAAAATGACAGACCAGGCGGCAGGCCCAAATCAGATATCTGACCAAGTGGTGGTGGTAGTAGTGGCAACACCAGTGACAGTACAGTATGGACAAGAATATAGATGAACCAGGGTACAATAGATGATGTATGGATGTGTAGGGGTAGCAGCATCAGCAGAACACGAGAGGCAGGGAACAGACGCATTGGCATCACTGGGCCAGGGATAAATAGCCTGGGGTAAATGACTTAAAAAGTGGCAAAACTGCAGAAAACAACTGACGGCACTGCTGCAATGTTTTATTATTTTATGTGGTTTACAAATGACAATAGCAATACTACAGGAAGTAATGCAAAAAATTATATAAAAAAAGATGCTATGGTACAGAAAGGGTGTCACTATGGCAGACTTTATGAAGAAAAAAAACAGTGCTGTTTATATAGACAGTCTGTTCTGGACTGTCATAGTAACATCTATGATCTCTCTCTATATCTGTCCAAATGAATTATTTCTCTCTGATCTATCCTCGTCTCCTCACTCTGCAGTGTATCTATTATTTCCCATCTGTATTTTCTGTAGTAATGCCTTCTTTACCACAAAACGGCTTCTCGTTAGGAATTTTTCCATATCTAGTGCCTATGACATCTGTGAGTGACAATGACCTCTGCACCCACAGCCCTTTATGATTTGCTTATATTTTTAGTTAATATGATTTTTTTTTTTTTTAATTTCCACTATCATATTTAAAATTTACATATGAATCGATTTTTACCACTCAATCTTACAGTCGGCTCATTTTTCAGCATAGATCTTTATCCTTACAGGTCACATTACAATGTCGGATAACACCTCACATTATTTTATTGGAGACATAGTATACACCATTCATAAAAGGTGGTTGTCATATCTCCCCTACTCCCCCTTCTTATACGGTGACCTCTGCACAGGTTACAGAAAATACCTACAACACTATTCTACTATCCTACTCTTTATACTGGTAATAGACATCTCTAGTCTATAGCTACCTAATGTTTATGTGCCTGCTGTCATTATATCTTGGAATTCTATTAAAATATAGATAATACATTTCCTTTAAGTGCTGTCAGGTATTGGCTTCTGCCAACCACATGAATAATAGAATAATGTTTCCCTAGAATTTTAGCCTTATAGTTAAAGGGGGTTCCGTGACACCAATCATATTTCATATAAAATTTAATTAAAATGCTATTGTCACTCTTTGAATGTAATGAGCCAATATAAATATTCTACTAGAAAAAGTACAATGAAATTCCCTTTCCCCACCTCTATTCAAATAATCTTTCCACTGTATACATCCTGTAGTTCATGCTTATCCAGGGTCATGTTCAGGTTCCCCTTATAATTTTTTATGTATGCAGAGTCCCCACCTTTAAGTGGAATAAGGAAATCATGGCTTGGTTTCTGTCAAGTATCAGACCATAGAAAGTTCCTGCATTCATGGTCGTATTCACTGGCAACCTATCAAGACTGTCACCACTAAGATGGCTAGAGAAAGTCTTTAAAACTCGGCAAAATTCGTAACTACTTTTTTCAAAAATGTTTAATTTTTAATTGTCTACAAATTTAAATACGGTTACATTCATGAGGCCGGGACCCTATGTGCAGAAAATATGGCGTCTTACAATCATAACCAAGTGGATGGGATTCTACCGAATCCCACTTTCCGATAAAATACGTTCAGCAGGCAAGCTACGATTTACAAAACTATTGAGTAGGGTTGAGCCAATCCTGACTTTTCAGGATCGATTTTAAAATCCTATTTCCGATCATTTTTCATTCGAACCCGATCTCGATCCCAATTCCAATCCAAATGCAAGTCAATGGGATTTCTTTTATTAATCGGAGATTGGATTTTAAAAGCAATCCTATTCACTATACAGCATGGAATCTAACAATTGTTAGAATCCATGCTGTGTAGTGAATCACTAAGTAGCCAGAGGATTTTTTTAAAAAAAATCTCTCCGCCCTGTACCCGCCCACACTCTCCTAACCTGGCAGGGAGGGGGCAGCAAGGCGGAGAAGACGGCAGCTGGACCGGCAGCGAAGCGAAGAGCAGCGGACCAGCCATCTCTGGAGGTAAGTAGCTTTAGTCTCCCATTAGAATGAATGGAGGCAGCCGGCGCGCAGGGGGTTAAGGCTGCATGCTGGCTGCTTCCATTCATTCCTATGGAACCGCAGTCGAGCCTTCATACTGAGTATACACTATATACTCAGTGTGAAGGCATTGTGGGAAACGATCACCGATCTCGATCCCACATAAACAGATCATGTTCGGAATTCCGATCACGATCATGAAATTTTCTCGAACGCCGATCGGAATCCGTTTGTTTTCCGAACAAGATCGCTCAACCCTACTATTGAGGTTTTGGAAATTGCAGCATGTCAATTACACCTATGGAAACGCTGGTTCATGAATTTGACCTTGCGAGTGGAGTGCTGTCCATGGTTGATCCACTTTTCTTATCTGTGAAAAGCAGAGAAACTTTGTTTTCTAGTTTCATTTTCTATATTTTGTATGGATGTTTTTTTCCCCAGACACATAGACTTTCATTGATGTGATGTGTCACTATCCAAAAAATAAAAAAAGGATTTCTGACCAAACACAGTAAATAAACACATTGAAATGAAAGGGTACATATGGCAATTGGACACCATACTCTCATAAAATACGGATGTGAGAATAAGTCCTCAGGATAGTATATTTAAAACTTAAGCAGTATTTTTATTTTTGTGGCCATGTCCTTGTTTATTGGTCAAACCCTATTTGCGCACACGTATGTTTTTTGCCCAAAACATTCCGATCATATCTATCTATCTATCTATCTACAGGTGCCGGGACTATCACATTCCAGTGCTATGATGCTACTAATCTGACATATGCTTTCTGGCTGGAAGCTTTTTCATCAAACCTCAGCACTTTTTGGTTGTAAAGAATCTAATTATTTGTTGCGCTCCCCGCGGGCACAGCTGCTGCTATCATTAGCTCCGGTCCTGGCTGCTTGACTGTTGCCTTATACACGCAGCTAATTATCTTCTCAGCAGAGTCTACAGGAGAAGGAATAATCATCACCGACTAGGCAGCCTCAACATCTTAATACCATGTTTGATCTCCTGACTAACAGGTAGTGTTAGCTCTACAGGCACTACTAATATGTACCATCAAAAACCAGGGGCCTTATAATGTTACACATATCATGGAAATATAATTTGGAAAGTAACATAGGCCCATTCCTTACTTGAGGGCAAAGGATGATCTCTGACCTCATGTGAGATAATATAATACAAATTGACAAAATAATATGCAACGTAAAAGATTAAACGGTCATTTGTCTTATTTATGAAATATACTACACTGAATAACGGACAGATAGCACTTCTAGAAACATGTGAACTACTCTATGTATTTTAAGGGGTTGTCCAGTTCTAGCAAATACATGTTTATATTTGTATAAATAAATAGTCCATGGTCATGAAATACACAATCCATGGCCGTCATGAGATACACAGTCCATGGTCATGTGATACACAATACATGGTCATGAAATACACAGTCCATGGTCATAAGATACACAGTCCATGGCCATGAGATACACAGTTTATGGTCATGAGATATACAATCTATGGTCATGTGATATACAGTCCATAATCATGAAATACACAGTCCATGGTCATGAGATACTCTGTCATGGTCATGAGATACACAGTCTATGGTCATGAGATACACAGTCCATGGTCATGAGATACTCTATCCATGGTCATGAGATACACAGTCTATGGTCATGAGATACACAGTCCATGGTCATAAGATACACAGTCCATGGTCATGAGATACACAGTTTATGGTCATGAGGTATACAATCTATGGTTATGTGATATATAGTCCATGATCATGAGATACACAGTCCATGGTCATGAGATACACAGTCTATGATCATGTGATATACAGTCCATGATCATGAGATATACAGTCCATGGTCATGAGATACTCTGTCCATGGTCATGAGATACACAGTCTATGGTCATGAGATAGACAAATAGATGTAAGGCAGGGTGCTTCTATATAACTTAATGTTTTTATTAATGACAAGAAAATGGGATTTATAACACTGACTCTAGTTTTGCAGATGATACAAGCTATGTACTACAGTACAGTCTATGGAGGTTGTGTGTCGGTTACAACCAGACTTGGACAGACTGAGTGTTTGGGTATCCACATGAGAAATTAGGTCAATGGGTATCCACATGACAAATGAGGCCAATGTGGATAAATGTAAAGTTATGCATCTTGTTAAAAATATTCTGCATGTAACATATGTCCTAGGGAAGTAAAGCTGGGAGAGTCACTGGTGGAGACGGACCTGGGTGTACTTGTAGATCATAGGTTATATTACAACATGCAATGTCAGTCAGCTGCTTCTAAAGCCAGCAGGATACTGTCATGTATAAAAAGGGGTATGGACTCGCAGGAAAATTTATACAATTGGAAAATTGTATAACTTTTTAGTATGCAAACAATAGCATTTATTTGTTGAAACTGGACAACCCCTTTAACACAACTTTTAGTAGTTTTACCTATACTATTATATCATTGTGTATATACAGTATACACATATTTCTTATTTTTTGCATTAGCAAATCTATAGTAAATTCAAGTCAATAGGGCAAATCTGCAATACGAGACACAACTATTTATTATTCCTTAAGTTTATATACCACTTGATAATAGGTTGAAAACGAAAAAGTGACACTTTTAGGAAAGAGCTGAAAATCTGAATTTTGCCAATCAATACTATAATGCTGGTTACAAGCAATCCTGAAGGATCTATGGATCAGTGAAGAATAGGTAAGTATAATTTTAGTGTCATTTTTCAACCCATTCTTGCCATGTCTAAAAGCAGCATAAGATATAGAGGAAGATGCTGAGCTTGGGGATCTACAGTATATTGTATTCTATGATTTCATGTACAACTGTATATTCAGGCATAAAGCTGCCAGTCATGCTTTCTCTGCTCATACAGAGTGATTGACAGGTCTCACTAACTACAAATCTAGGAGGAAAATCTGTTACATTATATTCTTAGCGCACCAGAATATAAGCAATGGCTTTGTGGGAAAAAATGCCTCTTTTGAAGGCTTATTGTCATTTGGGAGACAAAGTTGAAAAGTGATGAAAAAAAAGTCATCAAAGACTATCGCATAAAGGAAGCGGATGTGAAATTCTTCTTTTTTTTGTATCATCGCTGGCACCAACATTGTGATATTGTGGAATGTGATGGTGGACCAGATTGCAGGATATGTTTGGCTCCATGGTGGCATTGGTGGTAGCTGTGGCAAGATGTGTGGCAGTGTGGCAGGGTGTCATATAATGGATCAGACTGCAGGACAAGTCTGCCTGAATGGTGGCAGTGGTGATAGGCAGTAGGCAGCTGTGGCAACGTGTTGTAATGCAGCGGGGTATAATATGATGGACCAGGCCACAGGACATGTCTGCCTGAATGGTGGCAGTGGTGGAAGGCAGTTGGCTGCTTTGACAACATGTGTGGCAGGGCATAATATAATGGATCAGGCTGCAGGACATGTCTACCTGAATGGTGGCAGTGGTGATAGGCAGTAGGCAGCTGTGACAACATGTGTTGCAATGCTACAGGGTATAATATGATGGACCAGGTCACAGGACATGTCTATCTGAGAGGTGGCAGTGTTGGTAGGCAGTAGGCAGCTGTGACAGTGCAGCAGGGCATAATATGATGGACCAGGCCACAGGGCTTGTCTGGCTCACTGATGACAGAGGTGGTAACTATTTAGAAGTGGCAGCCAGCATCAACAGCAGTACAGTAAATGGAAGATAATGAAAAAGGGAGGTGTGCCTGCCCTGGCATCTGAGAAAGCTAGAATATCTTCAAAAATGCAAAGTGGATTTTATGACCCTGAGAACAACAAGTGGTATGCAGAAAATAACCTGGATGATCCTGCTAGTTATCCCTGCTCGGGAGAAAATGTCACATCAACATCGTAGAAGTGACAATTCACAAAATTTGGTGGGCGCGATTAGCATACTTGGCCTGGCTGCCAGATGAAAAAGATGGACTATCTTCCAAAAGTGATCATTGTGTCTGTGGTTTGTTGCTGCTATTGGTGTCCTAGTCACATCAACTAGTGTAGTGACTGATTGACAATGGACATTATTTCAAGAAAAATTTGGGGCTCATTATCAGAGTACCTACTGCCTAGCGTGCCAGCTGATAAAGCTGTGTTAGCTTCTAAAAATGATCATTGTGTCTGGTTTTGGCTGCATTCAGTAATCATATACTGGAGCTCAAACTGACCTTCTAAAATATGCAACAGTACCAGTCAAAGTGCACTTCACCTAACAACCATGAAATGAGGGAGGGGGAGCGGAACCATTGGCTTGCCTTGGTGAAGCTGGGGTGGAAAATGGTATAGGAATTGCCACTTAAAGTTATACATGTTAGTTTTTAAAAATGGGGCTGTGTCCTTAAGGTGTTTTTTGACCATGTCCTTAAGTGGTTATTCCCAAACTACCCTGCATCCTTAAAGGGTTTACTCTTTCTTAGCGAGATTGCTAAAAAAAAGTCAGTATAACCTTCTTTTTAATGTTCTAAATTTTACATGGTGTACTGGGCATCATAAATAAGGTTATCTTTCTTTTACTAGCTAGTACAATTATGGTGATACCAAGTTTTTATAGGTTTTTAATGTATTACTATTTTTGCACAATAAAATCAATTATTTGTCAAAAATATGTTTTAGTATGACAATATTTTAAAGCCAAAACTTTTTTTTATTTTGCTGTGTGATAACTTGTTTTATTGATTGATTTTGTAATAAAAGAACATACAAAAATTACAAAGTAGCAAGGCAGAGATACCGAGAGGCACTGTAGTGAAATAATATACCACGTCAACCAGTTACGTAAACAGGATATTAACAGCCTGATTGACAAACAACAAAAGAGGGAGGGGGTGGAGGAAGGGCAATTGGTAGGCTCAAGTAAACCCAGGTAAGTCCATACGGACTAGAAACAAGCAAATGTATGTGGGGTACCAGAGGAAGGGGGTGGGGGGTTAAAGGCCTATGGAAGACAAATATTAACTAGAAACTGGTGGTTGAGAAAGGGGATTAGGTGTCTCTACGAGTGTATTGGTACCAAGGTTCCCAGGTGGACAGGAAACTTGAATGAACCAGGAGTCCCCAAGTGCAGAGCTCCTCAAACCTGTAAAGTTGATTAACCTTATCCCTCCACTGCGAGATGGTAAGGGCCAATCTCATGCAACCAATGGGGGATTTGTAGCTTGGCTGCTTGGATTAGCCAGGTGATAAGGCACAATCGTCTGGGAAAATAGTCAGGAGAGGGCACCCAAAGGAGAATGGTTTTGGGTCGTAGCTTAAATTCCACATGGCAAATTAACTTAATCTCCATCTCAATCGCCTCCCAGGAGGGACTGATTTTGGGGAACATGACCGAGATGTGGGAGAGAGATCCCTCGGAAAGACCTCAGTGCCAACCTCTATCAGAGGTAGATGGGTTAATTCTATGGAGGAACACCGAGGTTCTATAACACCTGCTGAGCAGTTTAAACAAATTTTCTTGAATCCTAATACACCTAGAGAAACCATTACTTTTTTTTTTTAATATAAGCAAACACTGTTGTTGCCACCTCAACACTGCGACACTGTCATTATAAGAACAAAATAACATACAAAAAACCATAACTTCTTCCAATGCCATGTGGGTGTAATATTCTGCTCACATCATAAAAAGATCATTTTAAGCATTTTGCTTTTAAAAGCCACTTCTTCACCTTCACTTGTCAGCTAGCCACGCTTCCTCCTTCAATTCCTTGAAACCTCATAAACAAAAATCAGATTGCGACTATAGAATATAGACGGAGTATTCACTGCACGCTTGCATCACATTGTTAACACATGCATAGAGTAGCTTCACACTTTATACTGTTCTCACACAAGCTTTATATACTTCTTTTACACTTTAAGACCATGGAAGATAAAAAGAGGAATTATACTGATGTTGTCAAGGTAATCTTGTTAAGATTTTGGTTTTTTTACCTTATTATTTTTTTGCTCAGATCTGGTGTGGTGAATATCTTATGTTTTTTCTGCATATATTCTTTATGATCATCGAAATCAACATTTCTGAAAAACAACAACAATGGTTTCTTGCATGGGGGATGTTGCCTTCTGATTTTTACTCCTTACTACTAGAGATGAGTGAACAGTAAAATGTATGAGGTTCGATATTCGTTTCGAGTAGCCCCTCAATATTCGACTACTCGAATCGAATATCGAACCCTATTATATTCTATGGGGGGAAAATGCTCGTTTCAGGGGAAGGCAACGTTCAATCAAATTATACTTACCAAGTCCATGAGTGAGGGTCGGGCTGGATACTTCCGAACAGTCTTCTCTGTGCAGCGTCCCTGCGGCATCTTCCGGCTCTTCATTCACTCTGCCAGGCATCGGGCCTGGGTAGAGCCAACTGCACATGCCCGTACTACAAGTGGACATGCACAGTCGGCTCTGCCCAGGCCCGATGCCTGGCAGAGTGAATTCAGAGCCGGAAGACGACGCGGGGAAGCTGCACGGAGAAGACTTCTAAAGGTAGGAGAAGAACCAGCGTTGATTGGCCGACTGTATAGCATTCGGCCAATCAATGCTAGTTCTGCATCGAACATTTCCATTCGAATAGCGAGTGGTACTCGATCAAGTACGAGTATTTCGAATACTGTAGTATTCGATCAAATACCTACTCGATCGAGTACTACTCGCTCATCTCTACTTACTACCAAATTTGCAAGTATGCATTTAGCTGTTTCAGCAGAAATGGTCAGTCACATACCCACAACTATTATACATGTACTGTAAATATATTATGTGATCATGAAGATCAACTTAAAGGTAGAAGTATCTGTTATTTGCATAAGGATTCTGGTTGGTTTTAGGCAAAGTAGCACAGGAGAATGTGGTAGGTTAGTAAATGGCCGTTACTATCATGCATTGCTGAGTATTGTGCTTTTGATTTTTTTTTATTGGATAATTTTTTTTCCCTACCAGTATGTCTTTTGGAGTATGGGAGGAAACCCACACACCCCAGGAAACCCACACTCTGGGAGAACATACAAATCCCTTGCAGATGTTGTCCTTGGCAGGATTTGAACCCAGGACCCCAAGGCTAACCACTGAGCCACCATGCCTCCTAGGTAATCAGTTTTACACAAGTGTCTATTACTTTGGATTTCTTAGGTTGAGGTGCCCCTTGGAGGTATTTGGGCCACCATCATACGTCATCATTCCTATTCAAACCTATATGGTGGGGTATATAGACAGCAGCCAAGTCAAACTCTAGAGTAGAAATAAGTCTCCCTAAGCTTGGTTGTGGGGAGGTACTGGTCCCTGACACGTATAGATCTTTCTGGCGTGGAGGGTTGGGGAATAGGTTGGTGGGCTTTCTTTTTTTTTTTAGATGGCTTCTGGTAGACTGGATGCCTAGTCACAAAAAGATAGAACCTTTTTTTTCTGTTGTAATAAATATTTTACGGCATGAAGTAGCAATGCCACACAGAAAATATCCTGAGATTTATTTTTTTCAAAAGAAGAAATATATATTTTGTCTTTGTGTGACAGGTAGAGACAGACTGCAGCCATGATGTAAAATCATCCAGCACCTGTGGAGTTAAAGCTCTAACAAGAGACACAGGAAGTGGTCAGTGACACAGCAGGGTGTGCTGGGAGGGAGACAGTGATCCAGGAGAGTAAATAGGGAAAGGGAAGAGACACCATGTTGGTCCTGAAGCAAAGCTAGAAACCTGGGACTGTAGAACAGAACAGTGAGAACAGAAGGGAGTTTAGCTGAGCAGCTGAAGGCCAGAACTGATTGAGACATCCATCTTTTCCCAGTGATAAGTACAACTGCCAGTATACAGTGATATCTGTTATGAAAGACTCATGTACTGTATGTGATAGCTGTGGAGACTGTGTAAAGAGAAGTAAAACCTTAACAACAACTGCTGTCTGGGATTGTCCCTTCGTCTAAGCTCTCTAATATCCAAGAACTCATACACACTATGTCCTACCTCGCCCCGCTGTGAGACGGACATATGACATTGGTGGCCCGTACGGGGATATTTAGAGACAAGATCAGACTGCCAGCGGTGGGATTCTGGGTAAAAACTGCCACAACAATTAAAGACACAGTATCAAACAGACAGCTGTGGATGTTGAGACACGGCTTAACAGCATCAGTACGTTGCTCCTTCAATTGACTTATGAGGAACTGGGTGCTGTAGCTGCACATGTGAAGGTGTCAGAAGAACAGGTCTCTAAGACATGCAACCACAGACAGCTCTTAACAGCCATCAACAAGCAGATGGATGAGCTAGGGGATAGTGAGGAGGAGGATGTCTTGTGCACATTCCTTAATGATTTAATGAAGTTCATCACCAGCTTGAGACCGGGGTATAAAGAGGCAGTGCAGGACACTGAGAGGGAGAAATCCCTCCCACAGACTGAGCTGCAGGAATTAAAAGAGCAATTGGTAGCATTGAAGAGAGCCGTGCAAGAATCAACCAAAACCCCTGAACGAGCAGCAGAACCCAGTAGAACTTGTAGCCCACCCAGGTTAGGGAAGTCAAGACAACAGACCTCTCTAGCATCACAAATCACCATCAGGAAAGATTTCAAGATCCTGGGACAGATTGGAGAACGTGAACAAAAAGAGAAACTGTCTTACACAAACCTGATGCACCAGATAGAGGCAGGATTGCAGAAAGGCTATCTGCCGGAAGAAATTATCGAGGCAGTGGTAAAAGCTATCAGCCCAGGACTGAATTTGCGGAACATGCTAGAAATGAAAAGTCACTTGACCTTACCACAACTAAAGATGATCTTAAAGGGGCACTACAAAGAAGAAAACACCTCAGAGCTGTTCCATAGACTCATCAACATCTCTCAAGATACCAAGGAATCTCCTCAAAGCTTCTTGTTCAGAGCCATAGAACTCAAAGACAAGCTGTTGTTTGCATCCAGTGAAGTAGATGCAGAGGAAAGGTTTGATGCAGGACTAGTACAGAAGAAGTTTTTGAGATCTTTAGGAACCGGGTTAATAAGTAAAGACATAAAGTTGCAAATGAAGCAGTACCTGGAAGATCCTAACATTCCAGATGAAACCCTAATTGAGAAGATGAACGAGGCAGCTAGCTTGGAGTCTGAGAGTGAACAAAAATTAAAGAAGGGCTCTATAACTAAAATGACCAAGCTGGGCCAGCTGAAAATGAATATGTCTAATGATCAGCCGGAAGGTAGGCGAGAAGATTCTCCTACACATGCGGTGCACACCAAATCATCTTTGATAGAGAGAACAGCCGACACTAATTGGGAGAAAGCATTTGGGGAACTCCGAGCTGAATTAGCGGAAGTGAAAAAGTTGATTCGCGCTAAACCAGAGCCAAGACCAGTCAGATCTGGAGGGGTTTTTCAGAACAGAAGACGACCTGCTTGTGAAGCATGTCGAGTGTCAAATCGAAGTGCCGCCTGTGTCCATTGTTGGGGGTGTGGTGAAGAAGGGCATTATGCCAGTGGATGTCCAAAGTCACGATCTTCTAAGCAGATGAAGTCCCAAAAACAAACACCACCCCTCACCAGAACAGCTTCAGATATACAGAAGTTGTATCAGTCTTATCCCCAGGTATGTGATCGTCTTCAACAGTTACAGCAAGGCGGACAGGGGAATCAACCACTCGGCGATCAGTGTGATGGTCTGATCAGGCATCCCCAGGACCAAGGAAAGTTCTCAGGTAGTGAAGACAGACTCATTAGCCTAATTGGTGAGAGGTGCTTGATTCAATGTAAGCTAAATGGACTCCTAGTGAAAGCTTTGTGGGACACAGGAGCTCAAGCCAGCATTATAAATGAAGATTGGAGAAGAAGTCATTTGCCGCAAACTTGTCTTCATCCAGTTGCAGAACTCATGGGTCCGGTAGAACTCTGTGGTCGAGCGGTGAACCAAACTGAAATTCCTTTTCTAGGTTGGGTGGAAGTGATGTTTCAGCTGAAAGCTAAGAGGAACAACACTATTGAGTTACTCGTACCCTTTCTAGTCACAAGTGATCCAAAGGTGGCTGAAGAACCGATCCTTGGGTACAATGTGATCATTGAGGTCATTCAACGAACTAATTCCTTCTCACCGTTAATCGATGCCATAGCCACCTCGTTTACCATATCTAGCAGGCAAGCGGAGAAGGTGGTCAGCAGGATAAAGGAAGCACAGAACACAGTGAGGGTGAAGGAAGTCAAGCTCGGCTCGCGTCCAACCATCATTCCTGCGAATAGAACGGTGAGAGTGAAGTGTGGTGTACGAATGGAACCAGGAAGAAAACCACAAGATAGACTGTTCATACCGAAAGACTCTTCAGATCTTCCTGAGGGCATTATTCAAGGTGAGACCATATTGACTATACCTACTGGTGGTTTTGCTCGGGTGGCTGTGTTAGTGAGAAATACGACAAAGCATGAAGTGAGGCTGAACCCTAAGACTGTGTTAGGCCATCTAGAAACCATTAAGACTGTGTATCCTGCCAATGTGAGACCAGTGCAGTTCTCCTCCATGAATTCGGTGGTACAACCCAGTAACAATGGTGGTCCAGTCGAAAGACCTGTACAAACTACACCAGAACTGTGGGATCCCCCAGTACCTCTGGAACAGCTGAGTGCTGAAGAACTGCCGGTAGTGAAACAGATGCTGAGGGAAGAATGCCATGCATTCTCTAAAGATGACTCTGACATAGGCTGTATACCCTCATTGAACCTGAAGATCAATTTGAGAGACACTACCCCAGTAACTAAAAGTTATATGTCTATACCTAAACCATTACACCAAGAAGTGAAAGAATACCTGCAGGATCTAATCAACAGGGGATGGATCCAAAAGTCTAAATCATCCTATTCCTCCCCGATCGTATGTGTCAGGAAGAAAGATGGTACATTGAGACTCTGTTGTGACTACAGGGAACTGAATAGAAAGTCAATCCCTGATCGGCACCCAATCCCTAAAATTCAAGACATGCTGGATAACTTGTCAGGAAGTACCTGGTTCTCTGTTCTTGACCAAGGGAAGGCCTATCACCAAGGTTTTGTGGAAGAGTCCAGCCGACATTTAACAGCCTTCATCACACCATGGGGACTGTATGAGTGGATCCGTATACCGTTTGGACTTAGTTCTGCTCCTGCAGAATTCCAGAGAAGTATGGAAACATGTTTAGAAGGATTAAGAGATGACATTTGCCAGCCTTACTTAGACGATACGGTGGTACACAGCAAGACCTTTGCTGAACATGTCGAACATGTGAGATCCGTACTCCAACGTTACCAGCAACATGGAGTAAAGTTGACACCAAAGAAGTGTGAACTCTTCAAGAGACAGGTTCGATTTCTGGGAAAAATCGTGTCTGGACATGGTTATACCATGGACCCAGCAGAGATCGCTCCAGTAATGTCATTGAAAGACAAGCCTCCATCTACAGTGGGAGAGTTGAGGAAGATCTTGGGATTCCTCTCCTACTACAGAACATATATCAAGAACTTTTCCCGGATTGCAGCTCCGCTATATACCCTCTTGGGCGCGCCAATCAGCTCACCCACATCAGTAAATAGGAAAAAGACCAGAGGCGGATCACAGTCAAAGGAAAGAAACACTGTTTCTGCGCAGCAACCAATCAATTGGACTGCAGGACACCAGGAAGTACTAGAAGAACTAGTGAATTATCTTGTGAAACCGCCCATCATGGGATATCCAGATTTTAACCTCCCTTTCGTCCTTCACTGTGATGCTTCTCAGGTGGGGCTGGGAGCTGCCCTGTATCAACGACAGAATGGCAAGCTAAGAGTCATCGGCTATGGTTCCAGAACACTGACAGCCGCTGAGAAAAACTACCATCTACATTCTGGGAAACTCGAGTTCCTTGCAATGAAGTGGGCTATCTGCGAACGATTTAGGGATTATCTGTATTACAGTCAAGAGTTTGAGGTCTACACTGATAATAATCCTTTGACCTATGTCCTCACGACAGCAAAATTGAACGCGACTGGTCAGAGGTGGGTAGCAGAACTGGCTGACTTCAACTTCAGTATTAAGTACAGGCCAGGAAGATGCAATGCTGACGCAGATGGATTGTCTAGGATGCCGTTAGAGCCTGAAGAATTTATGCAAGCTTGCTCAGAGGAAATCTGCCTGGGAACCATTATGAGCACCACTCAGGCGATAGAAATTCAGAAGCAGGAATATACACCACTGTGGTGTCCATTGACAGTAGCAAGTGCTACGGAAGTGAGGGAACAAGATTACACCTCCATGTCCCTCCAACAACTGTCAAAAGAATCTATCAGGAAAGCGCAACAAGAAGATGAAACAATTGGAAGGGTCCTCCAGTATATGGACCAGAACAGGGTTCCAGGAAGACGAGAGAGGGAGTCGGAATCACCAGAAGTAACTACTTTACTGAGAGAATGGTCAAAGCTATACTTCAGCTCAGACGGTATCTTATACCGTCAGAGAGGACCGAATCAACAGTTAGTGTTACCCAGAGATACCACAGATTGGCTTTCAAAGAACTCCATGAAGAGATGGGACACCTGGGGGTAGAAAGAACAGTGAACCTAATTCGTGAACGGTTCTTCTGGCCCTATATGCAAAGAGATATCGAAAGTTTTGTGACCAGAAAATGTGGGTGTTTGAAAGACAAACATCCTAACAAAGCGACCAGAGCGCCCATGGGCCACATCCAAACTACTTACCCGTTTGAAATGGTTTCAATAGACTTCCTACACCTGGAGCAGTGCAAGGGTGGATATGAATACATCCTAGTGGTAATGGACCATTTTACTCGATTTGCTCAAGCGTATGCCACTACTAATAAATCAGGCAGGACAGCAGCAGAAAAGATCTTCAATGATTTTGCTCTGAAGTTTGGATTTCCTACCAAACTACATCATGACCAAGGAAGAGAGTTTGAGAACCAACTCTTTGCCAAGTTAGGGAAATACTGTAGAATCCAAAGATCGCACACTACGCCCTATCACCCAGAAGGAAACGGACAAGTAGAACGCTTCAATAGGACATTACTGTCAATGTTGAGGACTCTGACAACTGCTGAGAAAAGAGATTGGAAGAATTCCTTAACAAAAATGGTACATGCCTATAACTGCACCAAGAGTGAAGCAACAGGTTACTCGCCATTCTTCCTTTTGTTTGGTCGATCCCCAAGGCTACCCATTGATATTATGTTTGATACCCCAGTTTCAGAAACATACAAGACGTATCCTGAGTATGTCTGAGTATGGAGGGAACGTATGAATGAAGCATACAACATAGCATCAAAAGTGACTGCGGAAGAGCAGAAAAAGAGCAAAGAATACTATGACAGAAGATGTCATGGAGCAGAATTGACACCGGGAAGTCGTGTGTTAGTCAGAAACCTACGAGAGAAAGGGGGTCCAGGAAAACTTCGATCATATTGGGAAGAGAAGGTTTATGTGGTTGTGAGAAGAAAATCTGATGACAGCCCTGTTTATGAAGTAAGACCAGAAATAGGAGGTGATAAAACAAGAATATTGCACCGAAATATACTCCTACCATGTGATTACCTGCCACCACAGCAAGCCATTCAGGAAGTTGATAAACGTCGATCAAAACCTCTCAGACAACGACCTAGGAAGGAAGTTATTGATGGAAGTGATGACAGTGAGAGTTCAGATGAGGAAAACCAAACCCTTATATTCCGTATACCGAACAGACGCGGAACCAACATTCCTCAACAAAGTGAGTTATGTCCTGAGGCTCCTGAGTTTGTACCTCAAAATGCACCCAATAACTGTATGGTCTCAGATGATCCGTCACCAGTTACTGAAGAAATGGTTGAAGAGGTAAGAGCAGAGGAACCCCTAGAAGATGCAGAAATAGGTTGTCCAATGGAAGAGCGAGGACCTACAGATGCAGTTCCGAACACATCAGAGAATGAACTAACAAGCGACATGGAAGCAGAGACCATTGAAGCTGCTGGAACTGAATCATCAAGAGAACTACCCAGCAGGAAAGCATCAAGTAGAGAAGTAAGAAAACCGGTGATCCTGACGTATGACACTCTAGGAGAACCAAGAGAAGTACCAAGAACTGTCCAGGTCAGACAGGTGTGGACACCTAAGGGTCAGGTAAACCAACCAGAGTGGTATCTACCAACAATCTACTTTACTGAGGACTTTAACTGTGATGAATAGACTGGTTTGGTTATTGTGATTAGAATCAACCTACTTTGAGGATAGTTATTCAGAGCTGGTTGAAGACGGAGGAAGAGCTCCAGCTGAAGAATGAAAAAAAGGTTATTGTTAATGTTATGTTTAGTCAGGTTATGGTTATCATTGATGTGTTAATGTTAAGGGAAGTACTATGGACACTGTCTCACATCTCTTCACTAAGGATAGTAGAAGGGACAATGGAGACATCCACCAGTTAGATACTGGGATCCTGGATGTGGGAGACGTCCTACAATCAGGAAAAAGGGGTGTTGACCTTTGAGTAAGGACAGTTCCAATTGGGTCCAAATTAACCATACGTAGGCCATATTTTTGGGCCAATGTCAGGGACGACATGAAATTAGCGGGGGAGAGTGTGACAGGTAGAGACAGACTGCAGCCATGATGTAAAATCATCCAGCACCTGTGGAGTTAAAGCTCTAACAAGAGACACAGGAAGTGGTCAGTGACACAGCAGGGTGTGCTGGGAGGGAGACAGTGATCCAGGAGAGTAAATAGGGAAAGGGAAGAGACACCATGTTGGTCCTGAAGCAAAGCTAGAAACCTGGGACTGTAGAACAGAACAGTGAGAACAGAAGGGAGTTTAGCTGAGCAGCTGAAGGCCAGAACTGATTGAGACATCCATCTATTCCCAGTGATAAGTACAACTGCCAGTATACAGTGATATCTGTTATGAAAGACTCATGTACTGTATGTGATAGCTGTGGAGACTGTGTGAAGAGAAGTAAAACCTTAACAACAACTGCTGTCTGGGATTGTCCCTTCGTCTAAGCTCTCTAATATCCAAGAACTCATACACACTATGTCCTACCTCGCCCCGCTGTGAGACGGACATATGACATTTGCTATACAGTTACTGTCAGTATGTGGGGGTCAGTGTCAATGCCGCCATCACAAATGCATTACCTGAGTTCATCATCAGTTGTTTGATGGCAGCTTCTTCCTTTCTCTCCATGGAAATTAATACGTTCCTAGGACTCAGCAAGTCTTTGTGTATAGTGTATATGTGTATAGTCATATAAAAAATCTAAAGAATTCTTACACTTAGTAATTAGATATTTTTAATAAAATGATTCTATGATAAGATGCATGTTTATCTATAAGTGGTATGATCGCAGTACAATATTGAAGGCATCATATAAATATTCAGTGCATGCACATTTTGATCTAGTTTTAGGATTGTGAGTTGCTAGGATTATTACTGTATTGGTTTTAGTAACATACCAAAGGATGAATAAAGACACAAGTCCAACAAGTCCAGTCTAATACTACCATATTGGAAGCCAAAAATATCAACACATTAGGCAGATGCTAGACTTTTGCCTGATATTAAGGGAATAATTTCATCCCAACTCCAGATACTGTATGGCAATGACAATAAATCCCTGAATCAAATCCCAAAGGTCTACTTGTAATAACTTGTTATATTTTTACTTTCAAGAAAGGCACCGAGGGCTCCATTACCCTTTTACAATGCAAGAATCATCACAATTTCCTATGGTAGCAAGTCCCATAGTCTCACTACTCTTATAGTGAAGCACCTTCGTATAACACAATGGTGAAATATTCTGTTTTCTAGATGTAGAGGATATGCCTATGTCCTTGATACAGACCGAACAGTAAAGAGAACATTACAAAGGGTACAGTGTTGTACAGTCAGATATTTTTACTCTGTAATTATGTCGTCCCTAAATCATAACTGAGAGTTTACAAATGCTATATCCATTACAGACACCTATCCCAAATCCACACCATGCAGCAGGCTCCTTTCCCGGGGTATAGCTAGGAGGCACAACTTGGACATGTGCCACGAGTGCTGGTGGTCAGTATGTTTTTGCAGAGTTATATGCCTACTGCCTAGATATATATATTCAATGGTCAGTGGTCAGCAAGAGGTTAAAGTAAAATTCATATTTAATGCCCAGTTATGTTGAACATATGCATATTATTATGAAAGGCAAGAAATGATAAATAGAAACATAACATATGTTGCAGATTTTCTGCTACGGAATTGCTATGACAATAGGAGTAAAGTAGATGAGATTTAAACAAATGCGGTGCTGATTTTAATGTTGTGGGATTTGGGCACATACACTATGTTTTTATGATAAAAATTCTGCAGAGTATAGCTCAAATATGGGCATACCCCAATAGTGCCTGAAATCTGGGTACCACTTGTTAAAGCTTAAGAATATTATATGATAAAATGTATTGAGCATTTAATGGCTCATGCATATGCTTATTATAAAGTTATATATAATATTTAACCCTTTAGTTTTGGGCTTTAATGGTCATACCATTTTTTGCTTTCTTCTGTCATCACATACTAAGAGCTATAAAGTTTTTAGTTTCAAGTTAATATAAGGGTCAGTGCACACTGAGTTTTTTGGCGCTGATTTTGACACTGAATCTGTCTCAAAATCAGCCTCCAAAAAAAGCCTCCCAATAGAGTTCTATTGGGAGGCTTTTTTTGGAGGCTGATTTTGAGGAGGATTCAGCATCAAAATCAGTGCCAAAAACCTCTGTGTGCACTGACCCTAACTATATGAGGACTTAATTTTTTGTGGAACAAAATCTCCTGCTACCTGCCCACACGTAACCTCAGACCCTTCAAAGACCTCCGACTCCACTCTGCTCTCATCCGCTCCTCACACAACTATCTCCAACATTTCTCTCGTGCATCCCCCATACTCTGGAACTCCTTACCAAGACACATAAGGGCTAGTTCACACGGGGCTAAAGGGGCGGATTTTGACAGCGGAATCCACGTCATAATCCGCCCCTTTCAATGGTGGTCTATGGAGACCACTAGCTTTCTTTTTAGCTGCCCTTTCTTCAGGCAGAAGATGTTGGCTCAGTCATTTGAGCCGGCTGCTGAGGGGAAAGCCACGACTGCGATGGTCGTGGCAGGAGGGTTTTGACCCGAGAGTGACGCGGCTCGTCGCGTCTCTCTCGGTGTCAAAACCCGCCCCACCTGTGAACGAGCCCTAAGACTGACCCCCACAATCACAGGCTTCATGAAGGACCTGAAGACTCACCTATTCAGGAAGGCCTACAACCTCCAATAACACTACTGTCACCACACCATCATCTGTACAGTTTCTACCCCTCTACCTCACTGTACCAGTCGGTCACTGTTAGTATTATATTTGTTTGTATATTTTGTGTATTGTATGTAACCCCCAAATGTAAAGCACCATGGAATTAATGGTGCTATATAAATAAATAAACAATAATAATAGTTTCATGCACTATTATGGTCCAAATATGTCTAATTGATTACCGTAACTTTTAATAAAGCTTCCTGGGAAGAAATAGCAAATAAACACTTTTGCCATGGATTTTTAAACCAAAAATTCTGTCATTCAACTTGTAACTTAAATAACCTGATAAATCTATTCAAAAGGTCAATATGATTATATTAGCGCCAAACTTTCTTTTTATGTTTTACTATTTTTGCAAAGTTGAAAACCCTTTTTGTAAATTTTTTTTTTTTTTTGCATTGCAACTTGTGTGAGAGCTTTTTTTTTCACAGGAACACCTGATTTTTCTATTTATGCAATTTTTGGGAACAAAAACACTTAAGCTTTTTATAGGATTTTTTTTGGTGGCAAATAGACAATGCAACAGCAATTATGACTTTGTGGGTTCTTAAAAAATTACCATTCACCGTGCAAGGAAAAATAATTTTTCAGTTGTACAGTTCAATGGGTTCCGTTTAGCGCTTGTAACACTTTGAAATCAATGGGAGGCTTTTTAACCCATTAATTTCAATGTGCTACGCGCGCTAAACGGAACCCATTGAAGTCAATGGGATTCTGTTTTGCAGCGCTGATTCTGACATTAGTTTACGTGTCAGAATCAACACTGCGTTACATCATGTACATGCACCCTTAGGCTGCCATGGGTGCCATATAAAGATATTGGCATCCTGTGTTCATATTTGCAGGGGTGGCGATTCTTAGAGGAATGAGCCCAATTCCACCAAAACCTTTTAAACAACACAGTTACTATTGACTTCAGCATCTAAATACTTAAATGCATGAGATCTGCAGTTTCCTGATCCTAGGCCTTAGCAACAGTTGCCTGTGGATGAGTATACAATGTAGGACACCCCACACTATTCAATTGACGTATAAAGTTATTTGCATCACAATAAGGCCCTTTAGTGAATGACATAGAATGTCTATATGCCAGTCTCTAATGAGTTAATAGCCATAATACTGCATATAGAATTCCATATAGTCATACTCTAATTTTGTAGACCTCTAGTTGAGAAATGGAACAAATTACCTGTTCATTGTTCAAATGCTGATTTACAGGGTTATATTTGCCTAGAAATTTTGATTCTAGTGGGGAATATTCCCTAGCAGCATGTCTCTGAAGTTTGTGCAAAAACCCATACAAACACAAGGAGAACATACAAACTCTTTACAGATGTTGTCCTTGGTCAGATTCGAGTCTAGGACTCCAGATCTGCAAGGCAGCAGTGCTAACCACTGAGCACTGGGCTGACTCTGTTAGCTTGCCACAGGATTCCCTTACAACCTACAGGTAGATAAAAAGTTACAAGATTTATCCCCACAGGCTTCTGTAGTTTGTGAATAAAGAGCTGTGTTTTTAAAAACATAAATATATATACTCTATGCAAAATCCAATGTTTAGTAGTAGAGATGAGCGAACACTAAAATGTTCGAGGTTCGAAATTCGAATCGAACAGCCGCTCACTGTTCGTGTGTTCGAACGGGTTTCGAACCCCATTATAGTCTATGGGGAACAGATACTCGTTAAGGGGGAAACCCAAATCCGTGTCTGGAGGGTCACCAAGTCCACTATGACACCACAGGAAATGATGCCAACACCTCTGGAATGACACTGGGACAGCAGGGGAAGCATGTCTGGGGGCATCTAACACACCAAAGACCCTCTATTACCCCAACATCACAGCCTAACAACTACACACTTTACACACTCAATACCACCTCTCTGACAGTAGGAAAACACCTTGAAACATGTGTATTTGGCACTTGCAGTGAGGAGAGCTTGTCACCAGCAGTGAATTTGGCCCTTGTAGTAAGTTGAGGTTGGCACCAACATTTGTTTTGAAAATCAGGGTGGATTGAGCCTCTAACCAGCAGAGTTTGGGCAAATTCATGGTGGAGGGAGCCTCTAAAAACCCCAGTTTGGACCAATTCATGGTGGAGGGAGCCTCTAAAAACCCCAGTTTGGACCAATTCATGGTGGAGGGAGCCTCTAAAAACCCCAGTTTGGACCAATTCATGGTGGAGGGAGCCTCTAAACAGCCCAGTTTGGACCAATTCATGGTGGAGGGAGCCTCTAACCAGCAGAGTTGTGGGAAAGCAGGGTGGAGGGAGCCTCTAAACAGCCCAGTTTGGACCAATTCATGGTGGAGGGAGCCTCTAAAAACCCCAATTTGGACCAATTCATGGTGGAGGGAGCCTCTAACCAGCCCAGTTTGGACCAATTCATGGTGGAGGGAGCCTCTAAACAGCCCAGTTTGGACCAATTCATGGTGGAGGGAGCCTCTAAAAACCCCAATTTGGACCAATTCCTGGTGGAGGGAGCCTCTAACCAGCCCAGTTTGGACCAATTCATGGTGGAGGGAGCCTCTAACCAGCCCAGTTTGGACCAATTCATGGTGGAGGAAGCCTCTAAAAACCCCAGTTTGGACCAATTCATGCTGGAGGGAGCCTCTAAACAGCCCAGTTTGGGCAAATTCATGGTGGAGGGAGCCTCTAAAAACCCCAGTTTGGACCAATTCATGGTGGAGGGAGCCTCTAAAAACCCCAATTTGGACCAATTCATGGTGGAGGGAGCCTCTAAACAGCCCAGTTTGGGCAAATTCATGGTGGAGGGAGCCTCTAAAAACCCCAGTTTGGACCAATTCATGGTGGAGGGAGCCTCTAAAAACCCCAGTTTGGACCAATTCATGGTGGAGGGAGCCTCTAAAAAACCCAGTTTGGACCAATTCATGGTGGAGGGAGCCTCTAAACAGCCCAGTTTGGGCAAATTCATGGTGGAGGGAGCCTCTAAAAACCCCAGTTTGGACCAATTCATGGTGGAGGGAGCCTCTAAAAACCCCAGTTTGGACCAATTCATGCTGGAGGGAGCCTCTAAACAGCCCAGTTTGGGCAAATTCATGGTGGAGGGAGCCTCTAAAAACCCCAGTTTGGACCAATTCATGGTGGAGGGAGCCTCTAAAACCCCCAATTTGGACCAATTCATGGTGGAGGGAGCCTCTAAACAGCCCAGTTTGGGCAAATTCATGGTGGAGGGAGCCTCTAAAAACCCCAGTTTGGACCAATTCATGGTGGAGGGAGCCTCTAAAAACCCCAGTTTGGACCAATTCATGGTGGAGGGAGCCTCTAAAAACCCCAGTTTGGACCAATTCATGGTGGAGGGAGCCTCTAAAAACCCCAGTTTGGACCAATTCATGCTGGAGGGAGCCTCTAAACAGCCCAGTTTGGGCAAATTCATGGTGGAGGGAGCCTCTAAAAACCCCAGTTTGGACCAATTCATGGTGGAGGGAGCCTCTAAAAACCCCAGTTTGGACCAATTCATGGTGGAGGGAGCCTCTAAAAAACCCAGTTTGGACCAATTCATGGTGGAGGGAGCCTCTAAACAGCCCAGTTTGGGCAAATTCATGGTGGAGGGAGCCTCTAAAAACCCCAGTTTGGACCAATTCATGGTGGAGGGAGCCTCTAAAAACCCCAGTTTGGACCAATTCATGCTGGAGGGAGCCTCTAAACAGCCCAGTTTGGGCAAATTCATGGTGGAGGGAGCCTCTAAAAACCCCAGTTTGGACCAATTCATGGTGGAGGGAGCCTCTAAAAACCCCAATTTGGACCAATTCATGGTGGAGGGAGCCTCTAAACAGCCCAGTTTGGGCAAATTCATGGTGGAGGGAGCCTCTAAAAACCCCAGTTTGGACCAATTCATGGTGGAGGGAGCCTCTAAAAACCCCAGTTTGGACCAATTCATGGTGGAGGGAGCCTCTAAAAAACCCAGTTTGGACCAATTCATGGTGGAGGGAGCCTCTAAACAGCCCAGTTTGGGCAAATTCATGGTGGAGGGAGCCTCTAAAAACCCCAGTTTGGACCAATTCATGGTGGAGGGAGCCTCTAAAAACACCAGTTTGGACCAATTCATGGTGGAGGGAGCCTCTAAAAACCCCAGTTTGGACCAATTCATGGTGGAGGGAGCCTCTAAAAACCCCAGTTTGGACCAATTCATGGTGGAGGGAGCCTCTAAACAGCCCAGTTTGGACCAATTCATGGTGGAGGGAGCCTCTAAAAACCCCAATTTGGACCAATTCATGGTGGAGGGAGCCTCTAACCAGCCCAGTTTGGACCAATTCATGGTGGAGGGAGCCTCTAACCAGCCCAGTTTGGACCAATTCATGGTGGAGGGAGCCTCTAAAAACCCCAGTTTGGACCAATTCATGGTGGAGGGAGCCTCTAAAAACCCCAGTTTGGACCAATTCATGGTGGAGGGAGCCTCTAAAAACCCCAGTTTAGACCAATTCATGGTGGAGGGAGCCTCTAAAAAACCCAGTTTGGACCAATTCATGGTGGAGGGAGCCTCTAAACAGCCCAGTTTGGGCAAATTCATGGTGGAGGGAGCCTCTAAAAACCCCAGTTTGGACCAATTCATGGTGGAGGGAGCCTCTAAAAACCCCAGTTTGGACCAATTCATGGTGGAGGGAGCCTCTAAAAACCCCAGTTTGGACCAATTCATGGTGGAGGGAGCCTCTAAAAACCCCAGTTTGGACCAATTCATGCTGGAGGGAGCCTCTAAACAGCCCAGTTTGGGCAAATTCATGGTGGAGGGAGCCTCTAAAAACCCCAGTTTGGACCAATTCATGGTGGAGGGAGCCTCTAACCAGCCCAGTTTGGACCAATTCATGGTGGAGGGAGCCTCTAAAAACCCCAATTTGGACCAATTCATGGTGGAGGGAGCCTCTAACCAGCCCAGTTTGGGCAAATTCATGGTGGAGGGAGCCTCTAACCAGCAGAGTTGTGGGAAAACAGGGTGGAGGGAGCCTCTAACCAGCAGAGTTGGTGGAAATCAGGGTGGAGGGAGCCTCTAACCAGCAGAGTTGGGGGAAATCATGTTGGAGGGAGCCTAGTATTAGCAGAATTGTGCAACGCTTATGGTGGATGAGTATGAGGATGCGGAGGAATTGGAGAGGTTGAGTACAGACATGGAGTTTCATGTTGGGGTGCTTTACACAGGTGGGCACAAAAATGAAGGCTCTATCCAGTGGTGGTTCATTTTTATCAAAGTGAGCCGGTCGGCACTCTCAGCTGACAGACGAGTGCGCTTGTCAGTGATGATGCCACCGGCTGCACTGAACACCCTCTCAGATAGGACGCTGGCGGCAGGACAGGACAGCACCTCCAAGGCATATAGGGCAAGTTCAAGCCACAGGTCCAACTTCGACACCCAATACGTGTAGGGCGCAGAGGGGTCGGAGAGGACAGGGCTGTGGTCGGAAAGGTATTCCCGCAACATGCGCCTATACTTCTCACGCCTGGTGACACTAGGACCCTCTGTGGCGGCACTTTGGCGAGGGGGTGCCATCAAGGTGTCCCAGACCTTAGACAGTGTGCCCCTCGTTTGTGTGGACCGGTGAGAACTTGGTCGCCTACTGGAGGAACTGTCCTCCCTGCCGCCAACGTCACATGCTGGAAACATCTCCATCATATTCTGCACCAATTGCCTGTGGCAAGCATTGATGCGATTAGCCCTCCCCTCTACCGGAATAAAAGACGAGATGTTGTTTTTATACCGGGGGTCAAGGATAGCAAAGATCCAGTACTGGTTGTCCTCCATGATTTTGACAATACGCTTGTCGGTTGTAAAGCACCCCAACATGAACTCAGCCATGTCTGCCACAGTGTTAGTTGGCATGACTCCTCTGGCCCCACCGGAAAGTTCAATCTCCATTTCCTCCTCATCCTCCATGTCTACCCATCCGCGCTGCAACAATGGGACGATTCGAAGTTGCCCGGAAGCCTCCTGTATCACCATCACATCATCGGACAACTCTTCTTCCTCCTCCTCCTCCTCCTCCTCCTCCATTAAACGCGATGAAGCGGACAGATGTGTGGACCTACTCTCCAGCTGTGACGGATCGGATGCTATCCCTGACTCCTCTGTGTGATCTGAGTTATCCCTGATGTCAATCAGGGATTCTCTCAGAACACACAAGAGGGGGATTGTAAGGCTCACCATCGCATCCTCAGAGCTCACCCTCCTTGTGGACTCCTCAAACACCCGTAGGATGTCACAAAGGTCTCTCATCCATGGCCACTCATGGATGAGAAACTGAGGCAGCTGACTTTGTGGCACCCTAGGGTTTTGTAGCTGGTATTCCATCAAAGGTCTCTGCTGCTCAACCACTCTATTCAACATCTGAAACGTTGAGTTCCAGCGTGTGGGGACGTCGCACAAAAGCCGGTGTTGTGGCACATGCAGGCGTTGCTGGAGAGATTTTAAGCTAGCAGCGGCTACTGTCGACTTGCGAAAGTGGGCGCACATGCGCCGCACTTTCACCAGTAGCTCTGGAACATTGGGGTAGCTCTTTAGGAAACGTTGCACCACTAGGTTGAGGACGTGGGCCAGGCATGGAACATGTTGGAGTCCGGCAAGCTCCAGAGCTGCTACCAGGTTCCGGCCGTTATCACAAACGACCATGCCTGGGCCCAGGTGCAGCGGCTCAAACCATATTGCCGTCTCATCGAGGAGGGCATCCCTCACCTCGGAGGCAGTGTGCTGTCTGTCCCCCAAGCTGATCAGCTTCAGCACAGCCTGCTGACGTCTACCAACGCCAGTGCTGCAACGTTTCCAACTCGTAGCTGGGGTCAATCTAACAGCGGAGGAGGAGGCGGTGGCGGAGGAGGAGGCGGTGGCGGAGGAGGAGGCGGTAGAGGAGGAGGAGGAGGGGGGTGTTCTTCTCGTGTCCCTGCCAGGAATGTTAGGCGGGGAGACGAGGTACACCGGGCCAGTTTGGGAAGCAGTCCCAGCCTCAACTACATTCACCCAGGGTGCCGTCAGTGAAATGTAGCGTCCCTGTCCGCATGTACTTGTCCACGCGTCGGTGGTCAAGTGGACCTTTGTGCAAAGCGCGGAACTAAGGGCCCGCCTGATGTTGAGTGACACGTGCTGGTGCAAGGCGGGGACGGCACACCGGGAGAAGTAGTGACGGCTAGGGACGGCATAGCGAGGTGCCGCAGTTGCCATCAGGTCCAGGAAGGCGGGAGTTTCAACAAGCCGGAACGCCAACATCTCCTGGGCCAGCAGTTTAGCGATGTTGGCGTTCAAGGCTTGCGCGTGTGGGTGGTTAGCAGTGTATTTCTGCCGCCGCTCCAATGTCTGAGAGATGGTGGGTTGTTGTAAAGAAGCGCCTGATGGTGCCTTTGATGGTGCAGGAGAAGGAGATAAGACAGGAAGAGGGGAGGATGAGGGAGAAGTCAACAAAGTGGCGGAGGCAGATGAAGTGGTGTCCTGGCTCGTCCTCTGGAGTGCATCGCCAGCACAGTCAGCAGTGGCAGTGGCAGAGGCAGAGGCAGTGGCAGAGGCAGTGGCAGTGGCGTGAACGGCAGGCGGCCTTTGTCCTGCCGTTGCTGCCTGCCACTGATTCCAGTGCTTGGATTCCAAATGACGGCGCATTGAAGTGGTGGACAGGTTGCTCTTCTCAGAGCCCCTAATCAATTTCGAGAGGCAAATTGTGCAGACAACACTATATCTGTCCTCGGCGCATTCCTTGAAAAAACTCCACACCTTCGAGAAACGTGCCCTCGAGGTGGGAGTTTTTCGGGGCTGGGTACGAACTGGAACATCTTGGGAGATTCCGGGTGTGGCCTGGCTTCGCCTAAGCTGCTGACCTCTGCCTCTGCCTCTAGCTACCGTTTTTGGTGCTGCACTTGCCTCAACATCCACACTACTTTCCCCGCTTGACATCCCCCCTGTCCAGGTCGGGTCAGTGTCCTCATCATCCACCACTTCCTCTTCCAACTCCTGTCTCATCTCCTCCTCCCGCACAATGCGCCGATCAACTGGATGCCCTGACGGCAACTGCGTCACATCATCGTCGATGAGGGTGGGTTGCTGGTCATCCACCACCAAATCGAACGGAGATGGAGGAGACTCTAGTGTTTGAGCATCTGGACACAGATGCTCCTCTGTTAGGTTCGTGGAATCGTGACGTGGAGAGGCAGGTTGAGGGACAATGAAAGGAGCGGAGAACAGCTCTGGGGAGCAGGAACAGTTGGGGTTATTGTTCTGTGAAGCTTGGGAATTTTGGGAGGAAGGAGGACAAGACTGTTGGGTAATAGGAGGAGAGGAGGCAGAGTCTGACTGGCTGCTGGACAATGTGCTGTAAGCGTTCTCTGACAGCCATTGCAAGACCTGTTCCTGGTTCTCGGGCCTACTAAGGTTTGTACCCTGCAGTTTAGTTAATGTGGCAAGCAACCCTGGCACTGTGGAGTGGCGCAATGCTTGCTGCCCCACAGGAGTAGGCACGGGACGCCCTGTGGCTTCACTGCTACCTTGCTCCCCAGAACCATTCCCCCGACCTCGCCCACAGCCTCGTCCACGTCCCTTTCCGGGAGCCTTGCGCATTTTGAATTCCCAGTTAGAAATTGGCACTATATACCAGTAGCAAAAATTGTGGGTGCACGTAACCCCAATATATTCTTTGAATTCCCAGTCAGACAATGGCACTATATACCAGTAGCAAGAAATGAGGGTATTTATAACCCCAATATATTCTTTGAATTACCAGTCAGAAACTGGCACTATATGGCAGTAGCAAGAAATGAGGGTATTTATAACCCCAATATATTCTTTGAATTCCCAGTCAGACAATGGCACTGTATACCAGTAGTAAAAATTGTGGGTGCACGTAACCCCAATATATTCTTTGAATTACCAGTCAGAAACTGGCACTGTATACCAGTAGTAAAAATTGTGGGTGCACGTAACCCCAATATATTCTTTGAATTCCCAGTCAGAAACTGGCACTGTATACCAGTAGTAAAAATTGTGGGTGCACGTAACCCCAATATATTCTTTGAATTCCCAGTCAGACAATGGCACTATATACCAGTAGCAAGAAATGAGGGTATTTATAACCCCAATATATTCTTTGAATTCCCAGTCAGACAATGGCACTGTATACCAGTAGTAAAAATTGTGGGTGCACGTAACCCCAATATATTCTTTGAATTCCCAGTCAGAAACTGGCACTATATGGCAGTAGCAAGAAATGAGGGTATTTATAACCCCAATATATTCTTTGAATTCCCAGTCAGACAATGGCACTGTATACCAGTAGTAAAAATTGTGGGTGCACATAACCCCAATATATTCTTTGAATTACCAGTCAGAAACTGGCACTGTATACCAGTAGTAAAAATTGTGGGTGCACGTAACCCCAATATATTCTTTGAATTCCCAGTCAGAAACTGGCACTGTATACCAGTAGTAAAAATTGTGGGTGCACGTAACCCCAATATATTCTTTGAATTCCCAGTCAGAAACTGGCACTGTATACCAGTAGTAAAAATTGTGGGTGCACGTAACCCCAATATATTCTTTGAATTACCAGTCAGAAACTGGCACTATATGGCAGTATCAAGAAATGAGGGTATTTGTAACCCCAATATATTCTTTGAATTCCCAGTCAGAAACTGGCACTGTATACCAGTAGTAAAAATTGTGGGTGCACGTAACCCCAATATATTCTTTGAATTCCCAGTCAGACAATGGCACTATATACCAGTAGCAAGAAATGAGGGTATTTATAACCCCAATATATTCTTTGAATTCCCAGTCAGACAATGGCACTGTATACCAGTAGTAAAAATTGTGGGTGCACGTAACCCCAATATATTCTTTGAATTACCAGTCAGAAACTGGCACTGTATACCAGTAGTAAAAATTGTGGGTGCACGTAACCCCAATATATTCTTTGAATTCCCAGTCAGAAACTGGCACTGTATACCAGTAGTAAAAATTGTGGGTGCACGTAACCCCAATATATTCTTTGAATTCCCAGTCAGAAACTGGCACTATATGGCAGTAGCAAGAAATGAGGGTATTTATAACCCCAATATATTCTTTGAATTCCCAGTCAGAAACTGGCACTGTATACCAGTAGTAAAAATTGTGGGTGCACGTAACCCCAATATATTCTTTGAATTCCCAGTCAGAAACTGGCACTGTATACCAGTAGTAAAAATTGTGGGTGCATGTAACCCCAATATATTCTTTGAATTCCCAGTCAGAAACTGGCACTGTATACCAGTAGTAAAAATTGTGGGTGCACGTAACCCCAATATATTCTTTGAATTACCAGTCAGAAACTGGCACTATATGGCAGTAGCAAGAAATGAGGGTATTTGTAACCCCAATATATTCTTTGAATTCCCAGTCAGAAACTGGCACTGTATACCAGTAGTAAAAATTGTGGGTGCACGTAACCCCAATATATTCTTTGAATTCCCAGTCAGACAATGGCACTATATACCAGTAGCAAGAAATGAGGGTATTTATAACCCCAATATATTCTTTGAATTCCCAGTCAGAAACTGGCACTGTATACCAGTAGTAAAAATTGTGGGTGCACGTAACCCCAATATATTCTTTGAATTCCCAGTCAGACAATGGCACTATATGGCAGTAGCAAAAATAGTGGGTGTATATAGCCCCAATTCTATTGCTAGGGGACTTGCAGGGTATTTCTGGGGTGAAGGTGGGGGGGCACACCGTTGGAACGGGTATCGGGGGTATATATCGGGTATACGGGAATACACTGACAGTGTATTCCATTCAGGATCCTGGGAAAGCTGGGTTGCGGCGATTGAGCCCGTCAGTGCCACGTTACACTGACAAGCTTCTCCCTGGAATTTAGCTCTTACAAGAGCTGTTGTGGTTGTCTTCTCCTTCCTATCCTAGCCTGTCCCTGCCTACCCAGAATCTAAGCCCTAGCTAGCTGGACGGAAACCTCCATCCTCGGTGAATTGCAAGCTCAGAATGACGCGAACCTGGGCGGCGCTGTTCTTTTAAATTAGAGGTCACATGTTTTCGGCAGCCAATGGGTTTTGCCTACTTTTCTCAACGTCACCGGTGTCGTAGTTCCTGTCCCACCTACCCTGCGCTGTTATTGGAGCAAAAAAGGCGCCAGGGAAGGTGGGAGGGGAATCGAGTAATGGCGCACTTTACCACGCGGTGTTCGATTCGATTCGAACATGCCGAACAGCCTAATATCCGATCGAACATGAGTTCGATAGAACACTGTTCGCTCATCTCTATTTAGTAGTAATATATGCAGCGCCACGAAAAGATCCGGCTCTCATTCTCCTAGCTTCCCTTGTCATGCATTGGGAGTGTAAAGAAACCATCCAGACTGAGGATTCATGGCAGTGACATTGGAAGGGCAGCTCCTATAAAGTGTTTGTTGTAATATTATTGCTACTTGCTAAATCTGCATTCGAATACACTTTGTCTCTTCTTTTTCAATATGACCAAAAAGGATTATCCAGGTAGATTTAACTTTTACTAGTGGGAGGAATAAATATATTGTTAAAGAACAAAACAATTCTATTGTGTTTCATCTTGTGTGTGACCCTCTATTATAGTTTGGAGACTATGGTCACCCGAACAATGCCGCACCTCCCATGAGGCAACCTAAAGCGACCGCTTCAGGCGGCGTTATGCCAGGGCCCAGGGGAGGGTGGCATTTTTGCTGACCTAAGCCAGTCCAGGACAAGCTGTCCTGGACTGGCTTAGGGTCACCGTCACTGAGCGGTGGATTGAGGAAGCCGCAGGTGCAGCGCTGCTCCAGCGGCCGCCCCTCACGCTCAGGCAGAGAGCAGGTCCTCTCCCTGCCTGCTCTCTGCCTGCTAAAGACACTCGCTCCGCTCGGCCCTGCCCCCTCCACTCAGCCCTGCCCGTTCCGCTCGGCCCCGCCCCCTCCGCTCCGCTCCACCCCCTCCTCCGGGGCGGCTTTCTGACGTCCACTTCAGGTGGCAGAAAGCTATGGTTCACCCCTGCACCCGACCAATCTATGGTGGTCTACAGGATGACATAAGTGAAAAATAATTCTGCCTCAGCTGTGACATGTGGTGGTCAGTGACATCATCGCCGTTACCCCGCCTTACTGCTGAGACTGTGATTGGCTAAAGCTGTTGCTGGTAACTTCCTGCAGCTCCAATAACATAGGCCTTTAAGGACAGCTGGAGCCATTGCACTTTGTAATGGAGCAACTCAAGGTGACTTATAGATGTTTTCTTAATTCATGTTAATACCTGCCCCTAGAAAAATTTTAGTCTCTCTGGATAACTCATTTAATAAAAATTCCTTCAAAACGTTATTGCTATGACTTACAATAAGACCATGCTATTAGTTGTTTTTATATTTATAATACACGAGTTATAAGCTCCAGTTTTCCATTGAACCCATTTTTAAAGCGTATATATGATATTATGTAATATGAACTTTCTTAAGAACGTGTAGTTGCCAAGCAACCTCCATTCACACCCGTAACATTGCTCTCATTAGTGCATTATAAGTAATAAAACAAGAAAGTAGAATAAAATTGTTTTGAATATTCTTAAAAATCTAAATCCCTCTTGTCTTCGATCACATTCTGTAGTTTGGGATATGAATATTTTCAACTCTATGAGGCCCCTCTCTATAAGATAGACATTGCTGTAACAGTCTGTACTTGATACTATATGTGAAGGTGTATCTTTACCCTATGATGAACTGTGTGATAAGGATGATAAGCCATATATTCTGAAAAATAATGTACTATCCCATTTTTATAATGTATCTTATCTGACATATAGTAGTGTGTGATTGTATAACACCTTAGATCTAATGATACAGGGAAAACTGCCTATCACTGTGAGTGGTTGGGGAAAGCAGGACTCTCATTGTCTCTTCTATGGGTCCTGTCAGGATTTAACCATTTCCAGACCACCCATAGACTACATATGTCCAGGTTGTCCCTCTCTTGTTCTGCACGGATGTACTGGTACATCTTTGCAGTTTTAAGCAGCTGCACAAGATGGAGGAGCTGACTGTAACTGCCACCAGAGCTCCCCTAGAGAAGGCAGGGAAGATTTATTACCATCCCTGCCTTCCCGATTGCTGTGTACACAGCATTCAATGAGCACTGTATACACAGCTATGGTTGTTGCCATGATGCAGCTCCCCTCTGATCCACTGGGATCAGAGACTGTTAGGGTAAGTTCACACGGAGATTTTTAGTCAGGATTTTGAGGCCATATCCGCCTCAAAATCCTGACCAGAAAGACGACTCCCATTGAAATCAATGGGAGCCGCTCAGGTCTTTTTTTCCAGGAGCCAGTTTGTTCGGAACAACAAACAAATGGAAATCAATGGGAGCCACTCAGTTCTTTTTTTCCAGGAGCCAGTTTGTTCCAGCTCCCAGAAAAAAATGGAGATGCTCATTCTTCAGGCCGATTCTCCTCGCAATTCAGCCTGAAGACACTCTCTCCTCCCGACTAGGCCCATTCATTGTGCCTAATCCGGAGCGGAGTGCGCGACTGGATGCCGGTGCAGTGCATCGTCATTTTGGTCAGGATTTTGAGGCGGATACGGAACTCAGCCTTAGAGCCGCTGGGTCCTAGAAGACCCAGATCAGCTCAGCAGTCATGGGCAGGCGGCTGTATTCCTCCTGTACCTGGGGTTAAATGTATCAACCCGAGTTACAGAGTTAATCAGCCTCCCTCACAAAAAAAAATAGTGTTCAGAGGCCCCCAAAGGTTTATTATGACATTATGGGGACACAATGTAAAAGAAATTACATAAAGATATAAAGAGAGAAAGAAATAGAAAAGTACATAAAAAAAATAAAAATAATAATAATATACCAATAACACACCCACTTGATAGGTTGTAGCCATACCCCCGCCGACACAATACAAAATAAAAATTACTGTAACAGAGAAGAAAAACTATTGGTCGGGTACTGAAATGGTTAATCTGTTTTTCACACAGAAATCCTGCTCCAAATCATATAAACCTACATATCACATAGCTTAACATCTCTCTTCATATTGTGCTTCCAAAATATCGAAGTATAACTCACCATACAGGTTCACTTTAAAAAGGCCATATGTGGTTGAAACAATTGTAGTGTCTTAAGGTCAGACAATAAAAGTTAATTCTAATTTAACCCTTTCCCCACAGCCATTTTCATTTTTTTTTGTTTTGTTATTTTATTCCCTACCTTCCAAAAGTCATATTTTTTTTATTTTATTATAAGAAGCAAACTTATTTTTTATCAGATAAATTGTACTTTGTAATGGCACTTTTTAATCCCTTCACGCTGGTGACATTTTTCAATTTTCATTTTTGACTCCCTGCTTTCCAAACCCCATAACATTTTTATTTTTCCATTCACAGTCATATGAGGGCTTAATGTTTGCAGGACTGTGTGACTTTCTTACGGGCTTTGTTTTTACGGCGTCCGCTCTGCAGCATAAGTGACATGTCACCTGTATTGTATGTTTCAGTACAATTCTGGGGATACCAAATTTATATAGTTCTATTTCCATTTTAACTCCTATAAATGCAACTTATTCTGAGGGATATACCCTCAAAATGGAGGAACCGGTTGCACGCTCCTTTCGGTGGAATGAAATGCTGGTATGCTGATGTAACAACAACGTGATACACTTCTGAATGCCTAACACTAAAGATCTGATGAAGGGGTGGTGCCTGTGGAGTATCAAGGAACCAGAAACGCGTTATCTTAAATAAATCATGTTGCTGTTACATCAGCGTACCAGCATTTCATTCCACTGAAAGGAGCGCACAATCGGTTCCTCCATTTCGAGGGTATATCCCTCAGAATAAGTTGCATTTATACCGTTCGACCCAAGATTCGTAAGCCGAAGACGCTGCCCTACAAAGTCGGTGACTAATACCTGATTATGTATCATAAAGGCGTAAGACAAGGTAACTGACTGTGAAATCTACAAAGTCTCATATGCCTAATTAGCGCGGGCACGCTTGGTTCGTTATATTTCTTTTGGTTCATTTTAACTCCTAAAATATTTTTCTGTAAGTTGCCATATTCTAACACATGTAACTTTATTACAGCTCTGTGTACAGGCATATATAGGACATCTTTTTTGTGGGCCAAGATGTGCTTTGTAGTTATACCTATTGCTTTGATCACTTTATTGAAATTTTAGATTTGTTTTCTGCTATGGCATTTGCCATTTATAAGTTTGTAGACTGGGCATTTCGGACACAAAGATAACTAATGTGTATGCGTTAATATTTCATACAATATATTGGGAAGCTAAGAAAAAAAAAATCAACATGATCACAAATTTATATTGTTTTTGTCATGATATAATACCTTTCCAAAAACCCAAACCTTTGAAAAATGCAAAAGATTTTAGTTGCTACATTCTGACACCCGTAACTTTTTATTTTTCCACGTACAAAGGTGTGTAAGGTGTCTTATATATAATTTATATATGTTTTGAAAGATACACAAAGTTTGAGTGTACAGTAAGTGAATATCACATCACAGAGGAGCAATTCATTGGGTATGCAGCTCACATGCACTTTCACTCCATGAGAAAAGTAATTGATGTGAATCAGAATTGTGGAGGCAAAAGATTAAGAAATTGGGATAAAACAACCAAGTTTTAGTTCTGTAACATGGGAATGTTTTAATATTTAAAATATTAACCAGGCCTGGGATTGGAAATGAGGAGCGTTTCATTGAATAAACTTTGCTTAATTAAGCCATTTATGTTCATCTTCAAGAACTGACTAAATAGGGTTGTGGGGTTTAGAAAAATGGGACGCATGTCTGACTTTGTGTCTGGCCCAAAAAAATTGGTTTCCTCGTGGAGAGGCTGCATACGGTCACTGGCGGTTTGCTTTTAAAACCCATTCACATGAATAGGTTTTAAAACTGACCACCGGGAAGCCGTCCCCTATGCAGTTTCTCTGGGGAATAGGACGGAGACCCAGCGGGCGGACAGTGTGAACTCCCCCTTAGTTAGTTAAACAAGTCTGAATAATTCATCAGAAGAAAAATATGGATGGTTATCAATGATGATGTTATGTATTTCAGTTGAACCTACTGTACATAAACATTTTATCATAAGAGAAAATATTTCTATCTGCAAGCCCTTGTATTAAAAATAGTCTTTATTGAGATAAGGTGAGACTGTTCCAATCATGTGGCAAAGTTAATGAGCAAAAAACATTATACTAGGGTATGTTCACACTGAGTTTTTTGCAGACTCCTACTGATGCCCCCAAACTCTCCCATTCATTTCAATGCAAAATCCATTCAAATGAGTTCCTCTTATTTGTCAGTCCAGATATAGATAGTGGGTGAGCTCTCACTAAGTCAGCAGAGAGGAATAAGTAACTTTGTTACCATAATCAGTAATCTATGTAAGTGCCTCTAAGAAGCTCTTTGACATACATACAGGGCAATGCTCCATACCTGTTGAGTAAGATGTTCAAATACCAGACCTCATTATTGCCTGAAAACTAAATGTATATATGCTTAATAGTATGACATTGCCTGATTTGCTTTTCATGGTCCCAGGAAAGCAGGGTAGTATACGAGGTAAGGATGTAATATGAACTGCTAAATACTAAATATACCAAATAAATGGCCCTGCTTGCTCCCAAATCATGTCAAAGCTTGTTTCATTTGCATTGAAGGGTTCTGGGTAGCATAACATGTAGAAGTGTGATATAGAATACTGAATACTACAGTTATGTCAATAAATCACACTCCTTGCTACATAATTGTCTGGTTTCTGATAAACTGCTCAGAGCTTTAACTTAAAGGGGTTGGCCACTTTCAGACCAATATTGACAAACAAATGTACAATAGAAAGATATACAATTTCCCAATATACTTTCTGTATCAATTCCTCACAGTTTCCTAGATCTCTGCTTGCTGTCATTCATTCTGTTACTTCTAGGAGATAAAACTCTGAGCATGGTCATGTGATTTACGGACCATGGTCATGTGATTTACGGTCCATGGTCATGTGATGAGCACACAGGTGCACTGCTGATTACCAGGCAGATGTCTGATATTGTGTTGTGACTGTAACGAGCAGCACCTGTGTGCTCATCACATGACCATGGACCGTAAATCACATGACCATGGACCGTAAATCACATGACCATGGTCAGAGTTTTATCCTCTAGAAGTAACAGAATGAATGACAGAAAGCCGAAATCTAGAAAACCGTGAGGAATTGATACAGAAAGTATATTGGAAAATTGTATATCTTTTTATTGTACATTTGTACATTTGTCTTTTTATTTGTACATATTGGTCTGAAAGTGGCCAACCCCTTTAACTTTGACTTTTCACCACCTCCACCAATTACTTTCTTAGCATGTGTTGATAGGTTCTGATCCACTGATTCCAGCACAGTTGGAACTTTTTCTCTAGCCCCCACCATTCATGAGCAACAAGCACAGATAGTCTTGGTGCCCAATGTGCTATGTAAGCTCTGAAATGTCAGAAGGAGGTGCCAGACAGGAAGGCGTGATTTAGAGCTCCAATAAGAGGCAACCAGTGTTGGAGCTCAGAGTCACACCCCTTGTCCGCTCCTGCCTGCCTCCACCCTCCTGACAGTACAGGGTGTAAATAATATATCAGACACCAGTACTAACAGCACTGATTGTTTGTGAATGATGGAGGCTAGAGAAAAAAATTCCAACTGCACCAGAATCAGTGAAGTTGCCTATTTACAGATACTAAGAACTGAGGTTGGTGGAGGTGGTGAAAGGTCCTCTTTAATCCTGCACTGAGGTGAACTATATCATGCATATTTTTTGTTTTATTCTTCGTTTTCAGGCTTTAGTGTCCCTTGAACATACAGAATCCAAGGACTGCCTATACCTCAACTTAGAATGAGAATGGGGACTCAGGGTTATAATCTCTGGAGTCACATATAGCATGTATTTGTACAATAGAGATCTTCTATGTATTACTCTAATGTATTTAACTACTGCACCTCATTGTTAAATGGTAATATGAACCTACTTTGTCAACATGCTATTATTTTCTTTAGTTTTACCTACAGTAACCTTCCATTTAGTTTTTCTTTGTTCTGCTGGCAAATCGCATCTATAATTTGTTACACTGCGTTACACCTCTCAGTTAAGCTGGTGCAAAATGTGTAATACTGTTTCTATATTGAATATAACTAATAAAACCAGCTTTGACAACAAACATAAACAGAATAGTAGAAATACAAGCACAAATTTTTGGAATAGAAAATACTAAGATTTTCTTCAAAGTATCTCTAAACATTGAATTTAAAGTAACCCTCCAGGTTCCCTCCTACTAAGGCCCATTATACAATTATATATTTAGCCATTATCTGGTAATCATCGTTTTCACACTGTTGGTTTAGTAGCCTGTAGTTGTTGAGGTTTGTCAAAAGGTGCATTCACACGGGATAACGTGCCGCGTGACCTGGCACGTATACGCCGTGTGAGATTTTGAGCGCCGTACACGCTCCCATTGATTTCAATGGGAGTTAGTCTCGTATACGCCGCATTATTTTGCGGCCGCAAAATCACAGCCACAAAATAACGCGGCGTATACGATCCAGGCTCCCATTGAAATCAATGGGAGCATATCCGGCGCTCAAAATCTCACACGGTGTATACGTGCCAGGTCACACAGCATGTTATTTAGTGTGAATGCACCCTTAGACTGCTTCAGACACCCTGTATGTACTCCTACTAAATTGTAGTCACAGATCACAGCTCTGCCATAATGGAGATGAACTAAAAAAACAAACAGTCAAGTAGCAAGTAATTAAGGGTGCAAGTAATAGGTGCTCATGTTCTTTAGGTACTGAGGCCTGGTTCACATCTGCGTTCAGTATTCCGTTTAGGGAGTCTGCTTGGGGACCCCCTGTACAGAATACCGAACACAGTGTCCACACGAATCATACAGAGACAAAAGTACTGCTTGAAGTATATTTTACCTTCCCCGACCTCCTGGTGAAAAGCTGTAATTTCTGGTCAACCCCTTTTGGTCAGGGCCCCAAGTAACGTAAACGCCGCAGAAAAAAAACGCTGCATTTCATAGTACCTGTAAAATGGATGGGGTTCTGGCTAAGATATGGATTCTGGATATGCTGTGATTTTATAAAACTGTCACATTTTTGTAAATCGCATGTCAATTATTCATACGAAAACGCTGGTGTTTTGCGTATCAGTATAATTGAAGCAGAAAGTCCGCAGAGGCTTTGAAAAGCGCTGCAGGAAAAACCAAGATGTTTTTTTCTGCTGTGGTTTTTTGCGCATTGCTTTTTAGCTAAGGCTTGCTGCATGGGGCCTTAGACTTAAAGGGGTTGTCCAATTTCAGACTAATAATGAGAGACAAATGTTATGGTTTGTATAATAAAAAGTTGTACAATTTCCAATATACTTTCTGTATCAATTCCTCACAGTTTTCTAGATCTCTGCTTGCTGTCATTCATTCTGTTACTTCTAGAGGATAAAACTCTGAACATGGTCATGTGATTTCCGGTCCATGGTCATGTGATTTCCGGTCCATGGTCATGTGATGAGCACACAGGTGCCGCTCGTTATAGTCACAGCACAGTAATCAGACATCTGCCTGGTAACCAGCTGTGCACCTGTGTGCTCATCACATGACCATGGACCGTAAATCACATGACCATGGTCAGACTTTTATCTCCTAGAAGTAACAGAATGAATGACAGCAAGCAGAGATCTAGAAAACTGTGAGGAAGAGATACAGAAAGTATATTGGAAAATTGTACAACTTTTTATTATACAAACAGTAACATTTGTCTCTCAATATTGGTCTGATAGTGGCCAACCCCTTTAAGGACATTTTTATGTAGATGACATAGTTTTGTGTCACCGCTGGTAGAGCTAGAACCCGTGGTGTTTGTGCGGTAGTCATATTCCTTTTTTAAGCTAATGTCCCACATTATAGTAAACCTGCATTTTTGTTGCAGATTTTGCTCCTTGTTTTGTGCCAAACTCAAGAGTGGCTACAAAAAGAATGAGAAATATGAAGGCATCTCTTATACTTCTCCTTTCTGCTCAAGCCTTTCCAGCAGTGTATAAATTCTTTATAAAAAAAAAAAAAAAGGAACGGCTTGTCCGCAATGTGGGGCCTTAGTCTTATTGTATTGTTTAATTGTTATTTTTTTTATTTATTTTACACACTGTGCCCTTCATAATAGATGTCTAGGGGAACATTTTAACATTATAGTAGCCCAGTTGCGCAAGGTATAGAGTCTCCCAACATGTACTGCACAACTGTTCTAGGTCCTCTAGGGCAGAGCAACACAGGCCGCCCCGTGACACCCAACTGGGAGGAAGCCACATCATGGTCGCTCTCATGGCTGTATATATAGCGCTCATATACAGTGATCAGTAAGGCTTCTCACGATCTCATTATATAATTTAATTTCCATTCCCACAGATGTGTAGAGTCAATGGGCAGTCAGGAAGCGGTTAAAATTGTGTCAACTCTTCCTTGATCTTAGTTATTGTTTAGTATACAGTATGCTGTGGCGTCATAGATGGGTTCGTTCATTTCACTACAGTAAGACATCTATTAAATTACTCTTTTAACATTTTCTTGACTCAGGAATCTCTGCTCTCTTTAATGTATTGGTACAGGCTCTCTAGGGGGAAATGGTAAAGTACGTTTGCTTCAGGCACAGTGTGCTTAACTAAGGAGACAAATACGTTTCTCTTCCTCAATATTTCCTGCATTTGTCTGGGCTTTGGGGATTATAGGCTGCTTGACATTGACAGAGAACTCTCAGATACAGAATGACCGGGAGAATGGAAGTCTCTGTCACTGGCTAAAGTATTATTTACAACCATGGTTTCCCTCTCTAGCAGTCATATTTTTGCAATAGCTAGAAAGCTCAGGTTAAGGGTAAGTTCACACAGGGGTTTTTTGATCTGGATTTTGACGCGGAAACCACCTCAGAATCCGGCTCCAAAAAGCGCCTCCCATTGACGTCAATCGGAGCCATTCACTTCTTTTTTCCGCTAGCGGTTTTATGCCGCTTGCGGAAAAAAGAAGCGAGCTGCCCTTTCTTGCGGTGGATTTCTTGCCGCAGCATCCATGGCGCGAAACTCCCACCTGACTAGGCCCATTCATTTGGGCCTAAACTGGGGTGGAATTTGGAAAGAAGTCAGATTAATTTAAGACTTTATGATCATTAATACTTTTATTTTCTGCAAAAAGGTCCAGTTCTTTTTGCATTTCCAAGGCCCCACGTAGCAGGCCGCAACAAAAAAGCGCTGCAGGAAAAGTCGCGGCAGCAACACATCGCGTTTTTTCCCACTCTTCTTTTCACAGAAAGTCTGCAAAGATTTCCTCTGTGGACTTTCTGCTTCCATTATACTTTAGTGTTTCCATAGGTGTAATTAACATGCAGCAATTTCCAAAACCGCAAAGATTTTGGAAATCGGAGCCTTTCTCCTGCATGTAATTTTCTGCAATGTGTGGATGAGATTCGCCAAAAAAGATACATTTTATGGTAATCAAACATTGTTGGTCATCAATATTAGATTGACAGTAGCCACACACATGGGACCTCTACAGATCAGCTGATCAATGCAGCAGAAGTGGTCCGACGAGTGGTGCCGCTTCACAGGCCAAGTCATGTCCCATTCATGGATCTCATGGCCTGTTTATAGATCACTCCCATTCAAGAACAGAACTGAGCTGCAATACAGACACTGAACAATATACAATATAATGTGAAATAAAACTTCTATACTCTTGGAGCAGTTCACATTTCCCTCATAGCTTATAGACATAATGGATGCCATCTTGTAGTGCCAGATCTGTCATATGACAGAGCCCAACTGGCTTAAACGGACCCGACTGAATTATAATGGGGTCTGCTGGAGTTTCCCCACAGTTTAGTTGTTATTACAGGAAGAATAAGGTTACATGTAGCTTTTATCTTGGAAGGACCGGCGTACAGAGCCTCATAGTCATATGTGAACGGAGCTTAAGCATATTGGAGATGAAATATTTCGTGAAAACTATCATATCAAATCAAAATGAAAATTAAAAAAAGCAAAAAGAAATATATTAAATCTAGGCCAGTATTTGCTGAGCCGTCACCGCAGATACATATAGTACTGTATATAAAACAACCAGAAACACAGTTGAAGATAAACTACTAACCCCTTAAGGACTGGGCCAATTTTCATTTTTGCATTTTCATTTTTCCCTCCCCACATTCCAAGAACCATAACTTTTACACTTTTCAGTTCACAGACTCACATGATGGCTTATTAAAGGATTATCTTATCTTATCCTATTGTTCATGAAACAAGTTGTACTTTGCTATGGCACCATTCAATATGCTGTGCAATGTACTGAGAAGCTGGAAAAAATTCAGAATGAGGTGCACTTGGAGAAAAAATGCATGTGTGCCAAATTCTTATGAGTTTAATTTTTACAGAATTGACTGTGTGATAAAAATGACGTTACCTGTATTCTGCGGGTTGGTGTGAATGCGGTGATACCAAATTTATATAGTATTTGTAATGTTTTAATACCTTTTAAAAAATGAAAAAATTCGGGGCCACACGGTGGCTCAGCGGTTAGCACTACAGTCTTGCAGTGTTGGAGTCCTTGGTTCAAATCCTGCCAAGGGTAAAAACCCATCTGCAAGGAGTTTGTATGCTCTCCCTGTGTTTGCCTGGATTTCCATCCCATATTCCAAAGACATACTGATAAGGAAAAATATACATTGTGAGCTCCATGTGGGGCTCACAATCTACATTTAATAAAAAAAAATTACAAAATAGAGAAAATAATTGTGTTGCCATATTGTGACACCTGTAACTTTTTCATTTTTACATGTATGGAGATGGGTAGGGCGCCCTTTGTGTGGGACAAGATGGTATTTTTACTGAAACCATTTGGGGAAAGTTCTGATTGTTTGATCACTTTTTATTAAATTTTTATAGGTGGCAAAATGTTGAAAAATACTCTATTTGGCCATTTTCTTTTTTTTTTCGCCGCTACACTGTTCACCGTATAGGATAAATATTTTAATATTTTAATAGTTCAGAAATTTTGGAGTGTGGGGATATCTAATTTGTTTCTGTTTATTATTGTTTATTTACTTTTATATCTGATCTAGGGAAAGGTGGATGATTTTAACTTGTGTTTTTTAAATTTTTTTTATACTTAAAATTTTTTTTTTGCTTCTTTTACTTTTATGATCAGACCCCCCTAGGGACCTTGAACGCTAGGGTGTCTCATTGCTCATACTATTCACTGCAATACTAATGTATGGCAGTGACTTGTATAATCCCATTTCTTCTATTACACTACAAGAGCCTGGTCAACCTTTTAACAACTTCATTTATTCCCAGGTTTCCATGTTGTGTTTTGCAGTATAATGTATACTATACTTCTCATGATTTTCTAATGAACAAATCAATCCTTTGACTGACATCACATTAAATTTATGTACCTTGACACAAACGCTCCTTGAATAACGTCTCAGAAAGGACTTGAATATACAGAACACAAGGTCCTGTTTGTCCATTGAGATGTCCGACATCTGATGATTGATTATTTTTTTGCATTCTGTATTTTCAAAAGTAACAAAGAGCTAGAAAAAAATGTTTCTTCAGATTATATTAAGTTCTTTACAGCTTTATCTTCATAGCTGTCTGTAGAATACAGTTCACAGATAAGACATTTAAGAACAGTTTGTAGTCACTGGAAATGGTATATTAGGAACTTCTTATACGTTCCTGGACTTGTGGCACATACTGTAAACCACTGTATAGGATTGTAGTATAAAGCACGCTGGAGGGCAAGAAACATCTTGAGCTTCTTAATAAGGAGATCAATTTAAAACCTGACCCAATGTCTGCAAAAGTGATCTCAAGTACAATCTCACAGTATATACTGTATATCTATATGTGAGTGTATCTATTCAGTATCCCAGGGGACGCTACTAAACTTATGCACTGTTTGCATGTACCGTATTTTTCGGACTATAAGACGCACTGGACTATAAGACGCACCTAGGTTTTAGAGGAGGAAAATAGGGAAAAAAAAATTTGAAGCAAAAACTGGTAAAATATTTAATATATGGGAGTTGTAGTTTTGCAACAGCTGCAAGGCCACATTGACAGGTGACCCTGCAGCTGTACGGGGATGTATAGGGCGTTTTTTTTTGCGGGGCCAGATGTACTTTTTAGTTATACCATTTTGGGGAATGTCTATTTCTTAGATCACCTTGTATTGAAAAAAAAAAACAGGAGGTGATTTAGAACTTTTATTTATTTTATATTTTTATTATATATTTTAAAGCTTTTTTTTTTTTTTTACTATTTTATTCCCCCCGGGGGCTTGAGCCTGCGGTCACTTGATTGTAAGTCCCATAGACGGCAATACAACTGTATTGCCGTCTATGGGACATTCTGTCTATTAGTATTACGGCTGGTCATAGAGACCAGCCGCAATACTAATATAGCCGTGACAGGCCAGGGAGCCTCATTAGGCTCCCGGCTGTCACCCGAACAGGTCGGCTCCTGCGATATCACCGCGCAGGAGCCAGCCTGCAACTTCACAGGTACGGGGGAGAAGAGGCCACCGATACTGACCCGGCATCCGCTGTACTAGAGAGGCGGATGCCGGCGAGGGATAGACGCTGGCACAGGTGCCGGGGCCTGAGACATCACTGCGCTCCACTGTCCTGCATGAAGCCAGCGGCGGGGGGATGGAGAAGCGGAATAGCATCACTCCTCCCGCTGCTGGCTTCATGCAGGGCAGAGGAGCGCAGCGATGTCTCAGGCCCCGGCGTCTATCCCTTGCCGGCATTCGCCTCTCTATTACGGCGGGTGCCAGGCGCCACATTCGGACTATAAGACGCACCCTTCTTTTCCCCCCAAATTTTGGGGAAAAAAAGTGCGTCTTATAGTCCGAAAAATACGGTATATTTCATTGTTATGCATTATGTATGTCCCACTGTATGTATATAATTCTTCATGAGTCCAGTTTTATTTCCTTTGTTAGAAATACTTCCACTCTAGAAGAAAGACACCCCTCCTTTTAGGAGAGCTACGGTCCATCCCAACCCACAATTGGCTGGGGTAAGAGGATGAGACTCCTGGAAATTTGTTACAGCCTCTAGTGAGTACGGATACATGAAAAAGTCTATGCTAAAGCCATTGCCCAAGTAAGTCCAGCATGCAGCCCTGTGACAGGGAAGGATTGTGCTGTCAGCTTACAGAGCACACACTTGGAAAAAGTGTTAGTTTGGAGAAGTAATGTGTCTTAGAACCTCACAGTTTGGACTCTGAATCCCACAGGTAGTTAAGCATAGCTCCCAACTTTCAAAGAACAGAAAGAGGGATAAAATGTGCGCCGCAATAAATTTAGCCCCACCTACTTCAATGTTGACTCCGCTCATTCTCATCCATTCACCCTTGTTCCCCCACACCGTATAATAATCCTACAGTCACCCTAACATAATATGCCCTACATTATAATATTCCTCTCCAATTTCCGCACAGTAAGAAGTCCCTCTACTTCTGCCGGGACATTAAACCGTAGGGGTTGCTGAAGGGTAACATTAAACTGGGGGCAACTAGAGGCGGACATGTTGTCCCCAGTTTAATGTCCCTTTCCAATTGCCCCCTGCTTAATGTCTCCATCCAGTGACCCCCGTTTTTTATTGTCCCCCTCCAGCTGTACCCAATTTAATGTCCCTCTTATATGCCTTCTCCCAGAGCATTCTAAGAGCTGTAGGCACGATGTGAGTGACGTCATCATATCGCTCCTACAGCAACCTGGGACCGGAGTGCATGGGGAGCACAGCAGAGAAGCAGAAGCTGTCTGCGGATAGCTCTGCTTTATTCTATATGGAAGTCCTCCAGACGCAGATGAGTTGAATCCTGGGCATACCTCCCGCCGACTGGGACTGCGGGACACGACCCACAATCTGGGACTGTCCCGCAGAATCCGGGATGGTTGGGAGGTATGAGTTAGGGTACCACATTTAAGCCCCCATATATAGTGTGGGAGGCAAGTCTTAGTTATACAGTTGGAGGTATTAAGCACTTGACTTTTACTAGGCATCTCTTACATTAGCTCGTACTGTCTTTTACAGTGGAAATTCTATTTTTCGGACTATAAGACGCACTGGACTATAAGACGCACCTAGGTTTTAGAGGAGGAAAATAGGGAAAAAAAAATTTGAAGCAAAAACTGGTAAAATATTTAATATATGGGAGTTGTAGTTTTGCAACAGCTGCAAGGCCACATTGACAGGTGACCCTGCAGCTGTACGGGGATGTATAGGGCGTTTTTTTTTGCGGGGCCAGATGTACTTTTTAGTTATACCATTTTGGGGAATGTCTATTTCTTAGATCACCTTGTATTGAAAAAAAAAAAACAGGAGGTGATTTAGAACTTTTATTTATTTTATATTTTTATTATATATTTTAAAGCTTTTTTTTTTTTTTTACTATTTTATTCCCCCCGGGGGCTTGAGCCTGCGGTCACTTGATTGTAAGTCCCATAGACGGCAATACAACTGTATTACAGTTGGAGGTATTAAGCACTTGACTTTTACTAGGCATCTCTTACATTAGCTCGTACTGTCTTTTACAGTGGAAATTCTATTGCACTACTGCACTCTATTGTCGTATTTTCTCTTTTATATCACTACTCACAGGGTACCAAACATTAGTCTTGCTTCTTTTACTTTTATGATCAGACCCCCCTAGGGACCTTGAACGCTAGGGTGTCTCATTGCTCATACTATTCACTGCAATACTAATGTATGGCAGTGACTTGTATAATCCCATTTCTTCTATTACACTACAAGAGCCTGGTCAACCTTTTAACAACTTCATTTATTCCCAGGTTTCCATGTTGTGTTTTGCAGTATAATGTATACTATACTTCTCATGATTTTCTAATGAACAAATCAATCCTTTGACTGACATCACATTAAATTTATGTACCTTGACACAAACGCTCCTTGAATAACGTCTCAGAAAGGACTTGAATATACAGAACACAAGGTCCTGTTTGTCCATTGAGATGTCCGACATCTGATGATTGATTATTTTTTTGCATTCTGTATTTTCAAAAGTAACAAAGAGCTAGAAAAAAATGTTTCTTCAGATTATATTAAGTTCTTTACAGCTTTATCTTCATAGCTGTCTGTAGAATACAGTTCACAGATAAGACATTTAAGAACAGTTTGTAGTCACTGGAAATGGTATATTAGGAACTTCTTATACGTTCCTGGACTTGTGGCACATACTGTAAACCACTGTATAGGATTGTAGTATAAAGCACGCTGGAGGGCAAGAAACATCTTGAGCTTCTTAATAAGGAGATCAATTTAAAACCTGACCCAATGTCTGCAAAAGTGATCTCAAGTACAATCTCACAGTATATACTGTATATCTATATGTGAGTGTATCTATTCAGTATCCCAGGGGACGCTACTAAACTTATGCACTGTTTGCATGTACCGTATTTTTCGGACTATAAGACGCACTGGACTATAAGACGCACCTAGGTTTTAGAGGAGGAAAATAGGGAAAAAAAAATTTGAAGCAAAAACTGGTAAAATATTTAATATATGGGAGTTGTAGTTTTGCAACAGCTGCAAGGCCACATTGACAGGTGACCCTGCAGCTGTACGGGGATGTATAGGGCGTTTTTTTTTGCGGGGCCAGATGTACTTTTTAGTTATACCATTTTGGGGAATGTCTATTTCTTAGATCACCTTGTATTGAAAAAAAAAAACAGGAGGTGATTTAGAACTTTTATTTATTTTATATTTTTATTATATATTTTAAAGCTTTTTTTTTTTTTTTACTATTTTATTCCCCCCGGGGGCTTGAGCCTGCGGTCACTTGATTGTAAGTCCCATAGACGGCAATACAACTGTATTGCCGTCTATGGGACATTCTGTCTATTAGTATTACGGCTGGTCATAGAGACCAGCCGCAATACTAATATAGCCGTGACAGGCCAGGGAGCCTCATTAGGCTCCCGGCTGTCACCCGAACAGGTCGGCTCCTGCGATATCACCGCGCAGGAGCCAGCCTGCAACTTCACAGGTACGGGGGAGAAGAGGCCACCGATACTGACCCGGCATCCGCTGTACTAGAGAGGCGGATGCCGGCGAGGGATAGACGCTGGCACAGGTGCCGGGGCCTGAGACATCACTGCGCTCCACTGTCCTGCATGAAGCCAGCGGCGGGGGGATGGAGAAGCGGAATAGCATCACTCCTCCCGCTGCTGGCTTCATGCAGGGCAGAGGAGCGCAGCGATGTCTCAGGCCCCGGCGTCTATCCCTTGCCGGCATTCGCCTCTCTATTACGGCGGGTGCCAGGCGCCACATTCGGACTATAAGACGCACCCTTCTTTTCCCCCCAAATTTTGGGGAAAAAAAGTGCGTCTTATAGTCCGAAAAATACGGTATATTTCATTGTTATGCATTATGTATGTCCCACTGTATGTATATAATTCTTCATGAGTCCAGTTTTATTTCCTTTGTTAGAAATACTTCCACTCTAGAAGAAAGACACCCCTCCTTTTAGGAGAGCTACGGTCCATCCCAACCCACAATTGGCTGGGGTAAGAGGATGAGACTCCTGGAAATTTGTTACAGCCTCTAGTGAGTACGGATACATGAAAAAGTCTATGCTAAAGCCATTGCCCAAGTAAGTCCAGCATGCAGCCCTGTGACAGGGAAGGATTGTGCTGTCAGCTTACAGAGCACACACTTGGAAAAAGTGTTAGTTTGGAGAAGTAATGTGTCTTAGAACCTCACAGTTTGGACTCTGAATCCCACAGGTAGTTAAGCATAGCTCCCAACTTTCAAAGAACAGAAAGAGGGATAAAATGTGCGCCGCAATAAATTTAGCCCCACCTACTTCAATGTTGACTCCGCTCATTCTCATCCATTCACCCTTGTTCCCCCACACCGTATAATAATCCTACAGTCACCCTAACATAATATGCCCTACATTATAATATTCCTCTCCAATTTCCGCACAGTAAGAAGTCCCTCTACTTCTGCCGGGACATTAAACCGTAGGGGTTGCTGAAGGGTAACATTAAACTGGGGGCAACTAGAGGCGGACATGTTGTCCCCAGTTTAATGTCCCTTTCCAATTGCCCCCTGCTTAATGTCTCCATCCAGTGACCCCCGTTTTTTATTGTCCCCCTCCAGCTGTACCCAATTTAATGTCCCTCTTATATGCCTTCTCCCAGAGCATTCTAAGAGCTGTAGGCACGATGTGAGTGACGTCATCATATCGCTCCTACAGCAACCTGGGACCGGAGTGCATGGGGAGCACAGCAGAGAAGCAGAAGCTGTCTGCGGATAGCTCTGCTTTATTCTATATGGAAGTCCTCCAGACGCAGATGAGTTGAATCCTGGGCATACCTCCCGCCGACTGGGACTGCGGGACACGACCCACAATCTGGGACTGTCCCGCAGAATCCGGGATGGTTGGGAGGTATGAGTTAGGGTACCACATTTAAGCCCCCATATATAGTGTGGGAGGCAAGTCTTAGTTATACAGTTGGAGGTATTAAGCACTTGACTTTTACTAGGCATCTCTTACATTAGCTCGTACTGTCTTTTACAGTGGAAATTCTATTTTTCGGACTATAAGACGCACTGGACTATAAGACGCACCTAGGTTTTAGAGGAGGAAAATAGGGAAAAAAAAATTTGAAGCAAAAACTGGTAAAATATTTAATATATGGGAGTTGTAGTTTTGCAACAGCTGCAAGGCCACATTGACAGGTGACCCTGCAGCTGTACGGGGATGTATAGGGCGTTTTTTTTTGCGGGGCCAGATGTACTTTTTAGTTATACCATTTTGGGGAATGTCTATTTCTTAGATCACCTTGTATTGAAAAAAAAAAAACAGGAGGTGATTTAGAACTTTTATTTATTTTATATTTTTATTATATATTTTAAAGCTTTTTTTTTTTTTTTACTATTTTATTCCCCCCGGGGGCTTGAGCCTGCGGTCACTTGATTGTAAGTCCCATAGACGGCAATACAACTGTATTACAGTTGGAGGTATTAAGCACTTGACTTTTACTAGGCATCTCTTACATTAGCTCGTACTGTCTTTTACAGTGGAAATTCTATTGCACTACTGCACTCTATTGTCGTATTTTCTCTTTTATATCACTACTCACAGGGTACCAAACATTAGTCTTGCTTCTTTTACTTTTATGATCAGACCCCCCTAGGGACCTTGAACGCTAGGGTGTCTCATTGCTCATACTATTCACTGCAATACTAATGTATGGCAGTGACTTGTATAATCCCATTTCTTCTATTACACTACAAGAGCCTGGTCAACCTTTTAACAACTTCATTTATTCCCAGGTTTCCATGTTGTGTTTTGCAGTATAATGTATACTATACTTCTCATGATTTTCTAATGAACAAATCAATCCTTTGACTGACATCACATTAAATTTATGTACCTTGACACAAACGCTCCTTGAATAACGTCTCAGAAAGGACTTGAATATACAGAACACAAGGTCCTGTTTGTCCATTGAGATGTCCGACATCTGATGATTGATTATTTTTTTGCATTCTGTATTTTCAAAAGTAACAAAGAGCTAGAAAAAAATGTTTCTTCAGATTATATTAAGTTCTTTACAGCTTTATCTTCATAGCTGTCTGTAGAATACAGTTCACAGATAAGACATTTAAGAACAGTTTGTAGTCACTGGAAATGGTATATTAGGAACTTCTTATACGTTCCTGGACTTGTGGCACATACTGTAAACCACTGTATAGGATTGTAGTATAAAGCACGCTGGAGGGCAAGAAACATCTTGAGCTTCTTAATAAGGAGATCAATTTAAAACCTGACCCAATGTCTGCAAAAGTGATCTCAAGTACAATCTCACAGTATATACTGTATATCTATATGTGAGTGTATCTATTCAGTATCCCAGGGGACGCTACTAAACTTATGCACTGTTTGCATGTACCGTATTTTTCGGACTATAAGACGCACCTAGGTTTTAGAGGAGGAAAATAGGGAAAAAAAAATTTGAAGCAAAAACTGGTAAAATATTTAATATATGGGAGTTGTAGTTTTGCAACAGCTGCAAGGCCACATTGACAGGTGACCCTGCAGCTGTACGGGGATGTATAGGGCGTTTTTTTTTGCGGGGCCAGATGTACTTTTTAGTTATACCATTTTGGGGAATGTCTATTTCTTAGATCACCTTGTATTGAAAAAAAAAAACAGGAGGTGATTTAGAACTTTTATTTATTTTATATTTTTATTATATATTTTAAAGCTTTTTTTTTTTTTTTACTATTTTATTCCCCCCGGGGGCTTGAGCCTGCGGTCACTTGATTGTAAGTCCCATAGACGGCAATACAACTGTATTACAGTTGGAGGTATTAAGCACTTGACTTTTACTAGGCATCTCTTACATTAGCTCGTACTGTCTTTTACAGTGGAAATTCTATTGCACTACTGCACTCTATTGTCGTATTTTCTCTTTTATATCACTACTCACAGGGTACCAAACATTAGTCTTGCTTCTTTTACTTTTATGATCAGACCCCCCTAGGGACCTTGAACGCTAGGGTGTCTCATTGCTCATACTATTCACTGCAATACTAATGTATGGCAGTGACTTGTATAATCCCATTTCTTCTATTACACTACAAGAGCCTGGTCAACCTTTTAACAACTTCATTTATTCCCAGGTTTCCATGTTGTGTTTTGCAGTATAATGTATACTATACTTCTCATGATTTTCTAATGAACAAATCAATCCTTTGACTGACATCACATTAAATTTATGTACCTTGACACAAACGCTCCTTGAATAACGTCTCAGAAAGGACTTGAATATACAGAACACAAGGTCCTGTTTGTCCATTGAGATGTCCGACATCTGATGATTGATTATTTTTTTGCATTCTGTATTTTCAAAAGTAACAAAGAGCTAGAAAAAAATGTTTCTTCAGATTATATTAAGTTCTTTACAGCTTTATCTTCATAGCTGTCTGTAGAATACAGTTCACAGATAAGACATTTAAGAACAGTTTGTAGTCACTGGAAATGGTATATTAGGAACTTCTTATACGTTCCTGGACTTGTGGCACATACTGTAAACCACTGTATAGGATTGTAGTATAAAGCACGCTGGAGGGCAAGAAACATCTTGAGCTTCTTAATAAGGAGATCAATTTAAAACCTGACCCAATGTCTGCAAAAGTGATCTCAAGTACAATCTCACAGTATATACTGTATATCTATATGTGAGTGTATCTATTCAGTATCCCAGGGGACGCTACTAAACTTATGCACTGTTTGCATGTACCGTATTTTTCGGACTATAAGACGCACCTAGGTTTTAGAGGAGGAAAATAGGGAAAAAAAAATTTGAAGCAAAAACTGGTAAAATATTTAATATATGGGAGTTGTAGTTTTGCAACAGCTGCAAGGCCACATTGACAGGTGACCCTGCAGCTGTACGGGGATGTATAGGGCGTTTTTTTTTGCGGGGCCAGATGTACTTTTTAGTTATACCATTTTGGGGAATGTCTATTTCTTAGATCACCTTGTATTGAAAAAAAAAAACAGGAGGTGATTTAGAACTTTTATTTATTTTATATTTTTATTATATATTTTAAAGCTTTTTTTTTTTTTTTACTATTTTATTCCCCCCGGGGGCTTGAGCCTGCGGTCACTTGATTGTAAGTCCCATAGACGGCAATACAACTGTATTACAGTTGGAGGTATTAAGCACTTGACTTTTACTAGGCATCTCTTACATTAGCTCGTACTGTCTTTTACAGTGGAAATTCTATTGCACTACTGCACTCTATTGTCGTATTTTCTCTTTTATATCACTACTCACAGGGTACCAAACATTAGTCTTAAAGGGGTGTTCTGAGATTTTTTATAATCATTTGAAACTACTGCTAGTTTGTCAATAAACATACACTATGTGATCAAAAGTATCCGAACACCTGGCTGAAAATGACTTACAAGTTCGTGGCGCCCTCCATCGGTAATGCTGGAATTCAATATGGTGTTGGCCCACCCTTTGTTAGGAGTATTTAGGTTCATTACTTTCTATTTTTCTTACCTGGGGAGTTTTTGGCTGCGCAGTGTCTGGGGTGGCATCCTGGCGCTGCGGGGTTGTCCTGTCGTGGGTATTGGTGCACACCTTCTGACTTGCACGCGCGCACTGCTGGTAGGCAGCTTTATTTCCTGGTTAATTAGTCTGTCCTCCCATTTGCACCTGGGAGGAGTGGTCTCTACTCTGTATTTAAACCCATGCCTCCCATGGTTCTGTGCTGAGTGTCGCTTTTGCAGAGCTAGGCCTTAGCAGGAGGAGTAGGTGGTTATCTTGGATAGAGGAAGTTCCGTGGTTGGTTTTTGGGAGGTTTGGGTGAACGAGTTGGTTTATGTGTTTTCCCTTTCTGTGTTCACCAATCCTCCCTCTGTGTATAATTGACTGTGTGAGTGAATTGCCTTATCCTTTGATTTCTACTCAGTTTCCCTGTGTTTGTTTCCTAGTGTAAGGTTCCTTCCCATATTGGTTTGGGGGAATCCTTTCCCACATTTTTCCTGTGTGCTGCTTGTGTTGTTAGTCAGCGCACACCCTTGTCAGTCCCTGTCAGTAGCAGCTTCACTTGTTCGTTAGGGGTGACCCCCTTTAGTCTCCAGTCCCTAGAGATCTTATAGGGCATTCCTTCTCCCACTTCCCTCTAGGCCTACGGTATCAGTGAGAGAGGAGCCGTCGGGGTCAGGCTTAGCCTGAGTACAGCCGACCAACACCCGTGAGGTAGGGACCGGGTTAGCTAGTGGGAGTAGTGCAGGGCGAGATTTCCTACTGCTATTCCTTAGCCCCGTTGCAGCTACCTGGACTGACATAACAGTATACTCAGCCAGTAAAAAAAAAAAAAAAAAAAGGTTCATTTGCATTATGACGGACCTGAAACAGTTGTACCAGGCGGTGCAGCAGATTTCCACTGAGATGGAGGGGATCAAGCTACGAATGGATGCTATCCAAGCTTCTGGCGTATCTCAGTTACAGCAGTTGGCTCAACACACAGCCTCTCAGGTGGAGGGCATACAGAGGCAGGTGAGTAGCGCCCCTGTGGGTCGGCCTCTGGAGCCAAAAGTCAGCTTACCTGAACCCTTCCGAGGTAAGAGGTCAGATTTTTTCCGATTTCAAAAGGACTGTCTTTTGTATTTCCGGCTACGGCCGTTTTCCTCCGGTTCTGAGGTACAGAGAGTTGGGATTATTATTACTTTATTGAGAGATGATCCCCTCATCTGGGCACATTCGTTACCAGCCGACTCAGCTTGCTTACTAACTGTAGAGGCGTTTTTCTCCACAATGGGGTTACTGTATGACGACCCAGACAGGGTACGCACGGCTGAGTATAACCTACGACGTGCGGTGCAAGGGGATCACGCTATAGAGAAATATTGCACAGAGTTTCGTAGGTGGGCAGCAGAAGTACACTGGAATGACCCTGCTCTACTTAGTCAGTTTGAGACAGGGCTCTCGGACCAGGTTAAAGACCATCTAGTTTCTCACCCTGTTCCGGGAGATCTAGATGAGGCCATGCAGCTGGCAATTAGAGTTGGACGGCGCCTCCGGGAGCGTGGAGACAAGAGTCCTGGGGGGCTTAGCCCTCCTCAATTCTCTGTTTTTAGAGAGGACCCGGGGGACCAACCCATGCAGATTGGGGCCACTGTGCAAAGTGCTAGACCCAAGAGTGAAGGGTCCCGCACAGTACGCTGTTTTGTGTGTGGAGGGATGGGACATGTAGCAAGGGTATGCCCCTCCAGAGAATGGTTCGCCAAGGAGAGTAATAACCCCAGGTCTATTGAGGGTAAAGGGAGAAAACCTACTAAGGAGGGAGGTGTGCATATTTCCTGTACTCAGACATGAAGGATGGGTAAATGGGCAGAAGTGCCCGATTTTGGTTGATTGTGGTTCGGCAGTCAACCTTATTGACTCAGAGTTTTGTGAGCAATTAAGAGTGAGTCCTTTGGTCTTGAAGTCTCAGATACCGGTGTGGGCTATTGATAAGACCCCTCTACAGCAAGCTATCATCTCCAAACAGGTGGAGGGTCTGGAGTTTATTGTGGGTGGCCACAGGGAAGAGATTGACTTGTTCTTGTTGTCTAAGTTACCAGCACAAGTAGTGTTGGGGTGGCCCTGGCTGAAGCAGCATAACCCTATTATCAACTGGGAGACCGAGTCAGTAGTTTCTTGGGGGCAGGGGTGTAATGGTTGATGGAAGCAAATTTGAAGAAAATCCAGCACTGCAGTCAGGTATCCGTATAAAATAAAACTTAACTTTTATTGACTTGTAGTTGATACATTAAAAAATCTGTGTGCAGCAATAGGAGTAGCAGAAGCCTACGCGTTTCGGGATAGACCCTTACTCATGGCATACAGAGCTGTAATATGCTGCAATCTTATATAAAAATAAAAGAGACACACATAAAATCCAGGCCCCTCCCATCTGCACATAGACAGGAAGTTAATTAATTAAGCAACATCTGTGATACATGCGATAAGATGCAAGTGAAACAGGAACAAAAGCAGACAAAGTTGGCTGATTGTAGTCAAAATAGTTCAAACAGGTTAAGGTAAATAAGTAAATAAATCATAATTTTTAGTGACATAGATAAAACGTGACATGACCAAGAGATGTAACATCTTCATTACATAGTTGTGGCACCATACTGAAGAAACATAATGACAACATCCCTTTCTATGGTGCATAATGCACCAGGAGGATAGAGTACGTATTATACTGAGAAAAAAAAAACAAAAACAAAAAAAAACAAAAAAAAAATATAATATGAGAGGTTGGCCTTCCGAGTGGAGGTGGATGCCTCCTCGGTGGGGGTGGGAGCAGTACTTTCTCAGGAGTTCGAGGAGGGTACGCATCCCTGTGCCTTCTTTTCTAAGAAATTCTCTGCCTCTGAACGGAATTATGACATCGGAGATAGGGAACTACTGGCAATAAAACTAGCGTTCGAACATTGGCGTCATTTCCTGGAGGGGGCCAGAAGGCCAGTCCAGGTATTTACTGACCACAAGAATTTGGTTTATCTTGGGTCGGCGAAGAGATTAAATGCACGACAGGCCAGATGGGCTCTATTTTTTGCGCGGTTCCATTTTACCGTGACTTATGTGCCGGGTTCAAAGAATGTTAAGGCTGATGCTTTATCCCGGTATATGTCGACTGAGGAGGAACGAGAGGCGCCTGCCACTATTCTTGGGGATGGAGTGGTGGTAGCAGTATTGGGCGCGAAATTGGAGAAGGCCTTGATCGAAGCGCAACACGCTGCACCTTCCAAGATACCTAGAAACAAGCTTTTTGTCCCAACTACTCTCCGACAAAGTCTCCTGAGGGAGTGTCACAAGTCGGTTCTTGCTGGTCACCCGGGGGTTTCAGAGACCATGAGATTGGTGTCTAGGAATTTTTGGTGGCCAGGGTGGAGTAAGGATGTCTTGCAGTTTGTTCAAAATTGTTCGGTCTGTGCAAGAGCCAAGGCGTCGCATACCCGTCCCCACGGTCTTCTACATCCATTGGAACCTCCTAAGGCACCTTGGACTCATCTGTCTATGGATTTCATCACGGGCCTTCCGGTGTCTAAGGGTTTCACGGTCATTTGGGTAGTCGTTGACCGCTTCACGAAAATGTGCCATTTGATCCCGTTTTCCAGGCTGCCATCTGCCAAGACACTATCAGAGGCGTTTATTAAAGAAATTGTAAGGTTGCATGGTCTTCCTGAGGAGATCGTTTCGGACAGGGGACCGCAATTTGTGGCTAAATTCTGGCGGGCTTTTTGCAGCAGGTTGGGAGTTACACTGTCGTTTTCCTCCGGGTTTCACCCAGAGTCTAACGGACAAACAGAGAGGAAGAATCAGGATGTGGAACAGTTTTTGAGGTGTTTTGTTCGAGAGAACCAGAATAATTGGGCTGCCTTTCTCCCCCTGGCAGAATTTTCCCTAAACAACCATGATTCCAATGCCACAGGTACCACACCTTTTTTTTGCTCCGGTGGTAGACATCCTGTTTTCGGAGTATTTTCTTCCATTTCTTCCCCAGTTCCGGAGGAGGAGCTATTTTCTAAAAAGCTGCAAGGGGTATGGTCCCGTATCCGAGAGAATCTGGTGCGGGCATCGCACCAGGCTAAGGTCCAGGCGGATCGGAAGAGAGGAGAGTTGCAGTTCTTCCCTGGTGAGATGGTTTGGTTGTCCACCAAGAATATCAGGTTGAAGGTTCCTAGCAAGAAGCTGGGTCCCAGGTTTGTGGGTCCTTTTAAGATCATCAAGATGGTAAATGAAGTGGCGGCGCAGCTGCAACTACCTAAAAGGTGGAAGATAAACCGGGTGTTCCATGTCTCCTTGTTAAAGAAGGCCAAGAAGGGAACGTCTCCAGTTAAGGTTCCACCAGTTTCTGAGTCCGGGGAGTATGAGATATCCCGAGTTCTGGATAGCAAATATGTTCGGGGGAAGCTACGGTATCTGGTGGCATGGAAGGGATACGGTCCTGAGGATAATTCTTGGGTCCTGGAGTCGGATATGTCAGCCCCCAGACTCGTGGAGAAATTCCACAAGGAGTTCCCGAAGAAGGATGCTCCTAGAGAATCCGGAGTCTTCTCCTTGAGGGGAGGATCCTGTTAGGAGTATTTAGGTTCATTACTTTCTATTTTTCTTACCTGGGGAGTTTTTGGCTGTGCAGTGTCTGGGGTGGCATCCTGGCGCTGCGCGGTTGTCCTGTCATGGGTATTGGTGCACACCTTCTGACTTGCACGCGCGCACTGCTGGTAGGCAGCTTTATTTCCTGGTTGATTAGTCTGTCCTCCCATTTGCACCTGGGAGGAGTGGTCTCTACTCTGTATTTAAACCCATGCCTCCCATGGTTCTGTGCTGAGTGTTGCTTTTTCAGAGCTAGGCCTTAGCAGGAGGAGTAGGTGGTGTTCTGGGATAGAGGAAGTTCCGTGGTTGGTTTTTGGGAGGTTTGGGTGAACGAGTTGGTTTGTGTGTTTTCCCTTCTGTGTTCACCAATCCTCCCTCTGTGTATAATTGACTGTGTGAGTGAATTGCCTTATCCTTTGATTTCTACTCAGTTTCCCTGTGTTTGTTTCCTAGTGTAAGGTTCCTTCCCTTATTGGTTTGGGGGAATCCTTTTCCACATTTTTCCTGTGTGCTGTTTGTGTTGTTAGTCAGCGCACACCCTTGTCAGTCCCTGTCAGTAGCAGCTTCACTTGTTCGTTAGGGGTGACCCCCTTTAGTCTCCAGTCCCTAAAGATCTTATAGGGCATTCCTTCTCCCACTTCCCTCTAGGCCTACGGTATCAGTGAGAGAGGAGCCGTCGGGGTCAGGCTTAGCCTGAGTACAGCCGACCAACACCCGTGAGGTAGGGACCGGGATAGCTAGTGGGAGTAGTGCAGGGCGAGATTTCCTACTGCTATTCCTTAGCCCCGTTGCAGCTACCTGGACTGACATAACACCCTTAGCCTTGATGACAGCTTCCACTCTCACAGGCATATGTTCAATCAGGTGCTGGAAGGTTTCTTGGGGAATGGCACCCCATTCTTCACGGAGTGCTGCACTGAGGAGAGGTATCGATGTAGGTCGGTGAGGCCTGGCACGAAGTTGGCGTTCCAAAACATCCCAAAGGCGTTCTATAGGATTAAAGTCAGGACTCTGTGCAGGCCAGTCCATTACAGAGATGTTATTGTCGTGTAACCACTCCGCCACAGGCGGTGCAGTATGAACAGATGCTCAATCGTGTTGAAAGTTGCAATCGCCATCCCCGAATTGCTCTTCAACAGTGGGAAGCAAGAAGGTGTTTAAAACATCAATGTAAGCCTGTGCTGTGATAGTGCCACGCAAAACACCAAGAGGTGCAAGCCCCCTCCATGAAAAACACGAACACACCATAACACCACCGCCTCCAAATTTTACTGTTGGCACTACACACGCTGGCAGATGACGTTCACCGGGCATTCACCATACCCACACCCTGCCATCGGATCGCTACATTGTGTACCGTGATTCGTCACTCCACACAACGTTTTTCCACTGTTCAATCGTCCAATGTTTACGCTCCTTACATCAAGTGAGGCGTCGTTTGGCATTAACCCATGTGATGTATGGCACCCAATCACCTGACCACGTTCGAAGTCCGTGAGTTCCGCGAAGCGCCCCATTCTGCTCTCTCACGATGTCTAATGTCTACTGAGGTCTCTTATATGGAGTACCTGACAGTAGGTGGCAGCACAATGCACCTAATATGGAAAACTTATGTTTTTGGGGGTGTCTGGATACTTTTGATCACATAGTGTATCAAAAAGTACTCCCTTCTTCTCGAGCCTTCGTTTCCAGTGATGGGAGCTGCATTCTTCTCTGTACAGGACCTCTGGCTGACATCACCAGTGATGTCACAATTGTGAGAAAGGACTGCTGCAGCCAATGACAGGCCTCAGTGGTGACCTCTTCATAAACACCATGTGACTGCTGTTTGTGACAAGCTGATGCGGCAGTGATGACTGACACAGCACAGAACCTGTATACTAAGGAATGGAGGAGGTAGTGGGCCCGGGACAGGTGAGTACTTGTTTTGTTATAATTATCAGCCCACTTACAGCAATGTAAAATAATGAAATAATGTCTCCGGACACCCATTTAAGGGGTCTGAGGAATGAATCACCAGAGAAATAACTTACATTATTCACAGTATAAATTACTTTTTACACTAAACCAATTTTATTTGTATATTATCGATTTGACAAAAATATGTTTTGATTATTACTATTGTCTACACACATACAAACACATGCACAAGCATTAAAATATACCGCACTCACACGACAGCATACGCATGCCCAAACCCTCTACATCACAACCAGACCACACACATAAAAAATGATTTCACAGTTTTGGTTATTAGCATTCGCTACAATTACACAGCCACAAACACTACATCCTATTGCCTGCACATAGAACTACTACACCACACCCATACACACACACACTGTGCACAAACACACGACATCACATACACATTGCAGTAGTGATATTATGTTTGCATCTGACCAGTAGATGGCGATGTATTATAGTGGTTTCTTATTGTAACATGGTGTGTTGCTAGGCAAAAATGTTTATACTCTTTTAAGTTGTTGATTTCTATTCTAATGCTTTTTTATAACAAGGTATAAATTTATGCAGCGTCTCTTCACGCCGCTAAGGTGAGAATCCTGCAGGAGTCACCTAGTGAAGCTGTAAGTGGTGTTAAGTTTCATCTCTTCTCACCAACAATGTGTTGGTGAATCAGACACTCAGCATTTATTGGCCACCTAAACATATGCTGTGTATTATTTTCAATCTTCCATTTTACAGAGCTGGCATGGTTTATGCATCAGAATGTGCATTGCATAGAACAGAAATAGGAAATGCAAACTTGCATACTTAATACTTAAGAGAACTTCTTGTATTTTTAACCATTTCTTACGTAATACTGTAACATCTTATGTCACTGTATTACTGTGATCGATGATCCATCTTACAGTCCCCATTGATCTATAAAGAGGCCTGCTGGGGATCTGCAATGATATCCAACTGGGATATTCTAGACCACTATCAGTTTTACAGAGGGTATCTGGAGAATCAGCCTACCCATGGTATTAACTAACTGAGTTATTTCTTTCAAACACTACATTAATGATGTATGCTTGTATGATGTATGTATGTTGCAAGTTACCTTACAGTGTGTAGAGTCTAAGGCCTGGTTCACAACTGCGTTCAGTATTTCGTTCCAGGAGTCCGCTTGGGGACCCACCCCTCCCAAATGGAATACCAAACACATTAAAAAGCAGTGAGCAATGAAAGCACATGGACCCCATAGACTATAATTGGGTCCGTGTTTTTTCCCGCACAGTGTCCGCATAAATCATGTAGAGAGAAAAGTAGTGAAAGCGGACTCCCCAAATGGAATACTGAACACAGATATGAAACGGGCCTAATAGAACATGTATGCTCCACTAGGAAATTTGGCAAAGGAGTATGCAAACAAATAAAACTCACTCTAGCTCCACCTTTTAGAAGGTAGCACCCTATGGATCAATGGCTGCTTTTTTATGTAACCTTGTCTGTAAATAAAGCAAACCAGAACATCTCTTCGAAAAAGACCCTTCAGCAGACAGCTTTTTTGGAAGTATTTCCCCTCGTCAGTGCAAAGCATGGTACTGATTTGGCTGTTGAGAGGTCATAGACATGGTCAGAAGGGGTACAATTCATCCTTAAGGAGACACTGCCTTTGCAGTGTCATTATGTTTGCATCTGAGCAGTAGATGGCGATATATTATAGTGTTTTCTTATAGACCATGCATGAACAAAAAGCTTCTGCCACAAGTGTATTTTTTTCTAAATATATTTATGGACCGTTAGCAATCCTGACTTCCTATAGGCTATTACGGTTTCTCCATAATAATCTGACCAAATCATGGCTTTATTTTGTGTGTCTTGTGCTTCAGTACACAGTGCACACAGTACACAGTCCTATTCTGTGACTTTGCCTGGCCTGCTGCTTCCACATTTATCTGTTACTTCTAGAACCTTCCAGTTTATAATAATAGCACTTAGTCTTGATCCGGGCTGATCTAGAAAATCTGAAATTTTCTGTCTTGTAGTAAAGGCGGCACCCTGTGACGGTGCTACTGTATGCTTAAAAGGAGTTTGTCACTGGGGCACACCCTGTTGAATCATGAGCGCAGCCAGATATTCGAGATTCAATAAAATGCTGTGTCTCCATTGCTGAGACATTAGCTTTTTTTCTTCATATGCTGAAGTGCATTTACTGTGTTAAAGGGGTATTCCCAACTGGCATGTTCACCAACCTGCATGCTGTGTGCTCTCTTCACTTCCTGGTTTTCTCGGTACATTGGTGGGCGTGGTTTCACTTGCTGTGGTATCTCTCTTCACAGCAGTATGTGTGCAGTCAGTAATGAGGAATGGTTGTAAATAAATTAGCACAGTGTCACTGGAAGATGCACAATATGAAGCTGATGTAGCAGATCTGGATTTGATTACAATAAACTCTATTTTAGGTCTGTGCTTACATACAGAGGTAACGGACTTCTTATCTCAGCCCTTATCAGCAAAATTCAATTAAACTGACTGATCACTGGAAGAGCAAAAGATAAACAGCTCAGAAATACAAGCAAGGAGCACTCACCTCCCCCTCCCCTATCTGAGAGCAGGGAGCTGCATCACTTGTGTGGTGCAGAGAGATAAACAGCTCAGAAATACAAGCTCGCTCCCCTGCACTCAGCTACCCCCCCTACCTGAGAGCAGGGAGCTATGTCACTTGTCGGCTGAGGAGATAAGCTCGTCACCAGGCCCGTGGTTATGGAAACGCGGTGTAAACAATGAAGTGAATAAATTAAGATAGCGGCCAAACAAAGCAGTTTTGATAAAGCAATGTATTTAAGAAAACTCTTAAAACCACATAAACTAGCAGTATAGATAGGATCCTTGTGATGGGACAACCCCTTTAAGAAACCAGCCCATTCTCCTTCCAGTCACTGTGAAGCCATCTTTCTTTTTAATTTATCTGTGGACAGGGCTTCCCTAGTAACAGGGAGTGAACTGCAAATTAGCTAGGATGGAAGACACCGAGTGACAGTGACTTTAGAAAGGTTTTTCAGGCAGAAAGCATTTGCAATTAAAGTTCATTATATTTTGGTCCATAAAACTAGTGACTATTTAAAGTCACCCAAGAACAATACTACAACCATATTTGAGATTATATGACTGTGTGCTTGATTTTATGCCTTTTTATGCAATGGATGTAGTAGACCTTTTTCTTCATATAGTGTACATTCACACTAAATATTGTGGCTTCAACTATAAAGCATATTTTCTTAAAAGAATAATACAAGTGAATATAACAAGTTTTGTATAAGACAACTTATTGAAGAAAGATGATTTTCCTCTACTTCTCATGTAGTTTTCTTCCCCATTCTCTTCAGAGACATATTATTAATAGATTCCATCATCTGTGCTCAGCTTTACACAGAGAAGTCTATAGAGTGGGGGCAGGGAATGATGAAACTGCTACTGGCTAGTAACTGATTTATTGCATCAGTAACATAACTCTATACTACTATACAGAGTAAGTATAGTAGGGTTGCTATCTCATACACTAAGTGTAGGAAAGCTCAGTAGCTTTCTCCTCCCCCTTCTCTCTCCATAGACATGTTATAAGGAACTCTAAAAGTAGGAAATAGAAATCCAGCCTTATAAATGGAAAAAGCAGCATTAATGAGTTGCCTTACAATTTTTTTTTATAGTCGACTGTTTACCTTATTTATAAAAAGTTGTTTTATAAGTCCTTTAAGGTTGTTCAATCTTAAAAAATAGAATTGTAAAACTTGCTATGGGTAACAGGATTATTTTACCTGTAGATGTCTATTCCAGATTTTGTCTTTAGGCTTTGCTTAGTCCCCTTGTCACTTCCTTGTCTGTTTTATACTATTTTTTAAAAAAGCAATCTATACATTAAAGTTTTTGACAATGAAGCAAGGACGTGATGAAGTAGGTGACAAGGGAACTAAGTCGGAATTTCCTGTAATGGCGTGACATCATGCATGCAGATCACAAGGGCTGTTGTCTTGCAATGACTCATCCCTTTATACCTTTATATGGTCCATCAAAGGGGTGAGACTAACTGCTGGGGGAAACAAGGAGGGTAACAGAAAGTGTGGGAGTATGTCAGATCTTCAGCATATGACAAGGTTGTGCTTCCTTCTACTCTCCTGCTGGCCCCACCACCATTGATGGTTATTGCTGCCCCCTTTGTATTCAGGGCAGTAACCCATGTGATTGGCAGATGGTACATCATGCCATCACAGGTAGCTCTGACTTGTTCATGTCAAGCCAAGTAGATGCCTATGGATACTTCTATCTTTACCATAGGAACTTATACAAGTTCTTCCATAATATCTCAGATATTATGTTGTGAGGGTTTTTTATTTTGTATTCTTTCCATTCTGATTCTAGGCTACAGAGAAACTGTTGAGAACAATTATCTTTTCTTTATTAACGCTAATTAAACTGACCACAGCTACAGTGAAATAATCATCATATTATCATTATAAACAGATTAAAGAAGAAAATGAATGTATGGATTTCGATTTTTAAAGTTTTGTTCCATACAGCCATGTTTTTGATTAGATATCGAGATGCATTGCACAAGTCTAACCAAATTAATTTCAGCTCGCAATGAACTTTGACCTTTACTCTAGGTACATACAGTAATGAGTTAAATTCTCATTCTTACATTAAAATACTTCCTAGTCTGTTGTATGCTGTTCTTTAACAAAGCAATTTGTGCATCAAAGTTTTTGACCATAAATACAGGATGTAATGAAGTATTTCAGGAACCATTGCTTTAGCAACTGCCATGGGGTGCCTTAATGTGGGAAGCAAGACGCATATAGTCTACAAGCATCAATGTTAGGGTTTAAATGCTGAAAATACCTTTGATGCTTCCCAAAATCTTTCGCCAGTTTCATGGGAGGAATTTCTTAAATTATTTACATAATTTTTGTGGCATTTTTTAGATAAAATTTGCAGCTCCTTTCTTTACAAAATAGCCAAAAAAATGTGGTTAGGTGGAAGTGTTGGGGTCACTATTGATCTTACGCTGGGTTCACACCTGCGTCTGGGGTCTCCGTTCTATGGTTTCCGCCTTCTGCATGCCAGAAGACGGAAACCATAGACCGGGTCCGGCCGTGCGCGGCGGTGAGCGTTTTAGGCTCTCCGCCGCGAAACCGGATTTTTTTATCCGGACACAGAGTACTGCATGTCCGACTCTGTGTCCGGATTATAAAACCTGGTTTCGCGGCGGAGAGCGCAAAACGCTCACCGCCGCGCACGGCCGGACAGCTTTCTCACCCATTCAAATGAATGGGTGAGAAAGTCTCCTGCAGGTTTCCGTATCCTGCCTGTGTTTTAGGCAGGAAACGGAAACCTAGGTACGGAGACCGGGCCGCAGATGTGAACGAGCCCTTACAGATTGAGAAACTAAAGATACATTTCCTGAAATATACTCCAATATGTGTCTTGTAATTTATTTAGTGATCTATAGAACAGGAAAAATATACTTTTACAATGTAGATGTTCGCTCCCTCGAAAAGAATCAGGGTTTTTTTTTTTTTTTTTTTTTTACAAATATAAGTTAGTCTTTATATCCTTTAAAGGAATTGTTATGAAGGACCTTCATCATTAGAAAGCAGTTTACACAAGTTAAAACCCAAATTATGAATATGAACCCTATTTTTCATATATTGTGCATTTTCATTACTCCATAAAGCTTACATGAAGAACAGCAAAAGAACAGGACTCCATAGGGTAAAAGAAACCATCAACATAGAACAATGATATTGTCTTATTGCTGCTCACCTTGTATGACTGTGCAACGTTAGGCACAACGATATTCAGTATTTGTTTATCTAGCTGCTGCTGTCCCCTTTTCAAATGTAGAAGTCTGTTCCCATGGATATACACAGAGCTTCTTAGTAGAAAGAACATTAAAGACAAGTATAGAATTCGTTGTCTTTGGAATAGTAAGGGGGCATGCATGCATGACTTTATCTTCCATTACAAAACTAAACAGATGACATGGTTTGCATTAGTGTCAATGGGAATGGACACAGAATCAGTGTGTGACTGTTCTCTGCAACAGACAACAGTTTAATGTCTGTCTCTGTCATTCCATGATAGAAGACGGCAACGGACATTTGCAACGGTAGTGTGAACGCCCCCTAACCTCTACACAGATCATACGTGCCATCTTAAATGCTCAAAATAATTCAGATAAATAACAAGTGAAAATAATAATAACCTTCAATCCATTATGGAGTATAACAGATAACTTATCAAATACATAAAATAGTAAAAATAAGTGTTTGACTTTGCAATAAGTGTAAATGCTGTAAAAACTAACTTTGGTATTGATTTAAAAAAAAGTGAGACTATGGACACCTTTGTGGGACTTTTTTCTTTCTAAATGCATGCATGTTTGTTAATAAATAGAGATGAGCGAACAGTGTTCTATCGAACACATGTTCGATCGGATATCAGGGTGTTCGCCATGTTCGAATCGAATCGAACACCGCGTGGTAAAGTGCGCCAAAATTCGATTCCCCTCCCACCTTCCCTGGCGCCTTTTTTGCACCAATAACAGCGCAGGGGAGGTGGGACAGGAACTACGACACCGGGGGCATTGAAAAAAATTGGAAAAAGTCATTGGCTGCCGAAATCAGGTGACCTCCATTTTAGACGAATAGTGGATTTCAAATCCGGGTCATATGAGAATGTGAACTTTGTGACTATGAGACAGGGATAGCTGTACAGGCAGGGATAGCTAGGGATAACCTTTATTTAGGGGGGAATGTTATTAAAAATAACTTTTTGGGGCTCTATCGGGTGTGTAATTATGATTTTTGTGAGATAAACTTTTTCCCATAGGGATGCATTGGCCAGCGCTGATTGGCCGAATTCCGTACTCTGGCCAATCAGCGCTGGCCAATGCACTCTATTAGCTTGATGAAGCAGAGTGTGCACAAGGGTTCAAGCGCACCCTCGGCTCTGATGTAGCAGAGCCGAGGCTGCACAAGGGTTCAAGCGCACCCTCGGCTCTGATGTAGGAGAGCCGAGGGTGCACTTGAACCCTTGTGCACCCTCGGCTCTGCTACATCAGAGCCGAGGGTGCGCTTGAACCCTTGTGCACACTCTGCTTCATCAAGCTAATAGAATGCATTGGCCAGCGCTGATTGGCCAATGCATTCTATTAGCCTGATGAAGTAGAGCTGAATGTGTGTGCTAAGCACACACATTCAGCTCTACTTCATCGGGCTAATAGAATGCATTGGCCAGCGCTGATTGGCCAGAGTACGGAATTCGGCCAATCAGCGCTGGCTCTGCTGGAGGAGGCGGAGTCTAAGGTCGGACCTGAATGGAGACTGGTGTGGAGCGATCTTAGACTCCGCCTCCTCCAGCAGAGCCAGCGCTGATTGGTCGAGTTCCGTACTCTGGCCAATCAGCACTGGCCAATGCATTTCTATGGGGAAAAGTTAGCTTGCGAAAATCGCAAACTGACAGGGATTTCCATGAAATAAAGTGACTTTTATGCCCCCAGACATGCTTCCCCTGCTGTCCCAGTGTCATTCCAGGGTGTTGGTATCATTTCCTGGGGTGTCATAGTGGACTTGGTGACCCTCCAGACACGAATTTGGGTTTCCCCCTTAACGAGTTTATGTTCCCCATAGACTATAATGGGGTTCGAAACCCATTCGAACACTCGAACAGTGAGCGGCTGTTCGAATCGAATTTCGAACCTTGAACATTTTAGTGTTCGCTCATCTCTATTAATAAATATAAATTATAATTTGTATCAGAGTAAAAGAACAAACTGCAGAATGGTGATTACTAACACGTCTCCAGCTCCTCTCTCCTCTCCTGAAAGGTATCCCTTTATCCGAAAACACCTGGTCTACAAACTTATAAAAATATTCACGTACAGTGTACGTCGTAGCGGGAAAAAAAAAGAATCAAAAGTGCCAAACTCATTGTTTCACCGCTGATTAAAATTTGAATAATAACTGATCAATTCTCTAAAATGGTATAACTAAAAAATACACCTGGTCCCGCAAAAAAAGACACCCTCTATATCTATGTACACGGTAATATAAAAAAGATACGGCTTCTAAGTAAATTGTACAGAATAATACACCCTCAACAATTTGTCCCGCAAACATTAAGCCCTCATACGGATTTGTGAAAGGAAAAATAAAAAAAGTTATAGGGTTTGGTAGGAAGGGAGTTAAAAACAAAAATCAAAAAAGGCCACCAGGAAGGGGTTAAACATTTCAAAAGCTTTCATCACTGCTTGTTCCTCTCCTCTCCCCACAGCTAGTTCTTTAGCTCTTCCAATCTCTTTTTTTTTTTTTATGGAACGCCTCACGAATTTGCGTGTCATCCTTGCGCAGGGGCCATGCTAATCTTCTCTATATTTTTCCAATTATAATATATGTGTTGCCGAAGTGAGCACGTCCGATCTCTATACAGAAGAAACTGCCCTGCCCACACTTCTGTGTTGAAACGTCACCAGACCAAGTGAATAAAATCTTTTGGCTATCTTCTGGCCACCAATCTAAACGTTCCCTTTTGTCTTCCTCGCTCACTATTCACATCCCTGCCACATTAGTCAGGTACTGCTCTCACCCCACTGCATTATATAATGATAGCTTCTAGAAAAACATCACAGCTCATAAATGTTCTCACTGTTCTCACTCAGTTCAGTCTGAGGCAGTAAATTCCTCTACTCTTCTGACTCCTGCAGTAGAATCCTCCACTGTCTACTAGAATACTACTGATGGATTGGGAAGAAGGGAGACATAGGACAAACAAGATAATACATTATGTCTCCACCTCCAGGTAGCCCACATTAAGTGGGATTTAGAACAAAATATTATGTGTTCACTTTGGTTTCTATTAGCCAAAAAAAAAAAAATTCGAAAATTTCAGTAATTACACAAAATTTTTGTTATAACTCATGACCTTTCATTTGTTTTTTTGCCACCATGAACTGGTCCCATTATGTAAGGATCAAGTAATTCCCTTTTTATTGGTGCCCTCTGTAATTTTTCAATTGCAGTAAAGTGAAGTTATAAATGTTTAAAATCCTAACAAGTCCTTTAAATTACCCTAAATAGTCACTGTTGGTGGGTAGAAGCTTCAGCCTGGTCACACTGACCGTTCACTAATCCTCCTGGACATATCCCTACTGTCTACTGAAATCACAAGGGAGATGTCTAGGAGATGTGACAATGTGACCGGGCTGAATCTAATCCCCCCCCCCCCACTATGACTACTTATGGTATTTTACATAAGACTTTTTATGGTTTCACGCATTTATAACTTCACTTTGCTGTAACACAATGATCACAGAGGGCACCAATGGAAATAAAATTACTTGACCATGGAAAATCTACTTTAGTTTAGCTTAAAGGGGATTTCCAAGACTATCATACTATAAAGCTATCACTTGACTGGAGGTCTAACATTCAGGACCTCCATGGACCAGTTTTTGAAGAGACCAGGGCACTCGGGTGAGCACCTCTTCCTTTTCTCAGACCAGTGATGTCACATATATTGGTCACATTGCCATGCTGCAGCATGGTCCCACTTAGTGAACAGGACTGAGGTGCAATACCAAGCCCAGTGCACATTGACAAGGCCGCAATTTTTACAGCCCCCAATCAGCAGATTCACTGGAGTGCCTTGTGTAGTTATATTGGTGGCCAACTCAAAAGACAGATCATCATTATCAAAATACTGTTTTTTAAGTAAACCATTGATCTTTCAGATTTTGGAAAACAACCGCAAGGTCCTCATTTATGACTTGCCTCAAAACAAGTATTTTTTTTTATTTCGAAAGTATCCTCCATGTAAGTGAATGTACTCTTTGCTCTGCCTGTGTTTGCCATGGCAACTAGTTGCTCAAAATGTAAATTTTCACATTGACTTTGGAAAGGACTTTGAGCATTCTGGCGAAGGAGTATACTGTATGACTTAGTCCTTTTGGGTCAAGGCTAAGATAGAAAAAGTATATATACAGTAGAGTATGCATATAAAACATAAAGAAGTAGGGATGTTTTTATTATTCATGTTTTTTCATACAAATATGATAAATACAAATATGTATATCTTAGTATGCTATAAAGAATTATCTGGTTTCTCAAAAGCAAAAAAATAGAACAAAATAGGAACAAAGGCTATAAAATAATTCTCGCTAGTCTTTGTTATGCTATACAATAAGTCTCCCTGGTCTTTGTTACAAGTGGCAAGGACGTGACCCCTGGAGCCAGTCAGTGGCCTCTGAAGCATTGCCCATGAGCGCCTTATAGTCCGTCTCGGTTCATATATAAGGCGCACCGGACTGCGGCTTATAGTCCGGTGCGCCTTATATGTTATTGAAAGCGGCGGCGGGCAGACTTTGCCAGCGGCCGCTTAACCCCCCGCGTGCCAGCCGCTTCTATTGGAAGCGCTCGGCAGGCGAGGAGGGGCTCTATCAGCAAAATCATGCTGATAGAGCCCAACCGTAAAAGTTATATTAAACTACCCCCCCCATTTTAAAATAAAACCCTGAAACAGAATGTGAAACTTACTGAGCGGTGCAGGGTGGGCGGGCATTCAAGCCTCCTCATCCTCCGATGTTCCGTCCTCCTCCTCCGGCGCTCGCTAACTGTTAATGGCCTGGGCGCATGCGCAGTAGCCGTAGTAGAAGCATTATGATATTGCGCATGCGCCCAGGCCATTATCAGTTCACGAGCGCCGGAGGAAGTGGTCAGGACATCGGAGGAAGAGGAGGCCTGAATGCCCGCCCTGCACCACTCGGTAAGTTTCACGTTCTGTTTCAGGGCTGCCGGACACTTCCCATTCATTTCTATGGGAGCCGGCATGCGAGCGCTCCCCATAGTAATGAATAGACTGCTTTTTTCCATTCATTTCTATGGGGAGCGCTCGCATGCCGGCTCCCATAGAAATGAATAGGGAGTGTCCGGCAGCCCTGCTGTAACGCCGGCGTGTACGGCTGTGATGCACGCCGGCGTTCCGTAGTGTGAATGCACCCTTACGGTGCCTTTTATGTATGTATGGAAGCGGCACGCAGACTTTGCCGCCGCTTCCATCCATATATAAGGCGCACCGGACTATAAGCCGCACTTACGATTTCTGAGGAAATCGTAGGTTTTTATGTGCGCCTTATAGTCCGGAAAATACGATATAAGACACACTGGACTATAAGACGCACATAGGTTTTAGAGGAGGAAAATAGGGGAAAAAAATTTTGAAGCAAAAAAATGGTAAAATATTTAATTTATGGGAGTTGTAGTTTTGCAACAGCTGCAAGGCCACATTGACAGGTGACCCTGCAGCTGTACGGAGATCCATAGAACGTTTCTTTTGTGTGGCCAGATATACTTTTTAGTTATGCCATTTTGGGGAATGTCTATTGCTTAGATCACCTTTTATTTAAATCAGAGGCAAAACGGTGAAAAAAGACGGTTTGAAAACTATTAGTAGACCGGGCATTTTCGGACACAGGGATTCCTAATATGTATGTGTTTCACAGTAATTTTCTACTTTTATATGTTTTCTAGGGAAAGGAGTTGATTTAGAAGTTTTATTTATTTTATTTTTTTAAAGCTTTTTTTTTTTTCACTATTTTATTGCCCCTTCCCCCTAGGTGGCTTGAACCTGCAATCATTTGATTGCAAGTCCCATAGACGGCAATAGAAGTGTATTGCCGTCTATGGGAGATTCTCTACATTACTATTACGGCTGGTCATAGACCCAGCCGCAATACTAATATAGCCGTGACAGGCCTGGGAGCCTTCAGTTGGCTCCCGGCTGTCACCAGAACAGGTCGGGTCCTGCGACCTCGCCGCGCAGGAGCCGGCCTGCAACTTTAAAAGTATGGAGCCGGTAGGGACCGGCCCCGGGGTGTATTCTACACTTTGGGGGGAAGGGGGGTTAAGTTTTAATGCCTGCAATTATAATGCATTCTAATTGCGGGCATTAGCTTTGAGCCTCCACGTATAGCGGAGACCCGGTTGGTATGGCAACCGCTCTGCAGCAGAGCAGCTGCCATTATTCTTACAGACCCGGCATCCCGGCAATAGAACCGCGGATGCTGGGAAGGTGGTTTTAGACGCCGGCAGAGGTGCCGGGGCCTCCAGCATTGCCACGCTCCTGTCGCTGCAGGCCCCGGCACCTGTGCCAGTGTCTAAAACCCCCTTCCCGGCATCCGCCATTCTATTGCCGGGATGCTGGGTCCGTAAGAATAATGGAGGTCACTCTGCTGCAGAGCGGTCGCCATACCAACCGGGTCTCCGCTATACGCAGAGGTCCACATTTGGACTATAAGACGCACTCTCATATTCCCCCTAGATTTTTTGGGAAAAAAGTGCGTCTTATAGTCCAAAAAATACGGTATTTATTTTATAACCTAGATAACCCCTTTAATGGTGTTGTCCAGAATAAGCTGATAATTATCCACTAAACTAAATTCCATCCCCACCTAACTTCTAATTTACTTCAATTTAAAAAAAAAGGAATAATTACCCATATCCCTGGAGTGGTCATGTGACCTCTCCAGGGACACTTTCTGATAATCCGGTAACGTTCCATTTCAAAGTTTCCAAAATGGAACATCACCATCACTCTTCCCCCTCCATTATCCCCTGTAATACTTACCAAGCCTTCCTGTGTCCGGGTAAGGGGTCCTACCCCTCTTCCTGTCTTCTATCAGTGGGTGGAATAGCTTATCTAAGGAGTTGAGGTGGGTAGGAGAGGGTAGTAATGGGCGCAATCGCTAGGCTATAGAGAGACAGGGAAGGGTGGGAGGGGCTAGTAACGGTAAGGATTGCTATTCAGTGACAATGGGAGGGGCTAGTCTTAGTGAAACGGAGGTTTTAGTAATGGAATGAGAGAGGAGGAGGAGGGGGCTGATCGAGAGGGAGTTAGTGCAGCAGCTACAGGAAGCAGCACAGAAGGAAGCTACAGCATGTAAACAAACACAGAGAATGCCAACAACCAGAGACACCAAGAAATCACTCCAACTGCTAAAGGTAAATGGGTGCACTTACTAACACATTACTAGCACTAACACACCTTTATAAAAAAAATAAAAAAATAAAAATCTGCCTGGAAAACCCCTTCAAGTGTCTATCTAAAGGCAAAATTATATTAATGGCAAATGATACCTTTGATCAGATGTGATCAAAACTTAGAAAGCAGATATGAGGACCCTGAATAAGGTCTTTTTTGCAAGCGTTCATGAAGACAACCCATTATGGAATATAATTATTCCCAACAATCAGTGGTCAAACGCTTTAAAGGGGTTGTCTGAGATTCCAAGGTATAATGGATGCTGATAACTTATCCACAGGATGGGTCATCAATAGGTGATTGGTGGGAATCCAATACTCAGAACTTGCAGCACCAGTCAGCTATTATGGCTGACAGAAACTGTATACAAGGAAATATATCTGCTCCTGTTCAGAACTGGAGTACCTCAGTGCCATGGATACAGTGTACAGAGCCAGAAGCTGTATGCAGTGGCACCAAGGAACTCACCTCACATTCACTTCACCTTGTATATGAAACAGCTGATTGGTGCGCGGTCTGTTGGACTGTGTTGGTCCCTCCCTTATGAGATACTGATGACCTATCATGTGAATATCCATTACACCTGGGTATCAGAAATCCTAACGATACACCAGATTTATTATCCAGCACCTACCACTTCCCATTGTATAAAAACTATAAGCCAAGGTGACATTTCTACAAATTCCAGCCAGTATTAACAAGAACTAGGTATACAGCAATTATTCCAAGAGCGCCAAATTGTGATCCCACGTTAGGTCAAGGCATGCTCACATGGGATGGGTTCCTCATAAATCCACCATATAAAGAAGTGTCCAAAGCACCACCAAATACTAGATATACATAATTTTCATGTTTTACAGTGGAGCAAAAAGGCACATAACAGCAACATTTTGGTAAACAGTCCTTCCTCTTATACAGCTTGAAGAAGACTTGTGCCAAAATGTCAGTTTTACACTATGTGCTTTTGTGTGGTACAATAAAGTATTTTAAAATAAAAATAACATGGGGAATATAATAAAGTGCATACATGTAATAAGACATAATATGGCTCCATAGCCTTCTATAGATGCCATACTATGACTATATACAATTCCAGGCTTGCTTAAAAGTGGAACACCAGGGAGTCATACTGTAACGTAGAAATTGTACTGACTTGGTGTTAATGTTACCATGGGACACCAATATGTTTACTAGTCTACTCTTATTAAATCATTCTGCTGACAGGGACCCGTCACATGCTATAGTCATCCTACATGTATCTCATGATCTGCAAAGCTAGTAGACAGGTGATTTCTTTACAGAAAATAAATGCAGCTATACTCTCCTAAGGGAAAAAAAATCAAATAAAAATCAAATGCAAATATTTAACCAAATTTCTCGCTTGTAGACCAAGGATTTGCTTTGTGTCTATGGAGCTGTCAGTGCAGGCCTATTGTAGTGTCATTAGTCTTTCTCCCGCAGAATCTTTATTCCAGAGAGCCCGTTATGCATTAATATGTTCTACTGCAGTAAAGGCTGAAAATGCCCCAGATATGTCAAAACTCTTTGAAAAAGAATTACAGTACCTGCACATCTCTGGATGACACGATGCAAGTTGGCAGGTTTATTTATTTTTATTATACATACTGGAGTAACTGAAAGCTAAGGTGTATATTATGAGTCTATTAGTCAACATTACAAAAAGTTTGGGAAATCTGATGTCATTGTTGCAGCCTCTTTTCTTGGCCAGGAATTACTTGTGTTATTTGTTTTCTTTCTAGATTTCTAACCCAGAATAGAACAGAACAGAATATTCTACCCAGAACAGATGAGTATTCTAGAATAATCTATGGAGTAAAAACAGTACATGTGATAAATCCGTCATAGATCCTGTAAAAACTGAACATTCATGGCATGTAGCTTCTGACTCTGACTCAATGGCTGTTATCATTTGCCATATTCTACAGTCATATACCATAAGGCATACATTGCAGCTATAACCTATGCCAGTTTTACAGCAGAAGTTTTAGTAATTTTGCTGGGGCTTGATGGCCCCACTCCACACCCACTTTTTTTTAAAAAAAATGGGCATAGTAAGGGTATCTTCACACAGCGAAACTTTCATTCCACATGTGAACATTATGCACAGCTAGCCACGACGGGATGCCAATGCAGTGCACCGGCATCCCCTCGCGGTATTCCGCTCTGGATTAGACCCAAATGATTGGGCCTAACCAGGAGGGAGCCTTGCGCCGTGGCTGAATCAGCCGTGGAATCCATGGCAAGAAGGGTCATCTCACTTCTTTTTTCCGCTAGTAGCTAGTGGAAAAAAAATAAGTGAGTGGCTCCAATTGAAGTCAATGGGAGCTGGTTTTGGCAGCGGATTTTGAGGAGGATTCCGAGTCCTTAAGCTGAGTTTACACAGGGTTTTTTGGTCTGGATTTTGATGCAGAATACGCCTCAAAATCCGGCTCCAAAAAACACCTCCCATTTGACTTCAATGGGACCTGTTCATTTAGTTTTTCACTAGCTTTTTCTGCCACTTGCGGGAAAAAGAAGCGAGCTGCCCTTTCTTTGACGCGGATTCCGCATTCGTTTGTGCCTAATCCAGAGTGGAATGCCACGACTGGTTACCGATGCACTGCACCGGCATCCAGTCACGGCTAACCGTTTTTTTGGCCAGATTCTGAGGCTGCCTCCGTGTCAAAATCCGGTCCAAAAAACCCCCATGTGAACTCAGCCTTAGTATTCCTTCAGGAATCCCTGACAGACCTGTGAACCAACATCGGAAATATAAACTAATAGGATATATAAATTTAAAGGGGTTGTCCAAGGACTCGAAATTAATTTACTTCATCTTGGAGTGTGCTGCAGCTGGATCTGGGGGATCTGGGGGTTCCAGGCTGACTATAGTAAAGTCAGGCCCCATGGCACAGGTAATTACTTGTGTAAACAGGACCCAATGTAACGTAAACATCGCAATTTTCCTAAAACTGCAGCATTCTACAGTCACTGCAAAGTGGATGGGATTCTGGCTAATCCTATTCGCACATTGCAGAAAAATATCCATAGCTGACATGCTGCAATTTCAAAAGCCATTTTGTTTTTGTAAATCGCAGCGTGTCAATTATACCTACGGAAACACAATGTGTTTCTGCCGCGTTTTTTTCCCAGTGCTTTTTTGCTGTGGCTTGCTATATGGGGCCTTACCGTTTATTGTCTTTACCTCCTACAGCTCATGGCCATTCAATTAAATGCATTAATTTGGTCGCAATATGACCATAATGAGTAGGCTTGTTTGTTTATTGGGAAAGCAACAGAAAAGGACCATATGTTTAACCCCTTCCCACCGTAGCCATTTTTAAATTTTCGATTATTGTCTTTGACTCTTTGCCTTCCATAAGCCATAACTTTTTTTTGTATTTTTCCATTCACAGAGCTGTATGAGTACTTAATTTTTGCAGGATAATTTGTACTTTGGACTTGTGTGATTTTCTTACAGACTTCGTTTTTACAGCGTTCATGTGCAGTAAAAACATTCTAAATTTTTCAAAAAAAATTCTCTTGGAGGCACCATATTCTGACACCCATAACTATTTTACATTTCTGTGTATGGGGCTGCATAAAGTGTAACCAAATATTAGGTTGAGGATTCCTGTAGTTTTTTTTTTTTTTTAATTCTTGGAGACTTGTGTGAAATTATAACATTTTTGGATTTTATTTTTACTCTTTTTTTGTTTTGTTATACACACAAAGGAAATAAACATGTGTATAACAAAACATGATTCGGGGATATTGTCACTCCTTAGGGAGAGACCACCATATAAGTGTATGGAGACTTGTTAAGCCTTTAGCACTCCACTTTGCAAGGAACTATGGGAAGAATATGCAAATCTACCTTCCATGATGTAATTAGGAAGACAGTTGCTGCCTCAGTATTGCAAACCAATAGAGGGCGCTCACTGGAATGTGCAAGCCTGTCTTAAGACAGGATTCCAGTGAAATAACCCAATAATGGCTGCTCCCTTTAGCCTCATGCCCGACCTTCCAAGAGGCCTTTGTTTAGCAATGACGCTGGGATTATTACCAGGTATAGTCTCTCAATCGAGGACAGCTGTTTCGATCTGGTTGGATCTCTTCAGCCCGATGTAGAGAGGACTATATCATGGAAGGCAGATTTGCATATTCTTCCCATAGTTCCTTGCAAAGTGGAGTGCTAAAGGCTTAACAAGTCTCCACACACCTATATGGTGGTCTCTCCCTAAGGAGTGACAATATCCCCCGAACCCTGTCTAAGCCTCTCACCTCTACCAGGTTATAGTCCTCTCTACATCGGGCTGAAGAGATCCAACCAGATCGAAACAGCGGTCCTCGATTGAGAAACTATACCTGGTAATAATCCCAGCGTCATTGCTAAACAAAGGCCTCTTGGAAGGTTGGGCATGAGGCTAAAGGAGCAGCCATTATTGGGTTATTTCACTGGAATCCTGTCTTAAGACAGGCTTGCACATTCCAGTGAGCGCCCTCTATTGGTTTGCAATACTGAGGCAGCAACTGTCTTCCTAATTACATCATGGAAGGCAGATTTGCATATTCTTCCCATAACAAAACATGAGTAATTGCAATAATTTTCTGTGAAAAATACTTCATTTTCAGGAAAAATGTCAGGAGTGCTATGACTGTATTTAAGGGGGCACTATTTTATATAATTGAGAGTTATATAATGGAGAGTATTTTATATATATATATATATATATATATATATATATATATACTATCTTCTGCCTGTAACTTCGTCTGCGGGTTGTTGGCATTGATGATCCGCCTATATTCAGCAAATTGCTGCCATCGATGGTTTGCCTGCTCCGGCATTTTGGCAGCTCACAAGCTGTCCTGCTGCTGACCTTGTTCCTAACACCGTGCCTGTGATTGTTCCGGCATCTTAGTAGCTCATTGGGACGCCATATAATGAGCATGTTGTTGGTGTTGATGATCGGCATGCTCCGGCATTTTGGCAGCTCTAAAACTGGTCTGCTACTGAACTTGTTTCTTGCACTGTGCCTGTGATTGTTCCGGCATCTCAGCACCTCGCTGGGACGGCATATAATGAGCATGTTGTTGGTGTCGATGATCCTCCTCAGCTGCGCTTAAGGAGAACTCTGTTGACTTCTGGCTACCTTCATAGTTGTCGTTGTTTGTGACAAATTAGATTTTCTTTTTCCAGGCATGTTGAAAATTTGCAAACTGCCAATTTGGATTAAAGGTGTTTGTCCATGTGACTTTGTCTGCACTGGAGCAGATCCAATAATATTCAGATGTGTGTACACACTGAGGGTTAGTGTGTGTTTACATAGAGAGATAACAGCCCTGGCTTTCACAGAAGGTGAGATAAGAGCAGTGTAATAAAGTATGTGAAAAAAAATTCATAACAGCTGTGAAGCCATGTCATTTACCGGGATAAAAAGTAGCCTATATTTTAATCGAGGTTACAATCTATATATGTGCCAAATTTCATTCAAATCCATTCAGCCATTTTTGCGTGATTGAGGAACAAACATCCAGACATCCAAACATCCAAACTTTCACATTTATAATATTAGTAGGATACATATGTACGAGTATATATAAGTGGTTATTATAATGGGAGGACTATTATATGTAAGGAGGCTATTATTTACAAGACTGGCTAATATTTATAAGGGAGGAGCTATTATTTACAAGGGGGCCACACTTTGTCTAATACCAACCCTCCTAAGAGCTTTACATAGGAGACAGGTCGGGGTTGCTTTCCTAAATTATTGTCATGTAGCTGGAGTGGGGACCCCAAGAGAATAACGTCTCTAAAAGATTATTCCTATTTCCTGCTATTCCGGACCTATCCTCATGATAGATAAACAATAAGAGAGCAGTGTGGGCTCAACACCTGGGACCTCTGCTGATCTTGTGCAAGTGCCATGACTGCTTCGATATTTATATTACATGCCATTTGTTTTATAGCAGCCGAGTAATGTTATTACAACCTGTAATTATATTGCACAGGTTGCTATAACTGTTGACATGCAATGTAAATAGTGAAGAGATCATGGCACTCACACAATCGCCAAGATCTCTTCAAACTGCTAATCAGCAGGTGTTCCATGTGTTGGACCCACACCGAAGACAGGTCAGCATTACAAAGGAACTTTCAAAGGAGTTATTCACCTTGTAAACATTGATGGCCTATCATTAATATAGGCCATAAATATTAAATTGGTGGGGGTCACAGGGAGCCCATAAGACTTTAGTTTCCCCCCCTCTAACTAGACTCTCTCTTGTCAAGTGGGTGTTGTCAGGCAGGAGCAGGGAAGGCATGGCTCAAAGCTCTTATACTGTCGCCTCTGATTGGAGGTCTGAGACACGCCCCCTTTCCTCCCCTCCCACTTGCCATTAGAGAGTCTAGTTATTGTTTGAAGCACCAAAACTAACTGCTGATTGATTAGGATTTGATGGGGAAGTAGAGAAAATATTGGTGGAGAACAGCCTATTAAAGGGTGAAAAGAGCTTGGATTGGTGGAAGCTGTGAAAGATCCTCTTTAATACAAGTATTGGTCATATCCAAATCATATGTTCTAGTTGATGTTACAGATGGTAAGATAATGATTACAAAGAGTACTAAATTCTTATAAAAATGACCTATTTCATTAACATTCTAAGGATTAGTCAACAATTCAATAAGATCTCAAAAATCTAAATATTATTTTTGAAGCTTATTAAAGGGACATAGTAAATGATTACCGATGTACAGCGAGGCTTCCTTTCCATGCAATATCTAGGCTACAGCTTAGGCAAATGATTCCTCTCCTCATCCTATTTGCTGTCGTTTCGAGGTAGACATGGCTTACAGTACTTCTCCAGATTTCTAGTTTTGTACACATTACACCCCGGCTCATCAGATGTTTGGATTGCTCATTCTATTTTTTACAACTGCTCAGAATATTTGTTTTCAAATAAATCTAAAAATGGGAACTAAAGCGAAGCTGAAGAGGAAATGAATGTGCGCCTAAGAAATTTGGTAACACAAAATTAAAACAGTATCATATAAACTGTGGCCACTTATACTCTTTAATTACTAGGACTTTCCCTTTGCTCTCACAATAGCCTGGATACAAGGTGTACAAGGATGTCCTTTGAAGTTCTAACCCCATCAGATTAGTTGAGCCCATGAGGTCCTTTATACAGTAAATCATAATCTACCAGGTCACAGAGGTGCCTACTAGAGATGAGTGAGTAGTATTCGATCGAGTAGGTATTCGATCGAATACTACGGTCGAGTCGAGTACGGTCGAGTACGGTCGATCGAGTACCACTCGCTATTCAAATGGAAAAGTTTGATGCAGAACCAACATTGATTGACCGAATGCTATACAGTCGGCCAATCAACGCTGGTTCTTCTCCTACCTTTAGAAGTCTTCTCTGTGCAGCTTGTAGTGCGGACATGCGCAGTCAGCTCTGCCCAGGCCTGATGCCTGGCAGAGTGAATTCAGAGCCGGAAGATACCGCGGGGACGCTGCACAGAGAAGACTTCTCGGAGGATCCAGCCCGACCCTCACTCGTGGACTTGGTAAGTGTAATTTGATCGAACGTTGCCTACCCCTGAAACGAGCATTTTCCCCCCATAGACTATAATGGGGTTCGATATTCGATTCGAGTAGTCGAATATTGAGGGGCTACTCGAAATGAATATCGAATCTCGAACATTTTACTGTTCGCTCATCTCTAGTGCCTACTGCATTGGGATCTGATGACTGTAAACTCATGAAAATGAGAGATAGGTAAAACGTAACCATGAAGAAATGCACAAATAGAGGGAGCAAGTGGCAGCTGGACTGGTGAAACATGGTATGGTGCTTTTATAGTCTGCTCAGTGCATCATTTTTTGCTAGCATAGCATGTCCCATATTACAGTCCAAACTCTGAGAAATGTAGGTATAATGCCTTGCCTAGGGCATTATTTACGTGGGAGTGGTATAACATATGGATTTAAAGAAAAATTGCTTTGCCTTGAAATTTCTTTGTAAATTTTCTGTACTAATTACTCCCCGAAAAAAGAACTGACCATCTCCCATTGATTTCAATGGGAGGCATCTTTTTAGTCAGGATTTTGAGGCGAATATGGTCTCAAAATCCTGACCAAAAAACCCTGTGTGAACTTTCCCTAAGAATTTTGCTTGATCATTGGATTCAGAGAGAATCTGAAAAATCATAAATGTGAATCAATTGTGTTATTTCCTGACCTCTTCATGAAAACAATTGTTTAATCCTTGGATTGAAGTCAAACCACATTAATGCTTTCACATGCCAATAACCAAGGCTAATTTACATTATGATATAGATTTTTAGAAGACCTGACTTCCATGAAAATGTTCCAAGATAATTCTTTTACAAATTCGCAGAAACAAATTAATTTCCTTTTCAGAATTGATTTGCCTGTTTATAACTAAACTAATCCCATCTTCCCTTCTCGAGAATCCTTTTAAACATTTATCATTAAAAGCCTGCTAATGGCTGAACTGAGGATAGATCTTACACTTTATGTATTCACCCCTTTCATTTGCATTGAGGATATGTTTTATTCAAGTGCAACTCCAAGAAAAAATATTGAGGGTGAAAGTTTTTATGATTGTTTAATAATGACATGTCTTGGAGCCAAGTGTGTAATGCCCTGCTGGCCAAGAGTGGACAGATTTCTACCCATGGTTAAGGGTAATAACAATGCTAAAGCTCTATTTTACACTACCTAACAAGCACCGTAATGATTTTCTTTACTTTGCCAGTTTGTTTAATTAATAGATTTTGGAACTGCCCGGAGTCTATAAACATGGAGATATTGGGCCATTTGCCCAGGTTCATTAGAGTCTGCATGGTCATGTTAAACCATCAGAAAATCAGAACCCTAAATAAAAAGACACTCTAAGTTATTGTACAGTTATCACACAGGCAACGCTTATGTCCCTGATGAAAAAAAAAAAATCACAATTTACCATATTTCGCAATACAAATCTTCATAAAATGGAATTTTTTATATATACAGATGTTAGATTATAATTTCCTCATTGCCTCTAAATAATAGATATAATGTGCTGTTCTATATGGTAAAATAATCAATGATAGTGCTTATATAATAACAGCGACAAAGTGTCAAAAAAGCGGAAACTAATACATTCTTGGAATATTGTCATCAACGTGTGCACATAATAGTGACTAAAATGTAGTGTATTATAGTATACAAATAAAAGTGCCACAATTTGAAAACAAATGTACGAATTATATTGCCATATGGTGTAATAGAGAAGTTATTGAACACCAGGGATGAGTCGACCTTGAGATTTCAGGATGGTTTTTAAAATCCGATTTCCAATCATTTTCCATCAGAACCCGATTCCGATGCCAATTCCGATCCTAATGCAAGTCAATGGGATTTTTTAATGATCAAAAATCAGATTTTAAAAACAATCCTATTCACTAAACAGCGTGGAGTGCAAAAATTGAAGGCTTCAATTTTTGGACTCCACGCTGTGTAGTGATTAAAAAATCCGCCAGCTATACTTAGTCTCTGCTGCTGTCTGGTTACCTGCACAGAACCAGTGCCGCTCCCCGAAGCTCCGGGCCGTTGTTCTCTGTCCTCTCCTCTCTCATTCAGACGCAGAGAGCTGTGCATACCCCTGCCTCCCTAGACTAGTGTTACTGATGCTGGGAGTAGGCGGGGCTTGTTATGGCTTAGGATAGTGTGGGTGGGTACAGGGCGTGAAGACGTGAGTGCCCCGCCTCTCTAGGCTAGTGTTACTGATGCTGGGAGTAGACGGGGCTTGTTGTGCCTACTCCCAGCATCATTAACACTAGCCTAGGGAGGCGGGGGTGTGCATGACGCTCTGACGACATCTGAATGAGAGAGGAGAGGACAGAGAACAACAGCCCAGAGCTCCGGGGAGCAGCAGAGGTTCTGTGCAGGTATCTAGAGTTGAGCGATCGGGATCACAATTCCATTCCCGATCTTTTTTAGGCGGGATTGGAACCCGCTATTGTGAAATTTACTTCATCGCTGATAGGGATCCGATCTTTTCCAATCCCGATCACTCAACCCTATTTAACACTGATTAAATAATACTGGCAAATAGTTCCCAAACAATTGCAGCAAATGTGCTGCGAGTTCTGCATCAGTGATGAAATCCACAGGAAGATTGAGCACCGGATGCTTATTTTTTTTTTCCAGCAGTGAGAACATTCTAATGTGGGTGGTGGGGGTGCCATTTTAATTTTTACCTCAGGCAGCCCTGACATTATGCAAAAACAATGCAAATAATCTCTTAGTAATGTTACCATACACTGCGCATCCAGTTATTCTAATACAATCTGGGTTTTGTTCAGTCTAACACCTTTTTACATATCTAAATTGGTCTCTCCCTGCAATCTTATTGACTCACTGGATTGGAAAAGTAAAGAACTATCAGCCATTTTTACTATGATGCCTCTTAGCACATATTCCATGTTATAATCAATATGGAGCCATCAGACCGACAGATTGATCATTAGTGTTTCAATATGGAAAGAACATCTGGAAAGGCAGAATTGAAGTACTTACTACGAGGTCCCCATGCTTGAACCCAACTTTTGCCAGATCCCATACAGAACCTGGATTACTTGCTAAAGACAATATAGTTGCAGTCCATCAAATCTAGACCCGTGTTCATTACACCACGGCAAGCAAAGGAGAGAGTGGCCGGTGGTCAATGGCAGCGTAATGAAATGTAATGGTACATGAGATTATGCCACCAAGGTTCTTTATACCAATCTCTTGGAAATGTTGCACACAAGGGCAGGGGTGTGTAATAAAGACATCACCTGTGTCTGGATGGTGGGCAAGGAGACTGTGGACTCTGCTTTTACTTGTCTGCGGATCAAAGGAACCTCACTATTGGAGATCTGTCTGGGTTGATCGGGGCCTCTTTGCATCGAATAATTAGATCACACGTACTCATTGAGACAAGTAATGAGACATGTAATGAGACAGATCTTCTTGACGAGCTTTGCAACATTTCTATCTAGGTGTGTTATTTTTTTTATGTCTGAATGTATTTAAAACACAAAAACCCCATCAAGTCCTGTCATGTTTTATCAAGGATACTTCTAGAAAGCCAAAAATTTTGCTGGAAAATTGAAACAAATGAAATTGCAAATTAGGGAAAATTTTATTTCTTCTTCCTAGATGTCATCTATTCACTTCATTTGAAAACCTTGACACTTTATTTTCTTATGAGTCAGTTTTTATAAATCGTTTATTTTATAGTTTGAAGAAAAAAATCAAAGAAAAGACTGAAGAACTCTTTCTATTTTCATTCTAGCAATGTTTGTACATGTGCATTGTCTCCATATCAGTGATTCTATTAACACAATCAATTACACTTTAAACTGACAACATGGCAGTGTGAAGAATTAAGTCTTTCAGATGTGGGATGTATAAGGCAATTTGTTCATCACATTCGATTCCTGAGCAGCTCATCTATATGAAAACAGTATTATCTTATCTATTTATTTGTGTACTGCTTTCCATCACCTGTCGCACCTAACACTTTATCCCTGTTCCCTTTTTGTGTATAAATATGCATGCCTTCAGATATTGTGTCATACCATGTCTGATGAAGAGACCTAGTAGTCTTGAAGGCTTGCAATCTGTCATCATTTGTGTTAGCCATGAAAAAGGTATCAACTACTGAAGACTGAATTTTTATATTTCATATTTGGCTCTGGGCATAAAACTAATAGAAAAGAATGAGAATTATTTACCCATCAAGTAGAATTTAAAATAAACTATTGCCCCCTTTGATACCCCTGCAAAAAGTGAGTAAAGTATAATGAATAATATCAGTTGTGATGTCTACTGTATGACATGTCAAAAGACATAAGTGGAAAGTTTTATTAACAGACTTAAAGGGGTTCTAGCATTAGAATCCTGTTTTAAGCTAAACCCACATTGAAATAGCCTTAAGAAAGGCTATTCTTCCCCGACCTTTAGATGTCTTCTCTGAACTGCCATTCCTTAGATATCCGGGTTTTCGTCCATATGCTAATTAGTTTTCTCGCAGCATTGCGGGCAATCCCCAGTGCTCAAACAGCACTGGGGCCGTCACCTGTGCTGCAAGAAAACTATCCAGCACCGCCTTCTTCTTGTTCATGGCTTCCGCCTCTTCTTTCCTGTTCAGCCACAGGAAAATGGCTGACTGCGCCCACTGCACGTGTCCGTCGGCCATTCTCCTGTGGCCAAACGGGAGAGGCAATGGACATGTGCAGTCAGCACTTTTTGACGAAGATGTGATGGGACAAGGAAGAAGAGGCGGAGGAGCCGAACAAGAAGAAGGCGGCGCTGGATAGTTTTCTCGCTTTGCTGAATCAGCTGTGGACATCTGCCTTGCGACACTCCCTCCAGATTAGGCCCATTCATTTGGGCCGAAGCGGAATGCTGCAACTGGATGCCGATGCACTGTATGCACTGCAGTAGCATCCAGATGCGGCTAGCCGTTTTTTGGACCAGATTCTCAGGCGGCCTCTGCCTCAGAATCCAGTCCAAAAAACTCCCATGTGTTCCCGTGTGAATCCGGCCTTAGATTTATTTCAGACACATGGCTGCAACAGATTTTTAGGCTCAGGATGATTAATTTGATTGGCTCCAAAACTTCAGTAAGACCTTTTTTGACAGGATGGTATGAGGGCCCGACATCCACAGATGTGGGTTGTGATCACAGCCCAACACCGTGCAGAACGCTTGCCATTTGCCACAGAACACCAGGATTGGCAACTTTGCCATTGGTGCCCTGTGCTCTTCACAGGTAAAAGCAGGTTCACATTGAGCACATGTGACAGACGTGACAGAGTCTGGAGATGCCGTGGAGAGCGATCTTCTGCCTGCAACATCCTTCAGCATGACTGGTTTGGCACTGGGTTAGTAATGGTGTGGGGTGGCATTTCTTTGGAGGGCTGCACAGCTCCCATGTGCTCGCCAGAGGTAGCCTGACTGCCATTAGGTACCAAGATGAGATCCTCAGGCCCCTTTTGAGACCATATGCTGGGGCGCTTGGCACTTGGTTTGTCCTAATGCAGGACAATGCCAGACCTTATGTCACTGGAGTGTGTCAGCAGTTCCTGCAAGATGAAGGCATTGAAGCTATGGACTGGCCCAGACCTGAATCTGATTGAGCACATGTCTCGCTCCATCCACCAACGTCACATTGCACCACAGACTGTCCATGAGTTGGCATATTCTTTAGTCCAGGTTTGGGAGGAGATCCCTCAGGAGACCATCCGCTATCTCATCAGGAGCATGCCCAGGCATTGTAAGGAGGTCATACAGGCACGTGGAGGCCACACACACTACTGAGTTTCATTTTGAAATGTTTTAAGGACATTATATCAAAGTTGGATCAGCCTGTAGTGTGTTTTTCCACTTTAATTTTGGTGGTGACTCCAAATCCAGGACTCCATTGGTTAATAAATTTAATTTCCATTGATGATTTTTGTGCGATTTTGTTGCCATCACATTCAACTTTGTACTGAACAAAGTATTCAATGAGAATATTTTATTCATTCAGATCCGTGTTATTTGAGTGTTTCCTTTATTTTTTTTGAGCAATATATTTGTCTATAGTATAACAATTTTTGTTGCTTTTTCCACTATAGCTGTGCGGGAACAGAGTATTCTCCCTGCCATCAACTTCACAAAATGGCTCATCTCTTCCTACATAATCTTATTTAGTGCCTAAGACATCATCACCAACCTCCTAATGATTGACTGAGGAGGTGTCAGGTGATGATTGCAAGTAGAACTTCTTCCTGCTTTTTCCTTATGTTTCAGGTGGCCATTTTTGCCGCTTCATCTAAAAAAAATTGAAAAAGTTTTGGTCTTGTTCCAATTGGTTTACCCATCTTTAATCATGACATATCTTTTTTTACTGTCTGATCCTCATTTACTGTGACTGGCCCTGTTCCTCACCATAAGTGATGATGATTATTGACTATCACATTGTCACATACAATATTGTACCTACACATGCATCTTCTGTATTCCCTTCTAGGATACCCTTGGGGATAGCAGATTTACCTTTATGAGGGTTAAGAGTGAAGACATTAGACATTTGGTCATAAGACATGGGACTGCCTAAAAGGTGTATTTAAAAGGGTTTCTTACATAAAATGGCTACCACCTTAAAAAAATCCATTTTTTTCAAATACATCAATCCCTTAAAATGAACAAAAACAAAAACACATTTCGTTTGAAGTAATATATGTGATGTAGAGATGGTGAAGCCAAGCTAATTATTTTCTGCTATCACAAAGATTTTACAAAACCAAACTCCGATGTTTTCTGCAGAGACATTTTAATTGGTTTCCACATGTTTCCATTTTATCTTCTGATTGCAAAGCGAAACACAGTGTGCTTAATCACCTAATAAATTAGCACAACCATGAAGTAGAAGATGAGCTTTCAACTCAAGTTTGATACCACCTTCAATGTGACTGCATGCAATTATCACCCGATGAGATCACTGTATACACCTTACACAAAATCTTCATGTGTCACTGCGTGGGGAAAATTCTCTCTTCTTCTACATTTGACTTTGATGTCCTTCATGTCTAGGTCAGATGTCATGTTACTGCTCCTCATTATAGCAAGCAATTGATGCCTTGTACTCACACTATTACATGTTTTAGACTGTCTTTTAGTGTTAGATTTTTGTTGCTTATCTTGCATATTAAAACATTTTCTAATAAATGAAACAGAATTTTGTATAACCATTAAGATATAACATATTCATTTTCTAAATGATTTTGTTCCTGAACAACTCAAAGCAGTCTCAATTGTTAATTGACTCGCTCCATTGCTACACATTTTAATCAGTACAACAACACTACCATAGCAATAATTATCATGACGACAAACAAGAGTAGGAATGAAAAGACCGAAAATGTAAAAAGCTGTTGTGTGGTTTGATACCACTAACAGTTATAAAATAGATTTTATATTTAAAAAAAAAGGACGCGCACCGAATATACAGTATAGTACTTTCATTTACTCAAAGATTTCATAGCAAATCTCCCTATTTATTTATTTTTTTGCATCTTTGCAGTAGTACATCCATATAAATGATATATCTATCTAAAAAAATTACAAAAGTAAAGAGCTGTAAGGGAGGAGAAATTCCCCATTGGTGAACCCAAGGGGGGCACTACAAGACAGTAAGCCCTCAGCTGAACCCCCACCCATTCCTTACTACTTGCCTGTCCTGTCTTACGTGACAGATGACAACTGGGTGGCAAAAGCCTACCTAGCTATAGGTGATGACACAGAACACAGATGAGACAAACAAAAACAAAAGGGAGGTGAGTAGCCAAGGGGTTGATAGCCGTCGATCAATGCAGTAAAGAAACGAGATCCAAGAGAGTAGTCAAAGGGTAAGCCAGAGGTCAATAATATGAGTACAGATAATAAATCAGCAAGAGAAACAGCCAGCAAGCACAAGGCAATAGCAAGCACCAATGCGAATGTGAGCAAACAATAAAAAGGAAGGAAGAAGCAGCCCCAGATCTGATAGGAAGATAGGCTGTCAATCACACAGGCAAATTTAAAATTAGCTATTAGAGGAGCAGAGGAAAACCAAGGTGAAGGAGATGGGTGTGGTGGTAAATCAATTACCAAGCTGAGGGAATAGGAAAGTGTTCAAACAATACAAGAAGAACCCTAAGTAAGGAATCAAAGCTGAACATGCCTCCCGCACCACAGCATACGAGAAGATAGCACAGAACTTGAACGAGTGCGGACGTAACAAGAATCTTTGAATTGTTCCTTTAGCAAACCTCTAACTGAACATTTTTTTTAAAAAAATCCATCTTCATTATGATCTGTACAGAATATGGACACCAGGCAAAATCAGAGCAGTGCAGGAAGAGATAGAACCTTCTTATGACAACCTACAGCAACTGGCCAAAAAGCATGGAAAGCATTGGAGGAAATGGCCATCTATATCAGTAGAAGATGAAAGGAAAACCGCGCTCGCCCAGGTACAATGAAAAGACTTTATTTTGCACAACGCGTTTCGAGCATACTGCTCTTTCTCAAGTGCATATGATCAACCTTCCCAAGTTGAGGGTTAGTGCTTGAAGTTTTGTTTACTTCAAGCACTAACCCTCAACTTGGGAAGGTTGATCATATGCACTTGAGAAAGAGCAGTATGCTCGAAACGCGTTGTGCAAAATAAAGTCTTTTCATTGTACCTGGGCGAGCGCGGTTTTCCTTTCATCTTCCACAAGGAGGACGGTCCCTCTTTCGCTTCATTGCCTTGACGTCTTGCAGGCGTTCTTTCCAGCGGCTGCCCATGTCCCTATTGCTTCCAATATTATACGTCATAGAGTTGTTGTGTCACACACAACTCTTCCAGGTGAGCGGCCAATTTTTTGCTTACCTACCTTTTACCCATCATTTCTACACATTGGTCGGCTCGGTGCCCCTCTCTCTCTGTATTTTATCTATATCAGTAGGGGCATTAGATTTACGGAATATAACATATATTTCTATGATTAAGGTATCTAAATTTCCTAAATCCCTATGAACATAAATAGGTAACAAGGTATCCCTCTGATAAATTATACAATATTATTCCAACTCTGACTACAACATCATCAAAAACTGACATGACTACTGTTTTCCTCCTTAGGAACTTCAAGCCTGGTGACCCACTGTCTTATGCTACCCTCCACCTGAAGGCGCCAATAACCAGTGTCCCACACTCCTTTGCTGCATCCTGCTCTGCTCTCCTGCAGAGCAGAGCAGGATGTGTTGCCTCACACATGAACATACTGAATATTTACCTTAAAGCAACAGTGCAGGTAAAAGTAATTGCTCCCTTGCCAGTGCTAATGGATCACAGGCTTTTAAGAACCCTACCTACTTGTTCCTGAATAATAAGGCTTTAGACACCAGTAGCTGCAAGATTTTCTTTGGTATTTGACCTAGTTTGTACTTCTTGTCCTTGTCTACCTACCTGCTGACTATCTACTGTAGTGCCTGAACTCTGTTTAGCCCTGAGGCTAGTTTATCTAATATTGTGAAATTCTGCTGCTCTTCCTGTGATTATCACTTCTGCCTGCTAGGTATTATGAATTCTTCTGCCTGCTTGGTATTATGAATTGGAATCTTCTATCTATCCATATATCAGTTATTATGGGATATGTGGGAAAATCCATGCTTGCTTGGAAGAATATTAGGGAAGAGAATTCACAATCCCTTAGATTCCCTGGTTTAACCCACAATAAAAAAGCAACCAAGTTAGTCCACATCATGTTCAGGGGAAGCTTTATAGCAAGTATGTTAGTATAAAAGGATGATAGCAGCCATAACACCAATCAGCACTTACAGGATGTATAATAAGGCAGCTAAAGTGCAGAACTAAGCATGAGACTATGAATTGACTAATATGTACTCTCCTAAATACAGGAATGTCATCCCACCTGGCTGTTTCAGAAGAAGAGACAGAGGTTTCATAATCAACACCCAAAAATATTTAATCAATTATCACCTTACAGAATATGTCTTAAAGGTCCAGGTTCAATAGACAGATTAGTCTCTACCTGGTCATCTCATTGGCAGTCATTGACGTAGAAGAATGACACCTGTTATAACGTCCATATGTACAAAGCCAATGTTTCACAACTTGCAGATTGATGACCCTGTTTGTAATGAATCTAAATTCAACCTGAGTTTCCCAAAAGTTTAAGTTTGCAAGAGGCTCTGGGTCAGGAGGAGGAACTTTCGCCCATTATTATGTGCACTGCATTAGTGTTTTAGTATATTACTATCCTCAGCTCACCTAAACTGGCTGATGTACAAAGAGGAAGATACAGGAGGCAAAGCTACCTGGAACTTTGCATGCCAATAAGTACGGTAAGTGCAATATTCGGTACTTAAATTGCTGTTACCTTATCCCAGTGCACACACAGCTGAGCTCCCTCTTCTTGCCAATCTCCTCTGCCTGCGATACTGAACCAGTCTAGGACACGCCTGCTCAGTGCTTTTTTTGAAGTGGTATATCCGGACTCTTTCAGCTTAGAGAACACCTCTGCCAAAATCACACCCCTTTGTTGTTGATAGGTGGCACTACTTGAGGTGACGGCTTCATGTTGACTTATGGCAGGTGTGCTCCTGACAAACTGTTAGGAATGTCATTGGGGGCGCTATACAGACCTACAGCATACCCTGGTGAGCAATATTCACAGGTGCTCACCAGACCCCCTACAATCAGTGATTCCATCTATTTGTGGTCTTACCATCACTGAAATTAAAAGGGTTGTCCAGGAATCTCAGTACTTGGGCAGGAGGCCAAGGAAGGTAAAACATAAAAAATATTATGTCCAGTTCCCTCACTGCACGTGACCCCTAAGGCCTCAGGGATCATAGGAACGGAACCAGTGATGTTACTCACTTAAATATGTGACCGCTTCCTTTCCTCAGGCCTCTGAGGCCACTGATTGGCCTCAGCAGTCAGTAATCCCTGTCACCTGATGTAAACTAGCCAATAAGTACTATAAGCATGGAGCTCTGACATGTGCGGCAGAGTGCAGGGGCTCATTCTGCCACTGAAGGGATCCCAACACTAGAAGTGTTAACCCCATTGGGGCAAGCCAACAACTGATCAGTTATCCTATTACTTTGATGGTATTGTTGATTACAGGAGGCCCGGAGAACAGTGAATACTACGCATGCCATTTCACCAGGCACAGTGGGTGGTACAGGGGTTAGTGTGAAGGGACAATAATACAATTTATTAGGGCTGCTATACAGATACAGGGTAGTGCCCATAATGTTCATTGATTCTGCCATACTGTATCTACATAGCAGTCCTAAACAATGTTAAGGTTGCTATACTGTAGATCTGGAATGAATTTGAGAGGTTCGCCCAACACTATTCACAACCACCAACAAAATATATTTTGCAGTCATAGGGAACAGTTTATGAAACGCTTCTGAAAATATATAACAAAAAGTTTTGCATAATGAGACGTATTATTCACTGTCTAGTTCAAATCCCAGTAGTCTACTACAACAGACTTGAAACAATACGCTCATGAAAGAAAAAGATGTTCACTTTCAGAAAGCTTTACAAAGATTTCCATAAAACTGTAAATATTACTAATCCCTTGTTCACACAAAGGAACCATTTGAGGATTAAGGGTGATTAAATAGGAAAATAAATAATGAAATCACAAGGAAAATCATTCCTATTGTTCAGTATACTGTGTAACCCCCTTTTTGTAAAGAAATAATATTTATTTCTACTGACTGTAACAGGAATAAGATTCAATGTGTGATAAAGCTAACCTACTTATATCTGAATTCTTCCAGTAACTGTAGGCGATCCTTCTTGAATACCATGGGGGAACAAGAAGCATAAAAAGCAAAGTGACTTGATTTATCGTTGCAACTATAAGCATTGCACACTAATCATGTCACGTAAAAAGAAGTCAGAAAGCAAAAGAAAGATGGCGATGCCTTTGGAGATAATGGAAGAGGTTAACAGAAAACATGTACAGTACAGATGCGTGCACTGTATTTATCATTGACATATATTCTCAGTATTCAACATATGATGTCTCTTACAAAGTCAAATCCATACACCAGAAAAGCTTAAATTCTCTGAATTGCTTCATCAGTGGTTTGTCATGTGTCTTAAAAAATTAGTTCACTTTCTTAGATTGATCTTGTGCTTGTGAATAAAGATATGCAGAGGGAGTAGTTTCATGAGCAGAGGGATCTTTCGGACCAATGTCCATTTTTTGCTGCAGTTTAAAAAAAAATATATGGGCAGATAGCAGGATGCAACAATACAAAACGCATCCTAATATATAAACTGTTTAAATTCAGCACCATTTATTTTATTTATTTTCAGGTCACTGACCTCAGAGTGACATCCCATTTGTAAGCTCACTACCCCTCATTACCTTGCAATGAGTGCAATTTTTTTTTTTTTTGCTTGACTCGAGTATAAGCCGAGGGGGGCTTTTTCAGCACAGAAACTGTGCTGAAAATTTTGGCTTATACTCGAGTATATGCGGTAAGTGGTTATTTAAAGAGTTTTTAGGTTTTGACTAGTGAATTTAGTATTCCATTGGTAAATCTCACTGCTGTGTTTGCCTATGAAGAATGGGATTGATTTTAATAAGGATGTTTTCACTACACAGTCTATGAGTTACTGCAAAGGAAATTGAAAATGAAAGGTTAATATCTGCCATATATGTAAGGATCTCCTGAAGAATAGGTCTACTGGAATGGTTATTATGAGATGGGAGAAGTCTTCTGAGGAAATCAGCTCCTCCGCATATATTCAATGGAAGATGGAAGGTGATATATAAGCATGTTAGATGAGTTTCATATAATACATCCTATTGATTCCCATTGTTAATCATGATACAAAAGTTGCATTGTACCCCTAAAGCACTATAGGGAAGAACAAAGAGGTTTGCTGACTAAAATGCAAGATGTCAGATACAAATCTTGTGCATCCGTTGTGAAGACACCCCTAGTTGAATTGGTACCATGATGTATTTGCTGAGCACCTGAGGTACCAAAACTTTCACATTTTGGAAACTATACCAGTCAAATAATTTATCAATGTGTATACTGAGTATTTTGACCCAATAAGTATTTTCTAGACTTATTAGCACTTGAAAATTTATATTTTTCCAGTTAAATGTTCTGATTTTTACAAGGAGTTAAATGCCCTCCAAAAATTTTTATACAACAACGGTGGCTCAGTGGTTAGCCTTGCAGTACTGGAGTCCTGCGTTTGTATCCTGCCAGGAACAACATCTGTAAGGAGTTTGTTGGTTCTTCCCGTGTTTGCATGGACTTCCTCCCATTCTACAAAGACGTATTAATAAGAAACAAAAAGTACATTGTGATCCCTATATGGGCCTCACAATCTACATTTAAAAGAAAAAAAAAACATATATATGCCATGTATAGTTGAAAACTGCTGTATGAGGACAGTATGGGACTTGGAAGGGAAAGAGCGCTATATGGAATTTGAAGGGCAGATTTTGCTGGAATAGTTTTCAAGTGCCATGTCATCTTTGCAGAGCCCCTAAAGTATCAGTACAATGGAAAATCCCAAAAAGTGACCCCATTTTGGAAACTACACCCCTCAAGGAATTAGCGATAATTTTGACCCATGGGTGTTTCATAGCATTTATTAACACTGATCTGTGAAAATGAAAAGTTACCTTTAAGGCTCCATTCACACAGAGTAACGGCAGGCGTCATTTGTGTGTAATTTGCGTGTCTTTTACGGCCGTCATAAAACGTTTACATAGAGCTCTATAGGAAAAGACGGCTGTCATTTACGGCCGTCATTTACGGCCGTCATTACAATGATGGCCGTAAATGACGGCCGTAAATGACAGCTGTCTTTTCCTATAGAACTCTATGTAAACGTTTTATGACGGCCGTAAAAGACACACAAATTACACACAAATGACGCCTGCCATTACTCTGTGTGAATGGAGCCTTATGGAGTAATATGTCACTTTAGTCCCATATTTTAAATTTTCACAAAGAGTAGTAAAAAGGTCCATGTGATGGGGGTTATGTCATTGTGAAGGTTGTTATCTCGGGTACAGCATGTCATATATGTGGACATAAATTGCTGCTTGGGCATAAAGGAGAGCTATTTGGCATTTAGAATAGAGATTTAGATGGTTTTGATTTTGAACATGTAATTTCTGCAGAGCCTCTAAGGGGCCAGTAAAAGAGAAATTCCTGGGAAGTGACCCCATCTTAGAAATTAAACCTTTCAATAGATTTAACAATAGTGAGCAACGGTTTTCTGGAATTAACAGCATGTCAATAATACCTACAGAAATGCCAGCAGTTTCCCTATAGCTATAATGGAAAAAGAAAAGCGCTGCAGGAAAACCCACTATGCATTGCTGCCATGGTTTTTCGTTCAGGCTTTTTTTTTCTGCGGCCTGCTATATGGGGCCATCGCTTTAAAGGGATTCTACCATTAAACTACTTTTTTTTCTAATTACCATGTCAGAATAGCCTTAAGAAAGGCTATTCATCTCCTTCCTTTAGACGTGGTCTCCGCCGCGCCGTTCCATAGAAATACCGGTTTTAACCGGTATGCAAATGAGCTCTCCGCAGCAATGAGGGCGGGCCCAAGAGGTCTTTCCTGCGCCGCCTCCTTCTTCTGCAGCAACTTCGCCTCTTCTGGCTTCTCTTGCTCTTGTAGTTCTATACAGGAGCATAGAGAGGCCACCCCAAAATGGCTGCCGGCTCCTGTATTGAACTGCAAGAGTGGCTACCCAAATGGGGCCCGCCCTCATTGCTGTGGAGAGCTCATTTGCATACCGGTTAAAACCGGTATATCTACAGAACGGCGCGGCAGAGACCGCGTCTAAAGGTAGGAGATGAATAGCCTTTCTTAAGGCTATTCCGATGTGTTCATTAGAAAAAAAAGGTAGTTTAATGGTAGAATCCCTTTAAGGCTGTTGCCTCAGCTTTAAGCTGTCCATGGAAATGGGCTAACGACTATTTTTCATTTGGCCAATATCAACACAAATGTAATAATAAAGACACAGACATAGATCGTCTATTGCAAAAATATCGAATAAGTCCCTGTCTGGGCTCCTATAGCAAATAAATCAGAATAAATCACATATTACAACTGACCAGTCCTAGCTAAAGCATTTCAACTTGCTAGATCAGTGTCCAGGCAGATTCACAGTTGGTCTGCTGGATGACAATAAAGGCTTGATAAATGTGCTGACAATTATATAATGCCCATTGACAGCTTTAGGCAGCCATTTTGTACTTGGAAACAAGACATATGATCAAAAATAATTTTTAGTAATAATCTTCATAATAAATCTGACCATACTTACAGCAGAACAGTATAGAAGAAGCATAGTAGATAAATATATAATATATATATATATATATATATATATATATATATATATATACTGTATATATATATATATATATATATATATATATATATGTATATAGTCATAATGCAATGTCCTCTATGTGACTATGTATCTTAAATACTTGCTAAATTGGAGATGAACATATTCTGATATAATGTATACACCCATAGATTATTATCCTGGAAAACAAATGTTAAGAACATGACAACTTTGATTGTAAAATCCTAGGATCAGCTAGTTACTGAATACCAGGTGGTGGAATCGCAGATCCATAGACCTCAGATTGCAGAACAGAACGCTGCTCAAGAAGCTGACTCTGTCAAGCAAAAAGATTATTCACTACAGATTGTTTTTGCCATTTGTTATACATGAGTGCCAAATGCATTCAAAGGAAGCCAAAGGACTTCTGGGAAACGTCAAGGATGCAGCTCTGTATATTACATCAGAATTTTAATATACCATCAAAGAAACAAATGTAAAGGGCAAACACTTCAATAAAGCCGAATACCTGTTCTACAAGGTCTCTGGCGTCTTTCTAATCCTAGACTATAGTCAAATCATTTCCTTTATAAAATAAAAGGACGCATGGCTCTATTTATCCCAATTTTACAGGATTAAAAACCATCACAAATTTTAATAAAAAACCAAAACAATATTTGCTTTTTCTTTCTCTGGGTGATCCAGAAGTCAATCAGTGTATACAGCAGCCATGTGCCATACTGCTGGCATCATGGCTCCCAATGATGTATATGAACATCACAGCCAATATATTATTGGATGAAGTGGTCACATACTGTTTGCTTGTAAACAAAGACCAGGGTCCAAATTTTAGCGCTGGATTGTTGGTAGAAAGAGGATCTAGTTATTATTTATTTTAGTTTTATCACATTTGCACATTTTTAAAGTTGTATAACACCTATTATTAAGATTCACATATTGATAAGTATGTCGGATGCTAAAAAAAGTTGTGTTGCTGCCCTACATACATCACATGGAGACCTTTGTGGCCCAAGGACTAGAGGCCTACATGTAAATAGATATGCCACTTGCTGTATTGATAGATTTTAAATCTGTATACCTCTATGTGAAAAGCTTTTTGTATGTATTGTGTTAAAAAGATACAGTGTATTAAGAGATACAGTAACTTGCCAAAAAGGTCTTCTAGGTATATTGAACATAGTATCACTAGTTCATATTTAATATGATATGCAAAAATTACATGCACCAATGTGATATGGTAAATTTGGTAATGAAAGTGGCTTGCAAATGGTGGTGGCCACACTACAGGAATGTACCAAACCTTGGAAATAATAATGTCTGGGCACAGAAAGGGAGGCACTGTGGCATACTCAATGTGAAAAAGAAACTGTGTTTTACATAAACTGTCACTTCTTTTACATAGAGATAGCAAACAAAGAGCAGTTGTCATGTAGAGATGAGCGAACAGTAAAATGTCCGAGGTTCGATATTCGTTTCGAGTAGCCCCTCAATATTCGACTACTCAAATCTAATATCGAACCCTATTATAGTCTATGGGGGGGAAATGCTAGTTTCAGGGGTAGGCAACGTTCGATCAAATTATACTTACCAAGTCCACGAGTGAGGGTCGGCTGGATCCTCTGTGCAGTCTTCTCCTTGCAGCGTCCCCGCGGCGTCTTCTGGCTCTTCATTCACTCTGCCAGGCATCGGGACTGGGCAGAGCCGACTGCACATGCCCGCACTACAAGCGGACATGCGCAGTCGGCTCTGCCTAGGCCCGATGCCTGGCAGAGTGAATGAAGAGCCGGAAGATGCCGCGGGAAGCTGCACGGAGAAGACTTCTAAATGTAGGAGAAGAACCAGCATTGATTGGCCGACTGTATAGCATTCGGCCAATCAATGCTGGTTCTGCATCGAACTTTTACATTCGAACAGCGAGTGGTACTCGATCGAGTACGAGTATTTCGAATACCGTAGTATTCGATCGAATACCTACTCGATCGAGTACTACTCACTCATCTCTACTGTCATGTAAAAAGGGGCTGTGTGCTGTGTGGACAGTCACATTAAGGGCTCGTTCACATCTGTGTTGTACACTCCGTAGTTCAGGTTTCCGTTTCCTGCCTAAAACAGAGGCAGGAGACGGAAACCCATTTGAATGGGTGAGAAAGCTGTCCGGCCGTGAGCGGCGGTGAGTGTTTTATGCTCTCCGCCGCGAAATCGGGTTTTATAATCCGGACACAGAGTCGGACATGCAGTACTCTGTGTCCGGATTAAAAAATCCTGTTTCGCGGCGGAGAGCATAAAATGCTCACCGCCGCTCATGGCCGGACCCGGTCTGAGCTTTCCGACTTCTGGCATGCAGAAGACGGAAAGCTCAGAACGGACAAATGAACGCAGGTGTGAACCTAGCGAAACTCCTGTGATCTTTCCCTATCTGTCACAAGTAGGAATCTGATGCTGATTTGGGGGCAGATTCTGCCCCTAAATCAGCGACAGATTTTGCCTAGATTTTGCCTCCTTGGCCTAGTGAGCAGTGGAGAGGCACAATGGAAGGTCAATTCTCTCCATCGGCATTCTGCTGCAGGGAGTCAGCAGCCACAAAATTAAGAGGAATCTAATTTTCTTACAAACTGGTTCGCCCATCTCTAGTTTTGGTCCTGGACAGGGGTGTGTAGTGGAACAACAGGTATCAACTGAAATAGCCAAAGAGGAAGGCAAAAACAATATACAGGCACAAGATCAAGGTCAGAGTCGAGCAGAAGTCAAGATAAGAGATCCACAATGGGCAGGAAAAAGAGGTAGACAAATGAATATTTTAATCTGCAGAAAATGCACAGCAGCCAAACTCATTACATAGGGTGCCAAGTTTGACCTTATCAGTTGATGGCAGCTGCCCCGACTCCTCAATGCTGCCAGGTTTGATGAGGAGGAGAACCATGACCTGATCTGCCAATTCTGGGACTGTCAGAACCAGAGGAAAAGACAAACAGTTGCTTAGCAAGCAGAAGTTATTGTCAGCTGAATCTATGGCCACTTGCCAGGACTTGTTGTTGGAGTTTGACATGGTAACAATACCCCCTCTTAGTGCCCCTTAGTTATGTCTGCATAAAAAACCAAACCAAACTGGTGGTAGAATGTACTGTAGCTGAATATACTGTATATACTGTATACAGGCACAGATTATAAGTAAATATATGGTACAAGCCGTCAGAATGTCTGAAGAACAGACTGTTTACAGAAAAGATTACAATGGAATATATTACTATCAAGAACGCACAGTAAAAGCCCGTGTTTACAAATATCAGAGGGGTCCTCTTTTTGGCAATTCCAGAAGCTGAATTTTGATGCCAAAAGAAAAACAACGGCATTAAACAGATCGGATGTCTAATAAACAAATGAGACAAGCTTAAAGTTCAATATTCTCTTCCTTTGTCACGCTTCATATGCAAATTGTTCCTTTATTGCAGGATACTCCATCATTATTTGTTCAATCATTTGTTTTTATTGGATTAGATAGTATCTATCTAGGATATAACGTTTCAAATAATAACAAAGGAAGACTGTCTGCTATTTAATACCATGTTGTCTATTTACATCCCACACTCTATACGGGTAATACATATAAGTAAATATATATAAATAAATATATATATATAGATGAGACAAAAATCAAACTATTTGTCAAAGCACATCAGCTCTACGTTCACAAACGAAAAAATGAAGCATATCTCGAAAAGAACACTGTCTCTACTGTGAAACATGGAGGAGTCTCTGTTATGTTCTGGGGCTGCTTTGCTGCATCTGGCACAGGGTGTCTTGAATCTGTGCAGGATACAATGAAATCTCAAGACTATCAATGAATTCTAGAGAGAAATGTGCTGCCCAGTGTCAGAAAACTTGGTTTCAGTCGCAGGCCATGGGTTTTGCAACAGGATAATGACCCAAAATACACAGCTAAAAACACCCAAGACTGGATGAGTAAAACTTTGGACTATTCTGAAGTGGCCTTCTGTGAGCCCTGACCTAAATCCTATTGAGCATCTTTGGGAGGAGCTGAAACATGCCATCTGAAAAACCCGAGACAACGGGAGCAGTTTGCTCATGAGGAGTGGCCAAAATACCTGTTGAGAGGTGCAGAAGTCTCATTGACAGTTACAGGAATTGTTTGATTGCAGTGATTGCCTCAAAAGGTTGTACAACAAAATATTAAGTCAATGGAACCATCATTTCTGTCCAGGCCTGTTTCATGAGGTTTAATTATTAAAAAATTTTGTTGAAGCAAAAAGCAATGTCTGACTTTGATTTGTTCATTTTCATAGAATTTCTATTTATTATTACTTTTGTCAGATTTAAGTTATTTCTGTGACCATTACGGGTTTTCTTTCATTAAATGAGGGGTACCAACAATTCTGTCCATGTGTGTATATACAGTATATATCTTCAACATATCCAGAGCTTTGTTTTCTATATGTAGTAAATTCTCTGTGTATACTATATTCTCTGTGATGCTAGGTTCACTAGCCCGGAGCTCACCATCGTTCGGAGCCACTGCAACAGCAGTTACATATGGATGAGTATGTATAATATTGAGTATAATAGGGTGTGTTGGATTTCTGCCGTTACAGAACTGAAAGGGGCAGAGAAAATGTCCTTTGTGCATCGGTCTCTGTGATGGACCCCAGCCTGAAATTTCCACTAGGGTGATCTTTGGCGCTTTTTGAATACTATTTTATTATTAAGCTCAAAGGGGCTAATTTATTACAAATTTACACATTTTCACAATCACAATCCCTTTTAAACCTCAGTTGCAACAAAAATATTTGACACCTTCTTAAACATTTTATTTGTTTAGTTATTGCTATTTTGCATGGCGGGGGTGAACATTTTTGTAATATACTTACTTAATAGAAAACAGGCTGTCAGATTCTCCTTAGCAATCCACTAAGTGAGCTATTACCATGGAAATCTGTGTGTAGACTGGATCATTTAGAATCATATATCTCTTAAACAGTATACAGTAAGGATCAACAGTACATAGAAAAATGTTCAAAGCAGGCATTATTATCATGGACAACTTAAAGGGATTGTACCAATATGGGCAGATCCCCTATCTCCAGAACCAATCACCTGGTCTCCTTAAGTGATCAGACGGACAGGGGACCAAAAGTTCTCATAAAGCCTCATTGAGAATTGAGTGCTGGTGTGCTTGCGTGACTGGCACACCATTAATTTCAAGTAGAGTACAGTCCCAAAAAACCAAATGTGGCCAGGCACGCAAGCGCACTGTCGCTCCAATCACAAGGAAGTTTCAGGGGGAGTATCAGTCTCCTGTTCTCCTGATCAGTGGTAAACCAAGTGATTGGGTCCCCCCAGTGATCAGACAATTATCCCCTGTCCTGTGGATATGGAATAAGTATCCATTAAGACACAACCCCTTTAACTTTATACTATGTATGTGATAGTGAGATTGGAAATATAATTTAATTGAACTGAGTACTAAATATGCTTAAACCATGAGTTTAACAACATCCAAACATATAATCCCAGAATTTCACATTCATTACTATAGGGATGCACTCTAAGTAAGTAAGCAAGCACTGTCCTTACTCTGATGAGCGAAAGGGTAACAATGTTTTAACTTTTGACTTTCATAAATATCTCAACATCTCACCATCCAACGCAGCTTTGAATGTGAGACTACCATCATTTTATAGCCAACCATCTTGACTTTCTCATACAATTTGACTTGCAACTATTTAGCATACGATTAGTTATGTAACTGCATTTTTACTGTTTTGCTCCTAAAAATCAAAATTTTAATTTTTATTATTTTGAAAATACGACTTTGACTTTCAACACTACCTGAATCTTTCTGGGCATGCTCTCAATCAGATTCAAGTATGTCTTGACTGAAATCTGATCTCTGGTCTCTTCTACCCACTGTTGGTGCATACTAGTCTTCTCTCTTACAAATGCAGCTTTTTTTTTAACTGTACCCACAAGTGTTGGATTGGGTTGAGGTCTGGGGACTGTGGGGGTCAATCCAGCACCTCTACTTCATTGTCATAGAACCTTTTCTTCACTAATCTCGATGTATGCTTCAGGCCATTGTCCTGCTGTAATACTATGTCGTCCTTCTCATACTCAAGGTATTCAAGTGTACGAAATAACTCGCCTTGTAGGATACTCTCATATAGCTCAGCATTGAGACCACCATCGATCCTGGTCAAGTATCCAATACTTTTGGCTGTGAAACAACCCTATATGATCAGGCATCTTCCAGCAAAGTTGACAGTTCCTTCAATTTCTCAATCAATTAGCCCCCTTTTCCCTTGTTTCTTCCTGACCAGTTTGCACCCATTAGAGCCCAGTCTATTGTCTTTCATCTTATTGCTCAAAATCATCTGTTTCCAATCTTCTACTGTCTACTTTTCTTACTTTTTTATAAATTTGAGCTAACATTTCACATGGTGCTTGCGTGGACATCTGTAATCTCATTATTACAAAGTATATGAGCCAACTTTGTCAAGACAGCAGTGATATACCTTGTGATAAGCTGACTTTTTGACCTCAATATTTTGCCTGGATGTCCACCTTTTGGCTTTTGAATGGATGGACAGACTTCATTTCATATTCTTCCAACAACCATGGCACTCGTGAGCAGTTTGTAAATTTTCTTGGCTGAGAGACTACTATCGAAGAGCTGGATGAAAGTGTTTCTCTTTTCTTGGGAAAGCTTCTTCATGGCTAATCTTCAATTAGAACCTTAGTGACCTTTCGCTTGGGAATCAACCTAATAACATACTGAGATATTAGGGAATGTGAGAACAGGTTGTCATTTGTAGTATACAAGAAGAAAAATATTTTTACACCACCTGGAGCTAAACAGTAACAATGCAATTACATGACAAGAATCTGCAAAACTAAGCACATGCTGAATAGTTGCAAGTCAAATTTACATATGAGATAGTCAAGAGGATAGTTTATAAAATGATGATAGTCTCACATACGAAGCTGTAGTGGATAGTGAGATATAGAATCTAAAAATCAAAAGTTAAAAACATTGATACCCTTTTGCTTGTCAGTGTATGTCCTTAGCTTATCAGTTTTCAAGAACTAAATTTATGTACAGTACAGACCAAAAGTTTGGACACACCTTCTCATTCAAAGAGTTTTCTGTATTTTCATGACTATGAAAATAGTAGATTCGCACTGAAGGCATCAAAACTATGAATTAACACATAAGGAATTATATATTTAACAAAAAAGTGTGAAGAAACTCAAAATATGTCTTATAGGGGCCACACGGTGGCTCAGTGGTTAGCACTGCAGCCTTGCAGCGCTGGAGTCCTGGTGTTCAAATCCCACCAAGGGCAAAAAAACCATCTGCAAAGAGTTTGTATGTTCTCCCCATGTTTGCATGGATTTCCATCCCATAGTCCAAAAAAAGACATACTGATAGGAGAAAAATGTACATTGTGAGCTCTGTGTGTGGCTCACAATCTACAAAAAAAAAAAAAATATATATATGTCTTATATTCTAGGTTCTTCAAAGTAGCCACCTTTTGTTTTGATTCCTGCTTTGCACACTCTTGGCATTCTCTTAATGAGCTTCAAGAGGTAGTCACTGGAAATGGAAGTGATAGGGGCAGTGGTGGGTTCAACTAGGGGCTCACTGTCTTGTTGTGCCCCTTCCCTCAGGGTTCATCAGCAGCTACTGGGGAATTGATCCTATTGCAATTCCTTTACATCTTCTTTCTATTAGATAATGCCTGCTGGTTCGTTCTTATTAAGAGCTTTTTGATACTAGTACTTATAATACAGTAATATTCCACCAAGCTATTACTCCACTAATGAAATACAGTAAATTAAAACTCTTCTTGGCTGAGCTGAACATAACTGTGTAGCAAATTCCAAACTTATGGACTGCTAAAACTTTCTAGAATTGGCCACAATACCAATTTGTCTCATTACTGTTACACCAAAAGTGTGACTATAAAGAGGAATAGGCCTACAGCAGTAGTTTGTGTTTCTCAAGACACGGAAAGTAAATCATCTTCCTCATGACCTTGTGTTTGCAGTTTCTAAGGATCTAAGGATAATGAAGCAGTATGCTGAGACATTTTCACATTTCAATGAAGAGCAGTTTTCTATATGTCACCGAAACGATATTAGTTTTCTCTCTCTGATATCCTTTGTGTCGGGCAAGGGATCACAATAATGATCAGAGCATTAAAAAATGACATTATAAGCAGTATAACACATAGAAAAGTATCAGCATCTAATAAAAAAAAGAAGTAACAGTGACAAATAGTAACAATTAATGTCCCCATGTCTGAAATGAGAACACGCTGAAAAATATAATATTGTAAAAATTAAGTTACTGTAGCAGAAGGTTTCGACTAATTGGATCTGTACTAGTTATATGCTTGGGCGACTCTCAAATAACTGTAAGCTAAACATGTGTTGTACTGGCTTCACATTCTGAAAATATCATTAGCATTTCAGTCTTTTTCACCAATTTAGGAAGGTCATATAACACAGACTATTTATTTTCTTACATTGAATGGTTTGGTTTAGAGATGAGCGAACAGTGTTCTATCGAATTCATGTTCGATCGGATATTAGGCTGTTCGGCATGTTCGAATCGAATCGAACACCGCGTGGTAAAGTGCGCCATTACTCGATTCCCCTCCCACCTTCCCTGGTGCCTTTTTTGCTCCAATAACAGCGCAGGGTAGGTGGGACAGGAACTACGACACCGGTGACGTTGAGAAAAGTAGGCAAAACCCATTGGCTGCCGAAAACATGTGACCTATAATTTAAAAGAACAGCGCCGCCCAGGTTCGCGTCATTCTGAGCTTGCAATTCACCGAGGACGGAGGTTTCCGTCCAGCTAGCTAGGGCTTAGATTCTGGGTAGGCAGGGACAGGCTAGGATAGGAAGGAGAAGACAACCACAACAGCTCTTGTAAGAGCTAAATTCCAGGGAGAAGCTTGTCAGTGTAACGTGGCACTGACGGGCTCAATCGCCGCAACCCAGCTTTCCCAGGATCCTGAATGGAATACACTGTCAGTGTATTCCCGTATACCCGATATATACCCCCGATACCCGTTCCAATGGTGTGCCCCCCCACCTTCACCCCAGAAATACCCTGCAAGTCCCCTAGCAATAGAATTGGGGCTATATACACCCACTATTTTTGCTACTGCCATATAGTGCCATTGTCTGACTGGGAATTCAAAGAATATATTGGGGTTACGTGCACCCACAATTTTTACTACTGGTATACAGTGCCAGTTTCTGACTGGGAATTCAAAGAATATATTGGGGTTACAAATACCCTCATTTCTTGCTACTGCCATATAGTGCCAGTTTCTGACTGGTAATTCAAAGAATATATTGGGGTTACGTGCACCCACAATTTTTACTACTGGTATACAGTGCCAGTTTCTGACTGGGAATTCAAAGAATATATTGGGGTTACAAATACCCTCATTTCTTGCTACTGCCATATAGTGCCAGTTTCTGACTGGTAATTCAAAGAATATATTGGGGTTACGTGCACCCACAATTTTTACTACTGGTATACAGTGCCATTGTCTGACTGGGAATTCAAAGAATATATTGGGGTTATAAATACCCTCATTTCTTGCTACTGCCATATAGTGCCAGTTTCTGACTGGGAATTCAAAGAATATATTGGGGTTACGTGCACCCACAATTTTTACTACTGGTATACAGTGCCATTGTCTGACTGGGAATTCAAAGAATATATTGGGGTTATAAATACCCTCATTTCTTGCTACTGGTATATAGTGCCAGTTTCTGACTGGGAATTCAAAGAATATATTGGGGTTACGTGCACCCACAATTTTTACTACTGGTATACAGTGCCATTGTCTGACTGGGAATTCAAAGAATATATTGGGGTTATAAATACCCTCATTTCTTGCTACTGGTATATAGTGCCATTGTCTGACTGGGAATTCAAAGAATATATTGGGGTTACGTGCACCCACAATTTTTACTACTGGTATACAGTGCCAGTTTCTGACTGGGAATTCAAAGAATATATTGGGGTTATAAATACCCTCATTTCTTGCTACTGGTATATAGTGCCATTGTCTGACTGGGAATTCAAAGAATATATTGGGGTTACGTGCACCCACAATTTTTACTACTGGTATACAGTGCCAGTTTCTGACTGGGAATTCAAAGAATATATTGGGGTTACAAATACCCTCATTTCTTGCTACTGCCATATAGTGCCATTGTCTGACTGGGAATTCAAAGAATATATTGGGGTTACGTGCACCCACAATTTTTACTACTGGTATACAGTGCCATTGTCTGTCTGGGAATTCAAAGAATATATTGGGGTTATAAATACCCTCATTTCTTGCTACTGGTATATAGTGCCATTGTCTGACTGGGAATTCAAAGAATATATTGGGGTTACGTGCACCCACAATTTTTACTACTGGTATACAGTGCCATTGTCTGACTGGGAATTCAAAGAATATATTGGGGTTATAAATACCCTCATTTCTTGCTACTGGTATATAGTGCCATTGTCTGACTGGGAATTCAAAGAATATATTGGGGTTACGTGCACCCACAATTTTTACTACTGGTATACAGTGCCAGTTTCTGACTGGGAATTCAAAGAATATATTGGGGTTATAAATACCCTCATTTCTTGCTACTGCCATATAGTGCCAGTTTCTGACTGGTAATTCAAAGAATATATTGGGGTTACGTGCACCCACAATTTTTACTACTGGTATACAGTGCCAGTTTCTGACTGGGAATTCAAAGAATATATTGGGGTTACAAATACCCTCATTTCTTGCTACTGCCATATAGTGCCAGTTTCTGACTGGTAATTCAAAGAATATATTGGGGTTACGTGCACCCACAATTTTTACTACTGGTATACAGTGCCAGTTTCTGACTGGGAATTCAAAGAATATATTGGGGTTACAAATACCCTCATTTCTTGCTACTGCCATATAGTGCCAGTTTCTGACTGGTAATTCAAAGAATATATTGGGGTTACGTGCACCCACAATTTTTACTACTGGTATACAGTGCCATTGTCTGACTGGGAATTCAAAGAATATATTGGGGTTATAAATACCCTCATTTCTTGCTACTGCCATATAGTGCCAGTTTCTGACTGGGAATTCAAAGAATATATTGGGGTTACGTGCACCCACAATTTTTACTACTGGTATACAGTGCCATTGTCTGACTGGGAATTCAAAGAATATATTGGGGTTATAAATACCCTCATTTCTTGCTACTGGTATATAGTGCCATTGTCTGACTGGGAATTCAAAGAATATATTGGGGTTACGTGCACCCACAATTTTTGCTACTGGTATATAGTGCCAATTTCTAACTGGGAATTCAAAATGCGCAAGGCTCCCGGAAAGGGACGTGGACGAGGCCGTGGGCGAGGTCGGGGGAATGGTTCTGGGGAGCAAGGTAGCAGTGAAGCCACAGGGCGTCCCGTGCCTACTCCTGTGGGGCAGCAAGCATTGCGCCACTCCACAGTGCCAGGGTTGCTTGCCACATTAACTAAACTGCAGGGTACAAACCTTAGTAGGCCCGAGAACCAGGAACAGGTCTTGCAATGGCTGTCAGAGAACGCTTACAGCACATTGTCCAGCAGCCAGTCAGACTCTGCCTCCTCTCCTCCTATTACCCAACAGTCTTGTCCTCCTTCCTCCCAAAATTCCCAAGCTTCACAGAACAATAACCCTAACTGTTCCTGCTCCCCAGAGCTGTTCTCCGCTCCTTTCATTGTCCCTCAACCTGCCTCTCCACGTCACGATTCCACGAACCTAACAGAGGAGCATCTGTGTCCAGATGCTCAAACACTAGAGTCTCCTCCATCTCCGTTCGATTTGGTGGTGGATGACCAGCAACCCACCCTCATCGACGATGATGTGACGCAGTTGCCGTCAGGGCATCCAGTTGACCGGCGCATTGTGCGGGAGGAGGAGATGAGACAGGAGTTGGAAGAGGAAGTGGTGGATGATGAGGACACTGACCCGACCTGGACAGGGGGGATGTCAAGCGGGGAAAGTAGTGTGGATGTTGAGGCAAGTGCAGCACCAAAAAGGGTAGCTAGAGGCAGAGGCAGAGGTCAGCAGCTTAGGCGAAGCCAGGCCACACCCGGAATCTCCCAAGATGTTCCAGTTCGTACCCAGCCCCGAAAAACTCCCACCTCGAGGGCACGTTTCTCGAAGGTGTGGAGTTTTTTCAAGGAATGCGCCGAGGACAGATATAGTGTTGTCTGCACAATTTGCCTCTCGAAATTGATTAGGGGCTCTGAGAAGAGCAACCTGTCCACCACTTCAATGCGCCGTCATTTGGAATCCAAGCACTGGAATCAGTGGCAGGCAGCAACGGCAGGACAAAGGCCGCCTGCCGTTCACACCACTGCCACTGCCTCTGCCACTGCCTCTGCCTCTGCCACTGCCACTGCTGACTGTGCTGGCGATGCACTCCAGAGGACGAGCCAGGACACCACTTCATCTGCCTCTGCCACTTTGTTGACTTCTCCCTCATCCTCCCCTGTTCCTGTCTTATCTCCTTCTCCTGCACCATCAAAGGCACCATCAGGCGCTTCTTTACAACAACCCACCATCTCTCAGACATTGGAGCGGCGGCAGAAATACACTGCTAACCACCCACACGCGCAAGCCTTGAACGCCAACATCGCTAAACTGCTGGCCCAGGAGATGTTGGCGTTCCGGCTTGTTGAAACTCCCGCCTTCCTGGACCTGATGGCAACTGCGGCACCTCGCTATGCCGTCCCTAGCCGTCACTACTTCTCCCGGTGTGCCGTCCCCGCCTTGCACCAGCACGTGTCACTCAACATCAGGCGGGCCCTTAGTTCCGCGCTTTGCACAAAGGTCCACTTGACCACCGACGCGTGGACAAGTGCATGCGGACAGGGACGCTACATTTCACTGACGGCACACTGGGTGAATGTAGTTGAGGCTGGGACTGCTTCCCAAACTGGCCCGGTGTACCTCGTCTCCCCGCCTAACATTCCTGGCAGGGACACGAGAAGAACACCCCCCTCCTCCTCCTCCTCTACCGCCTCCTCCTCCGCCACCGCCTCCTCCTCCGCCACCGCCTCCTCCTCCGCTGTTAGATTGACCCCAGCTACGAGTTGGAAACGTTGCAGCACTGGCGTTCGTAGACGTCAGCAGGCTGTGCTGAAGCTGATCAGCTTGGGGGACAGACAGCACACTGCCTCCGAGGTGAGGGATGCCCTCCTCGATGAGACGGCAATATGGTTTGAGCCGCTGCACCTGGGCCCAGGCATGGTCGTTTGTGATAACGGCCGGAACCTGGTAGCAGCTCTGGAGCTTGCCGGACTCCAACATGTTCCATGCCTGGCCCACGTCTTCAACCTAGTGGTGCAACGTTTCCTAAAGAGCTACCCCAATGTTCCAGAGCTACTGGTGAAAGTGCGGCGCATGTGCGCCCACTTTCGCAAGTCGACAGTAGCCGCTGCTAGCTTAAAATCTCTCCAGCAACGCCTGCATGTGCCACAACACCGGCTTTTGTGCGACGTCCCCACACGCTGGAACTCAACGTTTCAGATGTTGAATAGAGTGGTTGAGCAGCAGAGACCTTTGATGGAATACCAGCTACAAAACCCTAGGGTGCCACAAAGTCAGCTGCCTCAGTTTCTCATCCATGAGTGGCCATGGATGAGAGACCTTTGTGACATCCTACGGGTGTTTGAGGAGTCCACAAGGAGGGTGAGCTCTGAGGATGCGATGGTGAGCCTTACAATCCCGCTCTTGTGTGTTCTGAGAGAATCCCTGATTGACATCAGGGATAACTCAGATCACACAGAGGAGTCAGGGATAGCATCCGATCCGTCACAGCTGGAGAGTAGGTCCACACATCTGTCCGCTTCATCGCGTTTAATGGAGGAGGAGGAGGAGGAGGAGGAGGAAGAAGAGTTGTCCGATGATGTGATGGTGATACAGGAGGCTTCCGGGCAACTTCGAATCGTCCCATTGTTGCAGCGCGGATGGGTAGACATGGAGGATGAGGAGGAAATGGAGATTGAACTTTCCGGTGGGGCCAGAGGAGTCATGCCAACTAACACTGTGGCAGACATGGCTGAGTTCATGTTGGGGTGCTTTACAACCGACAAGCGTATTGTCAAAATCATGGAGGACAACCAGTACTGGATCTTTGCTATCCTTGACCCCCGGTATAAAAACAACATCTCGTCTTTTATTCCGGTAGAGGGGAGGGCCAATCGCATCAATGCTTGCCACAGGCAATTGGTGCAGAATATGATGGAGATGTTTCCAGCATGTGACGTTGGCGGCAGGGAGGACAGTTCCTCCAGTAGGCGACCAAGTTCTCACCGGTCCACACAAACGAGGGGCACACTGTCTAAGGTCTGGGACACCTTGATGGCACCCCCTCGCCAAAGTGCCGCCACAGAGGGTCCTAGTGTCACCAGGCGTGAGAAGTATAGGCGCATGTTGCGGGAATACCTTTCCGACCACAGCCCTGTCCTCTCCGACCCCTCTGCGCCCTACACGTATTGGGTGTCGAAGTTGGACCTGTGGCTTGAACTTGCCCTATATGCCTTGGAGGTGCTGTCCTGTCCTGCCGCCAGCGTCCTATCTGAGAGGGTGTTCAGTGCAGCCGGTGGCATCATCACTGACAAGCGCACCCGTCTGTCAGCTGAGAGTGCCGACCGGCTCACTTTGATAAAAATGAACCACCACTGGATAGAGCCTTCATTTTTGTGCCCACCTGTGTAAAGCACCCCAACATGAAACTCCATGTCTGTACTCAACCTCTCCAATTCCTCCGCATCCTCATACTCATCCACCATAAGCGTTGCACAATTCTGCTAATACTAGGCTCCCTCCAACATGATTTCCCCCAACTCTGCTGGTTAGAGGCTCCCTCCACCCTGATTTCCACCAACTCTGCTGGTTAGAGGCTCCCTCCACCCTGCTTTCCCACAACTCTGCTGGTTAGAGGCTCCCTCCACCATGAATTTGCCCAAACTGGGCTGGTTAGAGGCTCCCTCCACCATGAATTGGTCCAAACTGGGCTGTTTAGAGGCTCCCTCCACCATGAATTGGTCCAAACTGGGGTTTTTAGAGGCTCCCTCCACCATGAATTGGTCCAAACTGGGCTGGTTAGAGGCTCCCTCCACCATGAATTGGTCCAAACTGGGTTTTTTAGAGGCTCCCTCCACCATGAATTGGTCCAAACTGGGGTTTTTAGAGGCTCCCTCCACCATGAATTGGTCCAAACTGGGGTTTTTAGAGGCTCCCTCCACCATGAATTTGCCCAAACTGGGCTGTTTAGAGGCTCCCTCCACCATGAATTGGTCCAAACTGGGGTTTTTAGAGGCTCCCTCCACCATGAATTTGCCCAAACTGGGCTGTTTAGAGGCTCCCTCCACCATGAATTGGTCCAAACTGGGTTTTTTAGAGGCTCCCTCCACCATGAATTGGTCCAAACTGGGGTTTTTAGAGGCTCCCTCCACCATGAATTGGTCCAAACTGGGGTTTTTAGAGGCTCCCTCCACCATGAATTTGCCCAAACTGGGCTGTTTAGAGGCTCCCTCCACCATGAATTGGTCCAAATTGGGGTTTTTAGAGGCTCCCTCTACCATGAATTTGCCCAAACTGGGCTGTTTAGAGGCTCCCTCCACCATGAATTGGTCCAAACTGGGCTGGTTAGAGGCTCCCTCCACCATGAATTGGTCCAAATTGGGGTTTTTAGAGGCTCCCTCCACCATGAATTGGTCCAAACTGGGCTGTTTAGAGGCTCCCTCCACCATGAATTGGTCCAAACTGGGGTTTTTAGAGGCTCCCTCCACCATGAATTGGTCCAAACTGGGCTGGTTAGAGGCTCCCTCCACCATGAATTGGTCCAAACTGGGTTTTTTAGAGGCTCCCTCCACCATGAATTGGTCCAAACTGGGGTTTTTAGAGGCTCCCTCCACCATGAATTTGCCCAAACTGGGCTGTTTAGAGGCTCCCTCCACCATGAATTGGTCCAAATTGGGGTTTTTAGAGGCTCCCTCCACCATGAATTTGCCCAAACTGGGCTGGTTAGAGGCTCCCTCCACCATGAATTGGTCCAAACTGGGCTGGTTAGAGGCTCCCTCCACCATGAATTGGTCCAAATTGGGGTTTTTAGAGGCTCCCCCCACCATGAATTGGTCCAAACTGGGTTTTTTAGAGGCTCCCTCCACCATGAATTGGTCCAAACTGGGGTTTTTAGAGGCTCCCTCCACCATGAATTGGTCCAAACTGGGGTTTTTAGAGGCTCCCTCCACCATGAATTGGTCCAAACTGGGCTGGTTAGAGGCTCCCTCCACCATGAATTTGCCCAAACTGCGCTGTTTAGAGGCTCCCTCCACCATGAATTGGTCCAAACTGGGTTTTTTAGAGGCTCCCTCCACCATGAATTGGTCCAAACTGGGGTTTTTAGAGGCTCCCTCCACCATGAATTGGTCCAAACTGGGGTTTTTAGAGGCTCCCTCCACCATGAATTTGCCCAAACTGGGCTGTTTAGAGGCTCCCTCCACCATGAATTGGTCCAAATTGGGGTTTTTAGAGGCTCCCTCCACCATGAATTGGTCCAAACTGGGGTTTTTAGAGGCTCCCTCCACCATGAATTTGCCCAAACTGGGCTGTTTAGAGGCTCCCTCCAGCATGAATTGGTCCAAACTGGGGTTTTTAGAGGCTCCCTCCACCATGAATTGGTCCAAACTGGGGTTTTTAGAGGCTCCCTCCACCATGAATTGGTCCAAACTGGGGTTTTTAGAGGCTCCCTCCACCATGAATTGGTCCAAACTGGGGTTTTTAGAGGCTCCCTCCACCATGAATTTGCCCAAACTGGGCTGTTTAGAGGCTCCCTCCACCATGAATTGGTCCAAATTGGGGTTTTTAGAGGCTCCCTCCACCATGAATTTGCCCAAACTGGGCTGGTTAGAGGCTCCCTCCACCATGAATTGGTCCAAACTGGGCTGGTTAGAGGCTCCCTCCACCATGAATTGGTCCAAATTGGGGTTTTTAGAGGCTCCCTCCACCATGAATTGGTCCAAACTGGGTTTTTTAGAGGCTCCCTCCACCATGAATTGGTCCAAACTGGGGTTTTTAGAGGCTCCCTCCACCATGAATTGGTCCAAACTGGGGTTTTTAGAGGCTCCCTCCACCATGAATTGGTCCAAACTGGGCTGGTTAGAGGCTCCCTCCACCATGAATTTGCCCAAACTGGGCTGTTTAGAGGCTCCCTCCACCATGAATTGGTCCAAACTGGGTTTTTTAGAGGCTCCCTCCACCATGAATTGGTCCAAACTGGGGTTTTTAGAGGCTCCCTCCACCATGAATTGGTCCAAACTGGGGTTTTTAGAGGCTCCCTCCACCATGAATTTGCCCAAACTGGGCTGTTTAGAGGCTCCCTCCACCATGAATTGGTCCAAATTGGGGTTTTTAGAGGCTCCCTCCACCATGAATTGGTCCAAACTGGGGTTTTTAGAGGCTCCCTCCACCATGAATTTGCCCAAACTGGGCTGTTTAGAGGCTCCCTCCAGCATGAATTGGTCCAAACTGGGGTTTTTAGAGGCTCCCTCCACCATGAATTGGTCCAAACTGGGGTTTTTAGAGGCTCCCTCCACCATGAATTGGTCCAAACTGGGGTTTTTAGAGGCTCCCTCCACCATGAATTGGTCCAAACTGGGCTGGTTAGAGGCTCCCTCCACCATGAATTTGCCCAAACTGGGCTGTTTAGAGGCTCCCTCCACCATGAATTGGTCCAAACGGGGGTTTTTAGAGGCTCCCTCCACCATGAATTTGCCCAAACTGGGCTGGTTAGAGGCTCCCTCCACCATGAATTTGCCCAAACTGGGCTGTTTAGAGGCTCCCTCCACCATGAATTGGTCCAAACTGGGCTGTTTAGAGGCTCCCTCCACCATGAATTGGTCCAAACTGGGTTTTTTAGAGGCTCCCTCCACCATGAATTGGTCCAAACTGGGGTTTTTAGAGGCTCCCTCCACCATGAATTGGTCCAAACTGGGGTTTTTAGAGGCTCCCTCCACCATGAATTTGCCAAAACTCTGCTGGTTAGAGGCTCAATCCACCCTGATTTTCAAAACAAATGTTGGTGCCAACCTCAACTTACTACAAGGGCCAAATTCACTGCTGGTGACAAGCTCTCCTCACTGCAAGTGCCAAATACACATGTTTCAAGGTGTTTTCCTACTGTCAGAGAGGTGGTATTGAGTGTGTAAAGTGTGTAGTTGTTAGGCTGTGATGTTGGGGTAATAGAGGGTCTTTGGTGTGTTAGATGCCCCCAGACATGCTTCCCCTGCTGTCCCAGTGTCATTCCAGAGGTGTTGGTATCATTTCCTGGGGTGTCATAGTGGACTTGGTGACCCTCCAGACACGGATTTGGGTTTCCCCCTTAACGAGTATATGTTCCCCATAGACTATAATGGGGTTCGAAACCCGTTCCAACACACGAACAGTGAGCGGCTGTTCGATTCGAATTTCGAACCTCGAACATTTTAGTGTTCGCTCATCTCTAGTTTGGTTTATTTCATACACGACTTACATTTAGGATCATTTTAATGGGAGCTATATGAAAAGAAAACTATAATCAATGACCCTCAATACACTCACCATGGTATTCTAAATATGCAAAGCCATTAGTTGTTGCTATTATGTCCCTGCAATTTATCAATAGGAAATAATTCTGTTTTTCATTTAGTTTTACAACATGTTTACTTACGTATAGAAATGTATATACTAAATATTTGTATTAAAGGGTTAGGCCATGGAAATTATTTATCACTAGAGATGAACGAACAGTAAAATGTTCGAGGTATGATATTCGTTTCGAGTAGCTCCTCAATATTTGACTACTCGAATCGAATATCAAACCCTATTATACTCTATGGGGGGAAAATGCTCGTTTCAGGGGTAGGCAACGTTCAATCAAATTATAATTATCAAGTCCACAAGTGAGGGTGGGGCTGGCAGAGTGAATTCAGAGCCGGAAGACGCCGCGGGGAAGCTGCACGGAGAAGACTTCTAAAAGTAGGAAAAGAACCAGCGTTGATTGGCCGACTGTATAGCATTCGGCCAATCAATGCTGGTTCTGCATCGAACTTTTACATTCGAATAGCGAGTGGTACTCGATCGAGTACGAGTATTTCGAATACCGTAGTATTCGATCGAATACCTACTCGATCGAGTACTACTCGCTCATCTCTGTTTATCACCTATCCATAAGCGAAGAGTGCTGTAGTTATTGGAGTAGGGGCATACACTCTGTGTCCATTGCAACATCCTGGACAGAAGTAGAACATCCCTGTTCTTAGGATCAGTGGCTTTGCATCGGTTGAACTCCCACTGATCAGCAATTTATCCTCTATGCTATAGATAAGGGATAAGTACATTTTTGGTATAATGCCTTTAAATGAATATCCTACAAATTTAGAGTTGAAAAAAATGGTCATTTTTTTCTAGCAAAATCTGCACTTTTGTCAACAAGACAACATTATATTCATTTGCTGTCCACAATAGGACTCACAATCTAAATTCCCTATCAGTGAATGAATGGGAAAACACAAATTGGTTTCTATAACTTATTTAACTAGCGTATTTCACTGATACATCCAGGGGAATAACTATAATGTTTGGGGCTACACCAAAGTTTGTCTATCACATATGAAGACATCTACAGTTTAGCATTGTAGGTGACAGCAATGTTAGAGAATTACATGGGAGTTCCAGGAGTGTTAAGTTATAGATCTTCTGTAAAGGAATGTTGCTAATTTGGTTTTATATGTTGCAAACTTAAAAAAACTAATAAACCCCAAACACCTTAATAATGGTATATATGTTAATATTTATGGCAATTCAATATAAAAGTATGTAAAAGTAAAAACATATCTACCTACAAAACTATAAATTAGAAATGGTATCCTATGAGAACTTGCGAAAGGCAAAAAAACAACACTTATCATTTCTTGGAATCAGGAGTAATAGTGGAAGCCTGAAAGGTATATTATTACTGAGGGATGAAAATAACTTAATTTTGACAGATTTCTACTTTGCAATGCAGATAGAAGGGCACCTTGAAAGGTCATAGAAAAATGAGTTGCAGTCATAAATTAAGTGCTGCTCATTGTACAGACTGACAAATCTCAGAGAAGAAATTGTACAGATGTAAGTAGCAAGTGTTAACTAGACGCAGCAAACATTAATCCTTTCCTGACCAATAGTGCCTTGGCACAAAATTTCACTTGTTGGAATTCTACAAAATTTATTTTTGCTTTCTTAGACTAAGGCCCCATGGGCTGGAAATGCCACGCTAAAGCGCTGTAGGAACAACCACGGCGGGAAAGCAAGACGACGAGGCATGGACTCCGCAAGGTGTTGAAAGAGTTATGGAGGGATATTGATCCACACAGTCTGCACTGCAGCCCACAATTGGCCCTGTGTAGTTGGCACTAGGTCCATGGAGCAGACACTGGTATCCACAGCATCCCATAAATTCTCTATGGGGTTTAGGTTCGGGCGTGCGGGCAGGCCAATCGAGGGTCGTGAAGTCACCAGTGTGTTCATTAAGCCAGTCCCATGCCACCAACGAGTGATGACATGCTGCAGCGTCCTGTTGGTACACATCATCCCCATCATGGAACTCCAATACCAGAAAGGGGTGCAGATGGTCTGCCATAAGTTGCATGGATTGAGCACCAGTCATTGATCCCTGCACCTGGACAATGGGGCTCTTTTGCGACCATGTGAACATGGCCCAGACCATGATGGAGCCACCTGCCGCCTGGACACCTTCCTGTTGGCATGCAGGATCCATGGTTTCATGGGGCATACGCCACACTCTCACACGCCCATTGGCTCTGTACAACTGGAACCATGATACATCAGACCATGCCACATGCCGCCACTGTTCCATGGTCCAATGAGGATGGTCGCGATCCCATATCAGTCTTCGAGCTCTGTGTGGCAGCATCAGCAAAGGGACACGGGTCGGACTTTGAGTGTTGAAGCCTATGCGGTGCTGTTTTCGGCATACAGTTCTGGTGGAAATAGGGTCCTGGTGCCCCACATTCAAATTGTCGGCGCTGATTTATGTGGCTGTCAACATTGTCACTGTTGACCTTGGAAACCCAAATTCCTGGGTAATCTCCAAAACGCTATGTCCCATGTGTCTTGTACCGATTATCATTTCACGTTCAAAGTCACTTAACTCACGATGTGCTGACATGTTCACAAGATATCCTGGCATCACTAGCACCATAGGCCATATCGCGTCACACTTTTTGAGTGTTATATCCGACACAACAGGCACTGGGACACGCCTTCCCATGACTTTTGGCCACTGAGTTGTATTTTGACACAGGTTGTCCAGCAAAGTCCATCTATAGTGAACACCAACATTACAGTGATTTTGTATGTCTCACTCTGACTCCAGTTTGTTAATTGCTATTAATCTGGAATGCATGTAATAATAGGAAACTATAAAAATAAAAATCCAATTGAACCAAAAAATAACTATAATCCAAAGGCAAAAAACTTAAAACTTAGCTTTTATTTTCTATTTCTAAAAGAATAATCAAAATAGTTTTCCTAACACCCAACCAAAAAGCAAGGGAATATTAGCATATTTCTACTTCTATTCCTATTCAATATCTAGGACCTGCGTTCATTCCAAATTATTTATCTCAAAAATATTGAAGTAGTCGCGCTTGGTCCTTGAGATAATTGGTACAAATGTGTAACTTTCACAATCCAAGTAAAAAATTGTTTCACCTCAGATCAATAATAAATGAGTGACTGCATTAATGGGACTCTGTTAGATTATCCCACTCCACTCTTAGACTACTGTAGTGATTGTCAATGCTTTTGTGATTGTCAATGCTTTTTTGTATAGATAGCATGAAACCTAATAGTACCTTCTAGGTCCCTGTTCACATATGAATACTTTCATTCATTAATTTTGGACTTTATCTCATTCAACTGCTGTAGCAATGTTATCAGCACTTTATGCGAAACAGGAAGTATTCTGATACCCTCTAAGTTCCTGTTCACATGTGAGTACTCAAACTCAGTTGCAGGTTTGATTTCCAATTCTGTCTCACTCTGTCTCGTCTCAACGCGTTTCCCTCTCTACAAAAGAGTTCATCAGGAGACCCAATACTCAATCTGAATGTTATTTCACAGATACACAAATAGTCTGCCCCTTTAAGTGAATACTATGGCAGCGCAGCCCTTCCAAGCCTAGTATCATCTATCATTGACCTGTAAGGTTGCCTCAATAACTCAAAATGTGCTTCCTAAATAATAACGATGGGCAGTGAAAACCGCCGTTCCCCGTGCCTTGATGGTAGGCACGGGTAAGAAGATGAAAGCTTTCTACCATCAAGGCACGGGGAACGGCGGTTTTCACTGCCCATCGTTATTATTTAGGAAGCACATTTTGAGTTATTGAGGCAACCTTACAGGTCAATGATAGATGATACTAGGCTTGGAAGGGCTGCGCTGCCATAGCATTCACTTAAAGGGGCAGACTATTTGTGTATCTGTGAAATAACATTCAGATTGAGTATTGGGTCTCCTGATGAACTCTTTTGTAGAGAGGGAAACGCGTTGAGACGAGACAGAGTGAGACAGAATTGGAAATCAAACCTGCAACTGAGTTTGAGTACTCACATGTGAACAGGAACTTAGAGGGTATCAGAATACTTCCTGTTTCGCATAAAGTGCTGATAACATTGCTACAGCAGTTGAATGAGATAAAGTCCAAAATTAATGAATGAAAGTATTCATATGTGAACAGGGACCTAGAAGGTACTATTAGGTTTCCTGCTATCTATACAAAAAAGCATTGACAATCACAAAAGCATTGACAATCACTACAGTAGTCTAAGAGTGGAGTGGGATAATCTAACAGAGTCCCATTAATGCAGTCACTCATTTATTATTGATCTGAGGTGAAACAATTTTTTACTTGGATTGTGAAAGTTACACACCTGTACCAATTATCTCAAGGACCAAGCGCGACTACTTCAATATTTTTGAGATAAATAATTTGGAATGAACGCAGGTCCTAGATATTGAATAGGAATAGAAGTAGAAATATGCTAATATTCCCTTGCTTTTTGGTTGGGTGTTAGGAAAACTATTTTGATTATTCTTTTAGAAATAGAAAATAAAAGCTAAGTTTTAAGTTTTTTGCCTTTGGATTATAGAAACTATAAAAATGCATTGTTTGCATGTCTACATTGTCTACATGCTATACATCAGTTTGAGTTTCTTCTTAATACAGGGAAGTACAAAAACACAAAATCAAATATTGAGAATCAAAAAGGTGAAATTCATTTTCTTACAGAAACAAGAGCGACATCCTCCTCACCCTGGTTACCATAATCATCTTCATCTGCCCTGCCAGCTTTGATTTTGATGTAATCTCCTCCATTATGATAATCATCGTGGCAATCAAGCCGTGCAAATTGTATTCTCTTTTCAATCCAAGACAGGTGGAAACAAAACACATTGTATTTCTAACAAATTGGCAACTTACAGCTTCTTTCGCCTGTAAAATTATATTTATCACCCATGCTTTTCAAATAAATTATACAGTGATCATAGCAAAGCCCTGATAGACTAATTGTTCAATTTAAGAATTATGACCAAATTCCTTCTTTCTTCTGGGTTGACTAAGCATTTTGTGGGAGAATTACTAATAGATACGAGAATTTGGTGCACATTGTGCCAGAAAATAGCATACATAGCTTGTCTCAGACTTTTTAATTGTCTTAGAGACTTTTTCATTTCATCTGCCAAGAGAATTTGGCTGATTAGGAAATTGGTATGACTTAACATGTGCTATTATATGCAAAAATGTGCTATAAACTAAGCCTAACAAACAGCTAATGTAAAGCTGCCTAAAATACACCAGACGTATCATGCGATTTATCAATGTGATAAATCTGGCACATTTTTAGACTGTCCAGTCCAGATTACGCTAGGTTCACAGCTGCGGTCGAGTCTCCATCATGGGATCTGCTGGAGGACCTTACGAACAGAAGCTTAAGCCGCTTAAAAAAGCGCTTACCCACAGGGACCCCATAGACTATAATGGGGTCCATCGGGAATACGCCCAGTTTCTGTCTGAAAAAGATGTTAAAATGTGGGACCACTGTGGAGCAATATACTGTGGGAGCTAATGTGGAACATTATACCATGTGAGACCACTGTGGAGCATTATACTGTGTGAGGCCACTGCGGAGCATTATACTCTGGGGGGCTTTTGTGGAAAATTATATAGTGGAGGGCCACTGTGGTGCATTATACTGTGGGAGGCCACTGTGGAGCATTATACTGTGTGAGGCCACTGCAGAGCATTATACTCTGGGGGGCTTTTGTGGAAAATGATATAGTGGAGGGCCAATGTGGAGCATTATGCTGTGGGAGGCCACTGTGGCACTTTATACTTTGTGGGGCCACTGTGGAGCATTATACTGTGTGTGGTTGCTCTGAAGCATTATACTGTGAGTGGCCATTGTTGAGCTTTATACTATGAGAATCTCTTAAGAGCCTTCTATTGTGAGGAACCACTGTGAAGAATTATACTATGAGGGCTTTTGAAAGCATTATATGATATGGGGCCACTGTGAAGTATTATGTAGTGCAGATACTCTGTAGGGTATTTTATATAGTGTGGAGCCACTGTACTTTATTATACTATGAGGGGATCATTATACTGTGTAGAGGTGTTGTTGGAGCATTATACTGAGAGAGACACTGTGGAGCATTTTATATCATGTGGGGCATTATACGGTGTGGAGTGCACTGGGGAACATATATATATATATATATATATATATATATATATATATATATATATATATATATGTACTGTATGGGGGTGACAGGACAGGACAGGAAACTGTAATATTGGGGAGCAAAGGGAGCCCACATCTTATGCTGGTATGGGGACCCAGAATTCCTGATAGCAAAATAGAATAAAAGGCAGAGTACAGTGTTAAGGGCACAATAAACGCAAGATTACAGTGAATACAGCAGAATACAAGTAAGGACATTTATTATTCTAATGCGACTAAGTATGATATGCTATCAGTAGTCACCACATCCCTCATTCAAAAATCCATTCAAATTCCTCATATGCAGATATAGCCATCTTTATCTTCAATCTGATAACTTCCTGGCCCATAAACTCACAACAAAAAAGACATTGAAAGCATTGGAAAAAAAAAATCAAGTAAATGTGATTAGCAATTGTTTACCAAATGTATTAGAAGTCAAGTTAAAGTTGGCTACATCTGTATATATTCACTCAACACAACCTATAGATATAACATATTATTACATGTAATCAATAAAAATGGACCCAGTGTAATAATAATTGGAGTAGTTGGTGTCTTTCTAAATAATTCCTAATTCATATGTCATAATGAATAATCTTTGGTATTTGCTTGCCTCTGTTACTACCGACAAGTCTGAAAGGTCTTTTGTGCGGTTAAACTTACTTGTCTTATATGTGTAATGGTCTTTTGCTTTATTGCATGTCCAGAAAGTTGAATGATACAATTTAGATATGTCCCAATAGATCTTATGTGACATTTGGATAATTGGTGAATTATCGTTCTTCACTTTTGTTGCTATTTCTTTGATTTAAAAATTTTAAACCTGAATAAAAACTAATTTATATAGCGTATAAAACCCATGTTAGAATAGCTGTATAATCCCTTGTGAAAGTGTTTTCACCTGACATTGAAATGACCCTTTTATGAGTCCATTTAAAAAACAAGAGAGCTGAACTCTTTTTTAATATCAGGCAGGATAATTTTCGTAAGAAATTATACATCCATTGTGACATGGATTTTCAAAGTGAGCGCACGGTCTCTACAGGTCTAAGAGATCTGCTTACTAATGTATGCAGTGTGCGCTGTCAAATCTAAAGACTTATCAACCCAGATTTATTATGCCTTGTATACCAGGGGGTTTTTTTTGCATGCAAGGAATAAAAAGCTGCATATTATTTTTCTGTGGGTTTGCACAAAAAAGGTCTATGTTGTCCTTGCTACATTCCTGAAATGAGGGCAAGATTAGGGTATGCAAGTGGAGGGGCCATTGGCCGTGATACCACTTACACGGAAAATCTGACCAGCAACCCAGTGCCATATATTTATTCCTGGGCGCTAGGGTTGAGCCGATCTTGACTTTTCAGGATCGATTTTAAAATCCAATTTCCGATCATTTTTCATTCGAACCCGATCTTGATCCCAATTTCGATCCCAATGCAAGTCAATGGGATTTTTTTATTAATTGGAGATCGGATTTTAAAAGCAATCCTATTCACTATACAGCATGGAATCTAACAATTGAACGCTTTAATTGTTAGAGTCCACGCTGTGTAGTGAATCACTAAGTAGCTTAGTACTAGCTAGTACTTAGTAGCTTCTTAGTTCCCCCTGGTGTCCACTTACCTCCAGAGATGGCTGCTCCGGTGTTCTTCTTCGCCTCGCTGCCACTCCACGCTGCTCTTCTCGCCTCACTGAGGGAGACAACACGTCTCCCCGCCCTGTACCCGCCCACACTGTCCTAAGCCACAAGCCCCACTTTCCTAGCTCTTTAAACACTAACCTGGGAGGCGGGGCAGCGAGGCGAGAAGAGCAGCGTGGTGCGGCAGCGAGACGAAGAAGAACACCGGGACCAGAGCAGCCATCTCTAGAGGTAAGTAGCTACTAGAGATGTTACTTTAGTCTCCCATTAGAATGAATGGAGGCAGCCGGCGCGCAGGGGGTTAAGGCTGTGTCCCAGCTGCTTCCATTCATTCCTATGGAACCGCAGCGGAGCCTTCACACTGAGTATACACTATATACTCAGTGTGAAGGCTAAGCAAAGCATTGTGGGAAATACTAACGCTCTCGATCCTACCTAAAAAGATCGTGTTCGGAATTCCGATCACGATCGTGAAATTTTCTCGATTGCCGATCGGAATCTGATCTTTTCTGAACACAATCGCTCAACCCTACTGGGCGCACAGCCTGGTAGAGGGTGCATCATTTTCATCATATCGGCTCCAAGGCTATGAAGACTGATATTACGAACTACATCTGCCCACCTTCTTTAATATTTTTTTTTTAGATAAATTGTGTCAATTTTACAAAGAGGTTGAATATAAATTTATAAAAAAAATCACCTTTAAACAAAAAAGAATTACAACATCCACAAATCATTATGTACTAGAATAAATTTGTGAAATGTTCGCACAAAGAAAAATACAATTTTTATTAAAGCAACCAGTGCAAACTTCCCCAATAATGTTATAATATTATAACACTGAAATGTAATACCTATTCACATCCAGGAAAAGCAATACAAAGCAATTATCTAATAAATAACTTCCTTGTTTAGCCCCTATATATTACCATGCATGCACAGATATTGTGCCAAGGCATCATTTGTTAAGTAATATTTGTTAATAGAATAGAATAATTTAATCCGAGCTTCTCTAAAGTCAAGGACATTACAAACACATTTAGTATTGCTGTGTTTGTTATTACAGACATCACCTTGTACAATACATTAGCAGTGTGTTAGTTAAGGTGATATTATATGGCTACAAAACACACAGGAGGAAATGTTACTTCAGCGATCGTTCCCATGGCATGTACTTTCATTGTTTTCCAGCAGCACAGCCCTTATCACAAAGGTCTCCAACGATCTCTTGATGGCTAAATCTAAAGGGAACTATTCACTACTTATTCTTCTGGATCTCCCAGCAGCATTTGATACTGTAGACCACCAACTCCTCCTCACTGTGCTCCACTCTATTGGCCTCAGGGATAATGCTCTCTTGGATTTCTTCCTATCTCTTTGCCTGCTCATTTAGTGTATCATTCACGGATGATATTTCTTCTCCTCTGCCCCTTGTGGTTGAGGTTCCTCAAGGCTCGGTCCTAGACCCCCTCCTCTTCTCTCAGTAAAAAGCTCCCATTGGACAAACCATTCACAAATTTGGCTTTCAATATCATCTTTATGCAGGTGATACCCAACTATATACCTCACCCAGTGACACCCCTGCACTACTACAGAACACCAGTGACTGTCTCTCTGCTGTCTTTTAATATCACATCTTCTCTTTTTCTGAAACTTAATCTTTCAAAAACTGAACTTCTTTTGTTTCGTTCATCTTCTAACCGACCTAACCCTGATATCTCCATTTCTGTCTGTGGCCTTACTATTACACCGAGGCAGCATGCCCACTGTCTGGAGGTTGTATTTGAGTCAGATCTCATCTTTACCTCACATATTCAGACACTTGCACGCTCTTGCCACCTGCACCTCAAAAAATCTCTAGAATCCACCTTTTTCTCACCGTGGAAACATCAAAGCTAGAGATGAGCGAACGCTGTTCGGAACAGACATTCCGAACAGCATGCTCACAGCACGATCCCATAGAAATGAATGGAAGCAAAGTCTGCGTGCCAGGTGCTTCCATTCATTTCTATGGGAGCGTGCTGTTCGGATCGGCTGATCCGAACAGTGTTCGCTCATCTCTAATCAAAACCCCTCAATGTCACCATGATTCTGAATCGTCTTCCCTATTGCAATTCTCTCCTAATTGGGCTTCCTCTTACTAAACTCTTCCCTGTACAATCTGTCCTGAATGCAACCACCAGACTCATCTTCTGTCAAACCAGTACACAAATGCATCTACCCTGTGTCAGTCAATGTATTGGTTGCCCATTCATCACAGAATGCAATATAAAATTATCACCCTGACCAACAAATCCATCCATAGCACTGCACCCCTCTATATTTCCTCTCTTGTCCCTGTCTACCACCCTATTCGTCCTATCCATTCTGCCAATGACCCTAGACTTCTTGTGTCCTCTCTTATCTGAATATCCCACTCCCATCACCAAGACTTTTCTTGAGCTGCACCAGTGCTCTGGAACGCTTTACCCCAGACAATCAGATAAATCCTCAACTACAGCAGCAACAAAACTTCCCTAAAATCACATCTGTATAGTCAGGCTTATCACGTGAACTCAATACAATGAAGTGTGTGGAGGTATAGAACAATAACTCTTTTTTTCCTTCCTCCTCTGTTCCTCAGATCCTGTCCTCCCCATCTAGAAGTTACCGAGCACTCCTTGCATTTAGTATCTGTTTATTCACAGACACAGGCTGGTGACGGACTCATACAACTTCAGTTGCACAACCTTTTCTATTAAAAGATGGCTGCACCATTTTGTCAAACAAGCCTTCTGACCTCTTGTGTCCCCCTATCTCCTCATAGAATGTAAGCAGGGCCCTCACTCCTATTGTTTGATATGTTTATTTCTTTGTCACATTGTAATGTCTCATATTGTCTGTTCATGTATCCTGTGATTTGTAAAGTGCTACGGAATATGTTGGCGCAATATAAATAAAGATTATTATTATTATTATTATTATTATTAATAATAATTATTATTACGGGCTAATATGCTACCAACTATGGCCTGCCAAAATCAGCAGATCCCCGGATGAATGATTAAACTCCCCTTCGATGGTATTTCTGCCAGAATTTTGGCACTTCTAGAAACACTCCATATTTATGATGGTCCGTATGACAGATTCATAAATTTGTCTAAAACTACAAGCAGTATTTATGGTTTTGGACAGTGCAAAGTTCGACAGTATTGATAAATGTGCCCTAATGTGTCACTAGAAAATTACCAATTAACCAGATTTATATGTCAAACATATTTTTACTTGAGAAAGTTTGATGTCACTATCTGTATATTAAAGAAGGTACTAAATTCTGCAATTTTCTTTTTGGACATTACATCTAATAAATGACATCTGCCAACTCTGTAGGGGTTTCTTTACAGCGGTCACATCATTTACATCACATATAAGACAGACAAGATTACAAGAGAGGAAAACATTGCTATAGATAACACCACTGACTCATCATTGCATAATAGATAATGTCACAGCTTATTTATTCCCCATCCCTGCCCAGAGTATGTCTAGAAAACTCTCCTATAGAACTCAGTGCATTGGCTCCAGTCTATTACTGCCCACGGCCATGAGACTGTTGTAAATTGCTGTTAACAGAGCCGAGGAAAAGCACAGGCAAAATGGCAGCCCCCATAACCATATGCAGGAAACAGTTAAAACAAAAAAAATAAAAATAGAAAAAAGTGATTTTAAAAAGTGATCTAATTTTAATAAGTAATACATGGTGATACATTCCCTTTAAGAGTTAACATAATCTTCAAGTATTATAAAGTCATAAAACATAAACATATCCCTCCCCTGGGCAAAATCTGTTGATGAAAACTACAGTTCCCATTGTTTTGGCATAATACATAATAGGCTACTCGAGCATGAAAATACCAGCTGATCTTTCTAAACTTTATCCCTAAAAATTTATTTCTGCGTAGATCCTTGCTCTTTATGTTTTCAGTTCTAAAATATTCTACAAACTTATCTATAATCTTATAAGTGCAGCATCAGCATTAAAGCATGGAAGAGAAATTAGGAAGTTCCACTGACTGGGAAATGGGTCAAGGCGTTTTGGAAAGAAGTTATGTATGTCTGGCTGCTATTTCAGAATTTGTGTATTTTCTCACTATTCCTTTTGGCAATACATGTCCAAATATGTAAGTCAAGAGATCAGCAGCTATTGATATACTGCAACAAAGTAATAGATATGAAGATGGCGCCGCTTGAGTGGCAGCCTGTTACAGAAGCTCCAAGCTGAGAGTGACCTTTATCTTTCCTTTTTCGCTCTTTTGTCTATATTTACAATAATCTTTTACTTAAGAATCATTGCACCATAAATAGATAATTATTTGGACTTGAAAAACTTGCGGACTCTTTCAAAGGAATCTTTTGTGTCTAATGTTTATGCTTGGAAGATGCCTGCAGCCAGGAATTTCCTGTGTACGTATGGAGGGGCTTTATTACAGCCTAAGAACCAACAATCCCCTCACGAGTTAAGGAGAAGCATGGAACAAGAGAGGCAGATAAAGTATGGAGGAATAATCATCCCGACACCCTTGTCTCCCTGGATGGCTTCAGACTTCTTGGGGCGGATAAAACGTGTGACAGCAGTAAGAAGAAAGGAGAAGGACTTGTGATGAAAGAAGGTGTAACTCGGGGAATTTTGTGGTAAGGAACAATCGTGCTGAAATGCATATTTAACTATCAGCCGTGAGCATGAGATCTTATTACCTACCAAGGAATTATCACATGTTATCGTGATAGTTGCATATGCCCCCCCTGCAAATAAGCTGATTCTGCAACATGCTGTGGTGATCCTGCTGCAATCATTACACCCATGTCCTCCTCCTTGCGTCTAGAGATTTCAACCATGTCTCTCTATCATCATTCCTTCCAACTGCTGTATAATCAACATCACTTCGCACAGAGAACTAAATAATCTTGAAGTTTTTTATATTCTTTTTAATTGCTATGACTCCTAGTATCTTTTTCAATGTGCTATTCTGAGCTTGTATGTGTTCTTATCTTGCAATATATTACTGCATTATATTACTATATCATTATGCCGCTGTAACACATTGAATTTCCCCATGGTGGGACTACTAAAGGATTGTCATGTCTTATCTTATCTTATCATATCCTATATATATCTTTTAAAGTGTGGGTGTTTGTTGCTGTGTGTTGCTTTCTAGGTTTTGCTAGCATATGATGATATTCCATAAGCAAATGTGAGCTAAATTAAGAGTGGTCACATCTGCAACCCCAGACTGTATATTACTGCTTTTCTATATCGGCAGCAAAATTGATGCAGCAACAAATCTATAGTATATCATGATCAATGAACCTGAGGGTACTCCCACATGAGACGAAAATGCTGCGGAAAAAAGTTACAGTGGAAGACAGTAGCGGCAAAGAGGATGAGACTTGAACAGATTTCATCCAGAGGCTGTGATGCTTTTGGTGCAGAATATAGACTGCTGTATGTATAATTTGCAAACTACAACATACATTTACATAACATCACAATCAGCCACAAAACCTAACTCTTGCATATTACCAAAGGCAAAATCCCCAGATCTAGATTTTTATTTAAAATAAAAAAAGCAGTATATTCGCCTTTCCAATCTCCTCCCTGCTCCCATGGCCATGTTTGCATGCTCTCTATATCCTTGCCTCCTGAGGTATTGTGTATACATGTGATTGTCGTAAGTAACCAAAAACAGGCTGCTCCTGCCAGTCACATGCAACGAAGCATCATTGCTGGAGACCAGGATGTAGAGACCAGATAAGCAACAGAATGGGAGCGATTAGTAAATAGAGTAGGTGGGTATACAGATTTGGTTTTTTTTTTTGACAATTCACAGTGACAAATCTGCAATATAAATATGCACCAAAATCTGCACTCATATTTGGATCTCCCTATATCTTTCTTGAGATTTTCTGCAGAAAAAGTTTAACAGCAGACCCTTGTGGACAGACCCTTGGTGATCCTTGTGTGCAATAACAATGCAAAACTTTCTACCAATGGCCTTATCGTTTTCTAACCAGAAACGTTTTGCACTTTAAGAAAAATTCCATTTTCTAACCAACTGATCCATTTTGATAAATATCCAGGGACAGTGTTGGATTGGGGTTCTTTAAAGCCAAAAGAGAAATGGCCTTGAGGTCCCACCTCTTTCGATATAGAACCTGCGCATCATTGCAACATGAGAAGTATAGCTAATAAGTAATAAGAAATTAGTCGTTAATTAGCACCATAAGAACTCAACCCTAGTGGTCAATGACAGGCTCCATAGTCAACTCCTAAAGGTTTGAGGACAATTTTTTTTAACCGATCCTCATACATCATGAAATATGCAGATATTCTGGTGGGCCCTGGTCAGTCAGCTTCTGTTATGTGAAGCTAATAAAATATGGATATTTACTATTAGGTATTATAGATATTTACCCAATCTGCCAACATCTTAGAAAATCACAATGGTTACAGAAATGGACTAAAACTGGACCAATTCAAACCAAAAATGATTATTTATGAAAATCATCCACGCTTACCAGAGGGTCTTGTTCGGAACAATCCTTTATTAAGCCACAACACAACCCGTTTCAGGACTAATCACGTCCCTTCCTCAGGTGTACAATAGGCAGGCAAAGTCACAATCACAATGCTTAAACATATATGAAACATAGAATTTCATGGACCTTACCTTCCAATAAGCAGAAATTCGCTGACTACACCCAATCTTCTCATTGCCATTAAAAGACCTCGCACTGTCATTCCCTCACAAAAACACACCACGACTCTTGCTTTTGGCAATCTCTCACGAAGTTTTTTGAGTAGTCGGTCAAAACTTTTCTCCCCTGCATTGCTGTAGATCTTGTCTGTATGGGCAATGCACAGGCCGTCTTGGGCAGCCAGTTCTTTAAAAGCCTCCATGCCACTTTCTCCATAGTTTCCTATAAAATAAGAATGACTTTAATGTTTTCTGCTTCTGAGCGTGTCTTCATGCAGTACACATTGTGTTTGCAGCATTTAAAATTCATGCATTTTCAGGTTATTTGACATTAGTCTCCATAGCTGAAAGCTTTCATTGGCATGACCCGCTGAACCATTCATTGCACTCAGATAGCATAACTAAAAATGATTCTACAATCTTTCTGATGGGAAATCCTTGCCCGAGGGATAACATTAAAAATATAAGGACATTTGTAGTACAGGACCTATTTCTTCTGTCAATAAGTGAAAATAAATCAACTAAACAAACCCACCATGTACATGGTAAAACTGTGAAAATATTTAAGTGTGAAAAGGTCACTAGAATTATTTTTATTAAAATTTAAAAAAAATGTATGTCCTTTTATCAGGCCTTACGTTGATGTTCTGAATTGCTGGATGGCCTTTCTGAGATTTTAATATTAATGACCTAGCCTTAGGATGGGTCATCAATAATAGATAGGTGTGGATCTGGCACCTGGGATGGAAGATACCTCAGCATTCGCGTGATTACTGGGGCTTCATCACTAAATAGTAAGGACAGTGTCGTAAACTGCATAGATGTGCTTAGCCACTTCTATGGGGACGCCCGATATAAGACCCCCACTAATGAAATATTGATGACCTATCTCTAGGATAGGTCACCATTAATAGATTGGTGTGGATCTGGCACCTGGGATGGAAGATACCTCAGTTTTCGCATAAGTACTGGGGACTCATCACTGAATAGCAAGGACAGTGTCGTAAACTGCATAGATGTGCTTAGTCACTTTTATGGGGATGTCCGGTATAAGACCCCCACCAATCAAATATTGATGACCTATCCCTAGGATAGGTCATCAATAATAGATCGGTGTGGATCTGGCACCTGGGATGGAAGATACCTCAGCATTCAAGTGAGCACTGGGACCTCTTAATTGAATATCAAGTCGTAAACTGCATAGATGTGCTTAGCCACTTCTATGGGGACACCCAGTATAAGACCCCACCAATCGAATATTGATGAGCTATTCCTGGGATAGATCATCAAAATTTAACTCCCTCCAAAAAAACCTTAATCAAAATATGCCGTTATTACATTCATTTCCTTCTCTGGGAAGTTCTATAGTTTGTTCCCATCAGTCTTTTGATTCTGTTTGTTGGAAACAAGAGATCACAGCCGTAATAATGCCAAAGTACTCTGCCAATCTCTGCTTCCTGGCCTTTCTTGCCACATAGGAGATTCCAATGGGTGGCTTAGATGGGTCTATGTTGTGTTGACTACTGATTGGCTGAACGCTTTCCTGTGCGTTGAGTGGATCCAGGAAGCAGAAACCAATAGGGAACACAGATGGTACCGCAATGGTAGTGACTGAGGATCAATGAGTGTGTGTGCCTTATTTTTAGATTTTTTTTTACAGCATTTCATACTTGTTTTCAAAAACAACTATCAGCTGGACAACCGTTTTATTGTAACTAGCAAATAATTCATTTTTATATTTTGACCTTTGTCTTTTACTGCATCCCCATATACAGTATTTCCTGGCACACTTGGTGTCTATGTGCTGTGGGGAACCACTCAGGTAGATGCTCGGCAGCAGTGCAGGAAACAGCGTCACAGACTCTGGGTTGTACACAAGTTCAGGCTTTATTCACTTGCAGTGCATTAACTGCCTTTGCAAAGGTACAAATAACCAAAACAAAACCCTTCTCGGCTGAGAACTAAACTAAACACAAGCAAACTTTTCCCTGTCTATACAGAAGCCTGGCTACCAGACTCCCACCTTGGCAACAACAACGGGTGGCACAGTACCTGCTCCGTAGATTCAGTTTGGACAGGTCAGCTCTGTAGTGTGGTGGCACACTCCTAGTCCTCACACACAGACTATTATCAGGCCTTGATTAGACAGCTGACCTCCCTGGTGTGGGCCTTTACCAAACACCCTTTAGCTGCCTGGCTGGAATGTACCTGTCTTCCCAAACCACTCCCTTCACTCTCTCACAGTGCTTAAAAAGCAAGAGAAATATAATTGAAAAATATATAAGAGATACATTTACTGTAAATATGTAATTATTACTATAAGTCTAATAGAAAAGCAGAAATTTTATAGTTCCTTGGGGAACTTAAGCCACAGCTAAAATATTTCAATATTCTACAAACGTTAATTTTAATTATGAACATGAAGAAATAAGGCAAATGGCATTTCAGCTGATGTATAATATATACAAATAAATTTGCAATGGTTGTGACCAGACACATTCTCAGCTTTTTAATACGTTTTCAAAGTATTGTTATTACTTTTTTGTTTGGTTATTTAATCATTTTTTCAGTAGTATATTGGGCTTTATAGGTAATTTTTCGGTACTATTCCGTTATCGGGCCAGCAGCAGCGCATTTCAGCACCAGCTTTCGGGACAGCAGTTCAGTTCAGCAGCGGGAATTACAATGACATCCGAGGACTGCTGGCCCGATGCTTGTGCCCAGTAGCCAGTACATCAATGACCCCCCCTCCATCTCCTCCTCCTTCCAGTGCTGCCCCCCAGCTCTCCTTACATCTACCCCGTACCCTCTCCCCGCCACATGACTAAGCCGATGCTGGCCCGATGATAGAGGCCGTGCTTGTGTGTAGTAGGCAGTACATCGATCGATGCCCTCATCCTCCTCTTCCTTCCAGTGCTGCCCCCCAGCTCTTCTTACATCTGCCCCGTACCCTCTCCCTGTAATAGGCCTCACCGTAAATCTTGAGCAATGAATGCTACTAGATAGCCGCCGGACGCTGCAGAAAGTTTGTCCCTCCGGCTCGCTGTAGCTCACCGTTCCTATAGTCGGCGTGTTTCTTGTCAGGGCCTGGATTGAGCCCCGGTGTCTTTCCTTTCGGTCTCGGTACTAGCGCTGAGGTGAGGCCTAGTCGTGTGGCGGGGAGAGGGTACGGGGAAGATGTAAGGAGAGCTGGGGGGCAGCACTGGCAGGAGGAGAAGGATGGGGGAGGGGGGTCATCGATGTACTGGTTACTGGGCACAAGCATCGGGCCAGCAGTCCTCGGATGTCATTGTAATTCCCGCTGCTGAACTGCTGTCCCGAAAGCTGCTGCTGAACTGCGCTGCTGCTGGCCCGATAACGGAATAGTACCAATTTTTCTTTCAGTGTTTTTTTAATATAGGAAAATAGGAAAAACTTTTTTTAATGGCACAAAGTGTGACTAAAATGCAGTTTATCTATTATGGCCTTTTTTATATAAAGAGCAGGGGTCAGCAACCCCTGGAACACATGCCAAGAGTGGCACATGTGGCATATTTTGCTGGCATATTTTGAAGAGGGAGCATCCTGTAGTGCTCTGCAACAGCAGTGGTATAGGATGCTCCCTCTTCTTCTTGCTAGAGAGGGGTGAGAATAACCCAGGAGGCGGAGCTCACATTGTGCAGCACAAGGGCCCTGCCTGCTACAGAGATGAACTCCTGCCCTGTATATCCTGCAAAGAAGAGAAGAAAGAGGAGAGAAGAACTCCCTACAGCAAAGTGAAAGTAAAAAAATAACAAGTACATGCCGAGGTTACTATTCCTATTAATGTCACTCATTTGATATCATTAATTTAGTATAGTAACTTCATGTGCCTCGCATTAATAGCAATTAACCCCATCATGTCCCTCTTATGTGCTTCACATAAGCATTACTAATGTCTGAGATATACATAGGGAGACACAGAGACCTGACCGGCGGCATGACACAGGGTGAACATGGGCACAAGTGTGCATGCCCCTAAATGTGACAAGGATTAATTCCTGGCTGTGGTTTTGCTGTTACTACTCTGCCAGGAATTAAAAGTGGCCGAAATTAATCCGCGTTTCACTTACAGAAAAGTGAATGTACCGGCAGCCAGGGGTGCAGAATCTAGGTACATAGTATGACATCACCCAACAGGCCTTACCTCACTCTGCTACCTGTCATATACATTTACCACTAATTGCTGATTACATATGTTTTTACATTGCTTTTAATGGAAAAGTACAGGTGTATCAAGGGAAATAGTGGTGAACACATGTGACAGGGAACTCAGTATCACAGCACCTCTATGCTGTGGTTGGTGCTATATGATTTTAGTATAGAGGTCGTCAGCCTTACAATTACTGTCGTTACTACGTGAACCTCATCTTTGGTTTTTAATTTAAATCGGCATGCTGAACATAAAAGCTTGCCTATCTCTGATATAGAGGATACATAGTTTTGTGTTGCTGGGAGTGGGACTAGAAGCTGTGGGCTAATAATGGCTTTCTTAGATTAAGGACTTTTCTTTCCACGGGTTTCAGTATAAAACGGGTGTATATCCAACGGAAACTCGGCAGACCATATTATAATCTATGGAGTCCACAGGTCCCACATCAGAAGTGTGAACCTAGCTGTAAGGGAATTGCTAAGACAGCAATTCCCAGAACTGTTAAACCCTGGGAGGGGCACAAGAGACAGTGAGCCCTAAGCTGAAGCCCCCCGCTTTCCCTTCCTATTGCCAGGCCCTATCCTAGGTAATAGGCGACAACCACGAGGACAATCCCTCCCTGAATATGTGAAACACAAAACGCAGACAAGACGAACAACAACAAAGGGAGGTCAGCTAGCCAGGGTTCGGTAACAGGAGAGCGATGCAGTGCCAAATCGGAGTCAAGAGAATAGTCAATGAGGAAAGCCAAAGGTCAAGTATAATAGCATAAGCAAAACAGGGACAGTGAGAGCACGGCAATAACAAGCACTGGTGTGAATGGGAACCAAGGCTAAATAGGGAGGAAGAACCCACCCATGGAGTTCACAGAAAGGCAGCTGTCAATCAAAGGGCAAGGCCAGATTAACCACTTAATGGACAGAGGCAACCTTGGCAGAAGACGGGTGTGGTGCAATTAAGGACTAGAGCCGTGTTCACACAGTGCAACTAAAAACTTTAAGCAGATTCTTAAACTGCACACGCCTCCTGCGCCGCAGCATGCGAGCAGAGGGTGGTGCAGTGACCCGAACAGGCAGAGATGTTACACTAGCCTAAAATGTTCTTGCAGAGTTACATAGCCACTTGCCAGATGTTTAGAATTGTCATCTGAATTTCTGCTAAACAGTTACGTAAAATGAACAGAACTTTCTTCTGACCTGTTTTGATTTAGCAATCCCCCTAGAAATAAAACCAGTTCTTTATCCCAGTCAATCTTAGCTATGACCATAACATCAAAGTACTAGAGTGTCCACACAGCAAAATCTGTCTAGACCTTTTGGCTGACCTTGCTTTTCCTGGTGCTTGTAGACATTTTAATATACAGTATTTGGATCTATAAGACAAAAGAAAACACCATACCCTCTCTGCAGTGTTAGCATATTTTATAGAACAACAGGAGGACACAATAATAAAGGGGATGCGACATTTACATGGCTACTTTGTTATTTTTAATGGATTATAGGTACTGATGGGCAGGGTCAGCATTAGCGGGGGCAAACTGGGCAATTGTCCAGAGCCCCCCATCCTTAAAGGGACCCCTGGGTTCCAGATCATCAACTTTTAGCCTGATGGCTCCACAGCTGTATTGGTGTACTGTGCTGTGCACGCCAATACAGTTTAATCCCATGGCAGAGCAGGTAGCTGAAACGTCCCTGGTCTGCCATAGAAGACCTAAGGAAATGCACAGGACATCATTGCACAGGTGGCGTGATGACATCACTGCATCATGCCACCTGTGCCGCTACTACATGGAGAGTCTTCGGCTTCTCCGCTTATCATGAGAGTGCATTAAGGTGAGTACACGATTTATTGTTTTATGGTAAGAGATCTGATAAGAGGAAAATCTATTATTTATAGGGAGGCTAGTATTTATAGTGGGGTAAATATTAAATATAAGGAGGGCTATTGTACAGGTGAAGTTTTATTTATAAGATGGAACTATAATACAAAAGGGGGGTACTAAATGTTATATATAAAGAGGGTACTATATATAAGGGAACTGTTCCATTTAAGGGGGTTATTATATGAGATTACATATTATATATAAGGGGGGCTTTTGTATTTAATTGTTCCCCCTCATATTAGTCCCCTTATATATTATAATTTCTCCCTTATAATAGCACCTTTATAAATAATAGTATAATTGTACCCCCCCTTTATAATAGCCCCCTTAAAATGAGACAACTATTACAAATAAGTGAGGCTATTATTAGGTTGAAACTACTATAAATAAGGGGAAACTATAACAGATGACATATTATATATAAGGGGAGACTATTTTATATAAAGGGGGCTATTATTGGGTGGGACTATTATATATAAGGTGGACTATTATAGGAGAGGAACTATTATATATAATGGGGCTATTATAACTATATTATATATAAGTTGAATTGTTATAATGAGGAGACTGTTATATATAAGGGGCTATTATGTATAAGGGAGGAACTATTATATATAAAGAGGCTATTATAGGAGAAGAAGTATTATATACTGTAAAGGAGGCTATTAAAGGAGAGGAACTATTATATATAAGGTGGATTGTTATAAGGGGGAGACTGTCATATATAAGGGGGCTATTATAAGAGTAAATTATTATATATAAGGGGGCTTTTATAAGGTGGAAAAATGGACTATTATCTATAAGTGAAGAACAATTTATAATAGGCCTATAATAAGGGTGTATATATACTATATATAAATGCAGATAATATAATGTGGCCAATTTTATTTATAAGAGGAAACTTTATAAGGAGGGCATTGTTAGGGCTAGATCACACGTGAACTGCCCGCGCGGGTTTTGACACAGAGAGAGCCGCGGCGAGCCGCGTCTCTCTCTTGTCAAAACCCGCCCGCCGCGACCATCGCTGTCGCGGCTTAACCCTCTGCTGTCGGCTCAAATGAATGAGCCGACATAGGAGGGAGCTGCGGGGGGCGGAAGCCGCGCGACTGAGACAGCGCGGCTTCCGCCTGAAGAAAGGACATGTCCTTTCTTTTCTCCGCTAGCAGCAGCTCGCCGCTAGCGGAGAACAGAAGCCCGGCGGTCTCCATAGACCACCATTATAAGGGGAGGTTTTGGACGCGAAATCCGCTGTCAAAAACCTCCCCTTATACTCACGTGTGAACTAGCCCTTAAAGAGGCTATTATGTATAAGAGGGCTAACATTGATAATGTGGACTATTATTTACAAGGTGAATTATTATTTATGAGAAGGCTATTATTAATAAGGGGGACTATTTATGACGGGGGGCTATTAATGATAAGGGGGAACTATTACTGATATGGGGCACTGTATACAAGCAGTGACAATCTTTTATAATGAGGTGCTATAATAACTGATGAGGGGGGTACAAAGGTGGTTGGTTATTTGAATTGTGTGTAGGCATAGGGGGGGTCGTTGTTGGAGCAGAAAGAGGACGTAATTAAAGGGTCTGCTACTGGAAATATGATGGCATTGTTGGTATATCAGCATTTGGGGCCCTGCATTTATTTTGCCCCGGGGCCACAGTTTGTCTAAAACTGGCCCTGCTGATGGGAAGAGTTTATGCTGTGTCATTTTTTGTAAGCTACATTACTCGCACTGCCTAATACCCGGCCTACTCCATATTACAGTAAACTACATGGGACATCATTTCCAACAGAAAATATTAATTTCAGATTAGTCATGGAATTTGAAGTGACATCTGCAGAAAAATCGAAATGTTTTATATATTTTGAAATTCATGGCAAATATCCCCAGCAAAAATTGTCATACTGTGGATCATTTCCATGCAGATGTTTTTTTGGTTTTTTTTGCAGTGTGTGGATGAGAGCTCATAAAGTCTTATTCTCCTGCTTTTATTCTACTGTGATATTGCAGGTGATGTTCCAACTGCAATTCACAGAATATATGTTCCATATAAAAATACCCTAAATTTGATGTAGACTGTGGGGCACAATATAACCCTATGGACAGTTTCATCAGCATGAAGCCATCTAAGGCCCAATGTTGCAGAAAAGCTGCATTTTTTTAGCCATAGGTTTGGGGCCCCATGTTGTGAAAAAAATGTGAATTTGGTATGGTGGAAACTCTGGTAAAAACTGTGGTGTTTTACAGTGAATGGGATTCCAGATAATCCCATCCACACATTGCAGAAAAATATCCGCAGCAGAAATGCTGCGATTTCAAAAAGCGTTGTATTTTTGTAAATCACAGCATTTCACTTATATCTACAGAAACACTGGTGTTTCTCATACAGGAATAATAGGGGCAGAAAGTCTTCCTGTGAAAATGGCACAATCTTTTCTGCAACGCATTTTGGCTGCAGCTCACTACGTAGGGGCATAAGCCTCAGGGTTGGTTCACACTAGCGCTTGTATTCCGTCCACAAGGTGTCCGCATGGAGACCCCCCCCCGGACAGAATGCAATCGCAATTGCAAGCGATGTGCTTGCAAAGCACATGGAGCCCATAGACTATAATGGGCTCCGTGTGCTTAACTGCACAGCGCTTGCATTAGCGTTGGTATTCCGTTTGGGGCGGTCTCCATGCGGACTCCTTGCGGACGGAATACAAGCGCTAGTGTGAACCAACCCTTAGTCGGGATTGCATTTAGCAGAAGGAAAAGTATAAGTGTCTCCTTTAGGATGGGTTCACACAGGGTTTTTTGGACTGGATTTTGACGCAGAATCTGGCTTAAAAAACCGCCTCCCATTGACTTCAATGGGAGCTATTCACTTCCTTTTTCTGCGAGTGGGAAGAAAAAAGAAGCGAGTTGTCCTTTCTTGCTGCGGATTCCATGGCTGTAACAGCCACAGACGTCCACGGCGCGACACTCCCTTCCGACTAGACCCATTCATTTGGGCCTAATCCAGAGCAGAATGCCGCAACTGTCGGAATGCTGCAACAGTCGCACTAGCGAAGGGAGGCATTTTTTGGACCAGATTCTGAGGCAGATTACGGCGTCAAAATCTGGTCCAAAACCCCCCGTGTGAACCCAACCTTATATTTCCCAATTCTTTTCAAAACACTCTTGTACCAGTGTCAGCTTTGTGTTTGTATGTTATTATAGTAGAAGGGACATATTAATATGATGCACACATATTTTGTATAAAGACCTTTGTCATTTATAACTCATTTGCCAATAATCAATGCTGTATATGTTCTTACATAAGAAAATTGTTAAAATGAATGAGAAATTCAATATTGGCAGGGCAGAGGTTAATCCTGTAAAATCTCACAAGCCATCTAAAAAGGTGACAAGCAGACAAAGGGGGTTTTAGAAACCTCAAACAGAGCAGTTTGGCACTTCCAGCATTCCCTCCCACTCATATCCAATATGAGCACAAATTATCAGTACGACTAATGTACTTTATAAGCAAACACTCTCCAGCATACTTAGTAATTTTCTTTGCAAAACATTGACTGCTGTCTACAGGGCCTAATCTATAAGAAGAGAGGGAAAAACCAAACGCTGTTTTCTTCTCTTAAAGGGACACCACACCAATTTTTATTTCTTATCTGTATTTTTCTGTATTTAATACAAACTGTCCATATTGATTGATTTACACTGTGTTCCGAATTATTATGCAAATAATATTTTCTCATATTTTCAAAAATTACATGTATGAATTGCAGTCATTGTAGTTTTACCAGTCATCAACTATTAGAGTACAATTGAAAGTTTTTTGAACAAACTGCCTATGATAACAGTATATTTTAAAAAAACAAAAACAAAAAAAACATGCATGTTCTAAATTATTATGCACAGCAGAGTTTTCAACCTTTTTATTTTTATAAAGAACAAAAAATGGTCATTTGTGAAATTTAAGCATTAGCAGGTTATTACAAACTGAAATCAAACAGTTTTCAAGTCGAAGCTTTATTCTAGGTGATGTTACATTTGCACATAGGACCCCTTGTTCGAAAGGAGCTTCTGAACTCTCTTGTCCATTGAATCTGTCAGGTTTTGGATGGTTTCTGCTTCAATTGTTTTGCATGAGGACTGAATACCCTCCCAGAGCTGTTGCTTAGATGTGAACTGCCTCCCGCCATCATAGACACTCCTTTTGATGATGCTCCAGAGGTTCTCAATGGGGTTGAGGTCAGGGGAGCATGGGGGCCACACCATAAGTTTGTCCCCTTTTATGCCCATAGCAGCCAGAGATGCAGATGTGTTATTCGCAGCATGAGACGGTGCATTGTCATGCATGAAAATGATCTTGATGCGGAATGCACAGTTCTTCTTCTTGAACCATGGCAGGAAGTGCTGTTTGAGAAACTCCACATACATTATGGAGTTCATCTTTACCCCTTCAGGGATCCTAAAGGGGCCGACAATCTCTCTCCCCATGATTCCAGCCCAAAACATTACTCCACCTCCTCTTTGTTGGCGTCGTAGCCGTATTTGCATGGGTGTCCATCAACCAGCCATCCTCCATTCCATCCATCTGGACCATTGAGCGTTGCCCAGCACTCATCGGTGAACAAAACAATTTTGAAGTTAGTCTTTATGTATTGTTTGACCCACTGGAGCCGTTTCTGCTTGTGTGTAGTGGGTAGAGGAGGTCGACAGGATGGCTTACGCACAGCTGAAAACCTCTGAAGGACCCTGCATCTTGTTGTTCGGGGGACGTTGGAGGCACCAGCAGCTTCAAAAACGTGTCTGCTGCTATGACAAGGCATTTTTGCAGTTGCTCTTTTAACTTGACGTAATTGTCTGTTGGAAAGAGTCCTCAATTTTCCCTTATCAGCACGCACACGTGTGTGCTGTGAATCAGCTACATACTTCTTAATTGTGCGATGATCACGATGAAGTGTCTTGGCAATGTTGATTGTAGTCATCAAATACTCCACAATTTGCTGCTTCTCAGCAGCCGACACATCCTTTTTCTTGACACATCCTTTTTCTTTCCCATTTTGGCAGAAAATGTAGGCTGCATAATAATGTGGGACAGCCTTCTTAAGTAGTCTTGCCTTTAATTGGACACACCTGCCAAACTAATTAGCGCAGGCACCTGCAATTGCTTTCAGTGATATCAAGAGCCCTGACACACATCACCATCAATGAGTTTAACTGACAAACAAAAAAATTCTTACCTTGTCACGCCTAAACACTTTTTACATAATAATGTGGAACACGGTGTATTGTCCTTAGCTTTACATTGACATTACTTAGAATCTTCACTTCATGGCAACTTTAAACTAAGGCCCCCACGTGATGTCCTGTGGCAAAAAAGCACTGTGGGAAAAACTGAGGTGGCAATGCTTCGCAGTTTTCCCCGCAGCACTTTTCTGCTGTAATTATATCTATAGGGAAACCACCGGCCTTTCCATTGGTATAATTAAAGGGATCCTATCATTAAAACTTTTTTTTTCTCACTAACATGTCGGAATAGCCTTTAGGGCCTGTGCGCACAATGTAACGCGGCGTTGATTCTGACACGTAAACTCGTGTCAGAATCAGCGCTTCAAAACAGAATCCCATTGACTTCAATGGGTTCCGTTTAACGTGCATAGCACATTGAAATCAATGGGTTAAAAAGCCTCCCATTTATTTCAATGTGTAGTGTGCATAAGACGGAACCCATTAAAGTCAATGGGCCATATTTTTGTGACCGCCTACGCGAGCAGGTGCAGTACGCTCCTGTAGTTCTATGTAGTACAGAGCGCACTGCACCTGCTTGAGTAAGCGGCCACAAAAAAAATGGATTCCCACGTATGAAGTCGGTTCTGCCTGAGGCCCACTGGCAGAGCCGACTTGCGCATGTGCTGAATTTTGACCCCCCGCGAGCTGGAAGAAGACGCGTGAAGATGCCGTTGCTGAAGAATATGGAGGCGGCGCTGAAGAGAGTGCCCCCAGTGCTGTTTGAGCGCTGGGTCCCGCCCCCAGTGCTGCGAGAGAACTCATCTGCATACTGACGAAAACCGGGATTGCAAGCGAACGGCGGCACAGAGAAGACATCGAAAGGTAGGAGAAGAATAGCCTTTCTTAAGGCTTTTCCGACGTATTAGTGAGAAAAAAAAAGAGTTTTAATGATAGGATCCCTTTAACAGTTTTGGAAATCGCAGCATGTCTGTAGGGTGTATTTTCCTGCACTGTGGGGATGGCATTCACTAGAATCCCATCCACTGTACAGTGACTATAAAACACTGAGATTTTCAGGGTGCAGTCATGTGACAAATACAATATATTAACTTGTGAGTTAATTTGCTGTTGAATCAATCCGGTCTTACATGGGTTAGGTCTAATGCACACATTAGTGATGTGGGCATGGACTCTGAAAGGACCCACAGACAATCAATCCATGGACCATTGCATTCATGGGGCATTGTATTCTCCCTGTAAATTAATATCTCAAAGGGAGAATATTTTTGTAATATATGAGTGGAAAATGTGAAAACTTTTTCTGCAATCTGTTATTCAGGAATCAACGAGGCACACAAATGTATAGCATATAACCATTAAAACATATGGGTGCTGGATTACGCATCTATTCCAATCTTCACACATCTGAGATGTGGAATGTAACTATATCATAGATGCAAGTTATTATACTGAATTTTATCTAATATTACTAAGGATGTTAAGGAGGTTTTACACTTAATTTAAATTTTTACACTTTTTTTAAATAAGCACACATAGGAATAGCCTTAAGAAAGGCTATTCTTCACTTACCTTTATTATTCTGATCCACGTCGCCGTTCCTAAAAATTATCTTCTTTCTTCCATGATGTAAATGACTTTTCAGACAGTACGGAGGCGTTCCTGTTTGGCCATAGGTAAATGGCACTTTTGAATGAAGACATGAAGGTGACATCGGAGAAGAGGCGGTCCGGAGAAATAGATGGAAGTGTCGTTGGAGAGTTTTCGAACAGCACAGGGGACTCCCCCTGTGTGCTGCCTGAAAACTCATTTACATATGGAAGAAAGAAGATATTTCTCAGGAATGGTGGTGCAGATCAGAGTAATAAAGGTAAGGCCGGGTTCACACGATGTCTTTTGGCACGTAATGTGGCATATAGACACCGCGGGAGCTTTTGCGGGCCGTATACGCTCCCATTGATTTCAATGGGAGCCGGGGCCGTATATGCGGCGCTATTTTGCAGCCGTGATTTTGCGGCGGCCGCAAAATAGCGCCGCGTATACAGTCCCGGCTCCCATTGAAATCAATGGGATTGTGTACGGCCCGCAAAAGCTCCCGTGGCGTGTACGTGCCACATTACGTGCCAAAAGACATCGTGTGAACCCAGCCTAGAGAAGAATAGCCTTTCCTAAGGCTATTCCTACGTGTAACTAGTTAAAAAAGGGAATTCTAATGATAGTATCCCTTTAAAGCCGTACAAATATACATTTTAGGCATATAAAGATGTATCATTTCTGTATCTGACTGATACTGTGCAGCATGCTCGTATTATATACTCTACTTTTCAAAGCTTCAGTTTAGCTTATAATACATAGATAAATGGTTAACTATTCTCTGTTGTCTAAACATGCATTACAAGTATTCTAACATAGTCTACATTTAATCTACTAGCCAGACACCCGTAACATCTGGTTGTCAGAAAAATAACTCTCTACTGCCTGAAATAGCCTGTGTCGGCATAATAAGCGTATAAGAGCCTGCCAGTCCTTTCTGGACAAGCAGTTCACATCTTCTCTCCTGGGTGACTTAGTAATGGCATTTGTCGTCCTACCTGTAAAATGTATTTTCCTTTTTTTCACAAACACATTAAATAAAATCTTATCATCTTTATCATCCTGCATAGTTCGACGTGCTTAAAATTTCATTAAACTACCGGGCAATATCTAGAATTGCACTATAAATATCCACCGTAAATGGTCTCTCTGACGGAACTAATGGGACATCCTGAAGTTAAGAGTCTTTGTGACTTGGTACAAAGGTGGAGTTGTCATAATGAATTAACATCTCCAAATTTTAAAGTACACAAAAAAGTACTATCACATTTGGCTTCTTATATTTTCTTATCAAATATTTAGAAAAAAGAGGAAATCACATTTTTGCTGGCCTTTTCCATCTCACTAGTGAACTGGGTTGGGAAAATATTATAGATAAAAATGATTAGTGCCCTGGAAGTTTTTGGTATTATTATATAAATCAATACTAGTATCATGTAGATCAGGGGTCTCAAACTCAATTTACAGGTAGAGTCTGGGTGAGGCTGAGCCGCATCAGGTTTTCCCAATTTTTTTTTTCTAAAAGTCGCCATATTCTGACAGCCGTAACTTTTTTATACGTCCGTGTCCTTTTTAGTTCTACCATTTTTGGGAAATGCTATTGCTTTGATCACTTTTTATTCAAATTTTTATCAGAATCAAAACAGTGAAAAAACGGCGGTTTGGCACTTTTGACTATTTTTCCCGCTACGGCATTTACCGTACAGGAAAAATATTTTTATAGATTTGTAGAGCGGGCAATTCCGGACACAGGGATACCTAACGTGTATGTGTTTCACAGTGTTTAACTAGTTTATTTAACTATTTTATATGTGTTCTAGGGAAAGGGGGTGATTTGAATTTTTAATACTTTTTATATTTTTTTTACTTTTTTGTAATTTTTTTTTTTTTTGCATTTATTAGACCCCCTAGGGGTGTTGAACCCCAGGGGGTCTGATCACTAATGCAATGCATTACAATGCTAATGCATTGCAATGCATTGCAAAAAATCATCATTTCTTTTGTAGGCTGCATAGAGCAGCCTGCAAAAGAAAGAGATTGCAGACAAGCCTAGGAGCCTTGTAAAGGCTCCCGGCTGTCATGGGAACGTGACGTCAGCCCTGGAGCTTGCTCCAGGCGCCGGCGATCACGGGCAAAATGGCGGCGCCTATGACCGTGGCGCCGGAGGGGTAAGCAGTAGACACCCAGCGGCTATGGTGACCGCCCGGCTTCCGGGCGGTCGCCATAGTTACACACCCGGCATGCGCTGTGCTATTACGGAGGATGTCGGGATGTCCGCCGGGGGCTGCAAACTATTGTCCCGAGGGCCGCAGTTGGCCCGCGGGCCGCGAGTTTGAGATCCCTGATGTAGATAAAGATATACAAGAGGTAGACAACTTTGTAAATATACTTTCTATATCAATGCCTTGCATTCTCTTCGAAGGATAATGAATGACAGCAAATAGAGAGCTTGAAACCTGGGAGGAATTAATACAGAAAGTATATTATTATTATTCGTTATTAATAATAAAAAAAAGTGAATTAGATTGTAGACAAATATTTAGAGATATGCAATATTTGTGAATGTAGATCATATAACTGGTTTTACGTTGTATTACAATATGTTTTCATTGTTCAATTTAGTGCCAGGGCCCCAGGTTATAACAACATGGAAATGCTACGGTAGAAAAAGGTGCGTTTATACAATCAGTACCTCTGGATAATCCCATCCACACATTGCAGAAAAATATCCGCAGAGCAAAGGCTGCAATTTCAAACACCTGTGATGATTAATTTCCTAGGTGGGGCCAATTAAAGGACACTTAGTTAAAAAGGATGTTCCAATTTATTAAGCAGGTCACAGGTTTCAAGCAATATGATCATTGTACTGTGAAGAGGTTTGTGTCTGACTCAGAGCACAGATGGGTTTTAGAGATGAGCGAACAGTGTTCTATCGAACACATGTTCGATCGGATATCAGGGTGTTCGCCATGTTCGAATCGAATCGAACACCGCGTGGTAAAGTGCGCCAAAATTCGATTCCCCTCCCACCTTCCCTGGCGCCTTTTTTGCACCAATAACAGCGCAGGGGAGGTGGGACAGGAACTACGACACTGGGGGCATTGAAAAAAATTGGAAAAAGTCATTGGCTGCCGAAATCAGGTGACCTCCATTTTAGACGAATAGTGGATTTCAAATCCGGGTCATATGAGAATGTGAACTTTGTGACTATGAGACAGGGATAGCTGTACAGGCAGGGATAGCTAGGGATAACCTTTATTTAGGGGGGAATGTTATTAAAAATAACTTTTTGGGGCTCTATCGGGTGTGTAATTGTGATTTTTGTGAGATAAACTTTTTCCCATAGGGATGCATTGGCCAGCGCTGATTGGCCGAATTCCGTACTCTGGCCAATCAGTGCTGGCCAATGCATTCTATTAGCTTGATGAAGCAGAGTGTGCACAAGGGTTCAAGCGCACCCTCGGCTCTGATGTAGCAGAGCTGAGGCTGCACAAGGGTTCAAGCGCACCCTCGGCTCTGATGTAGGAGAGCCGAGGGTGCACTTGAACCCTTGTGCACCCTCGGCTCTGCTACATCAGAGCCGAGGGTGCGCTTGAACCCTTGTGCACACTCTGCTTCATCAAGCTAATAGAATGCATTGGCCAGCGCTGATTGGCCAGAGTACGGAATTCGGCCAATCAGCGCTGGCTCTGCTGGAGGAGGCGGAGTCTAAGATCGCTCCACACCAGTCTCCATTCAGGTCCGACCTTAGACTCCGCCTCCTCCAGCAGAGCCAGCGCTGATTGGCCGAATTCCGTACTCTGGCCAATCAGCACTGGCTAATGCATTGTATTGGCGTGATGAAGCAGTGCTGAATGTGTGTACTTAGCACACACATTCAGCTCTACTTCATCGGGCTAATAGAATGCATTGGCCAGCGCTGATTGGCCAGAGTACGGAATTCGGCCAATCAGCGCTGGCTCTGCTGGAGGAGGCGGAGTCTAAGATCGCTCCACACCAGTCTCCATTCAGGTCCGACCTTAGACTCCGCCTCCTCCAGCAGAGCCAGCGCTGATTGGCCGAATTCCGTACTCTGGCCAATCAGCACTGGCTAATGCATTGTATTGGCGTGATGAAGCAGTGCTGAATGTGTGTGCTTAACACACACATTCAGCTCTACTTCATCGGGCTAATAGAATGCATTGGCCAATCAGCGCTGGCCAATGCATTCTATTAGCGTGAACTGAGTTTGCACAGGGGTTCTAGTGCATCCTCGGCTCTGCTACATCAGATTGCTACATCTGATGTAGCAGTGCCGAGTGTGCATCAGATGTGTAGTTGAGCAAAACTGACTCAGCACTGCTAAGTCTCTGCATTCGCATAGGAATGCATTGGCCAGCCTTCGGCCAATCAGCGCTGGCTCTGCCGGAGGAGGCGGAGTCTAAGGTCGGACCTGAATGGAGACTGGTGTGGAGCGATCTTAGACTCCGCCTCCTCCAGCAGAGCCAGCGCTGATTGGTCGAGTTCCGTACTCTGGCCAATCAGCACTGGCCAATGCATTTCTATGGGGAAAAGTTAGCTTGCGAAAATCGCAAACTGACAGGGATTTCCATGAAATAAAGTGACTTTTATGCCCCCAGACATGCTTCCCCTGCTGTCCCAGTGTCATTCCAGGGTGTTGGTATCATTTCCTGGGGTGTCATAGTGGACTTGGTGACCCTCCAGACACGGATTTGGGTTTCCCCCTTAACGAGTTTATGTTCCCCATAGACTATAATGGGGTTCGAAACCCATTCGAACACTCGAACATTGAGCGGCTGTTCGAATCGAATTTCGAACCTCGAACATTTTAGTGTTCGCTCATCTCTAATGGGTTTGTGCAGATAAAAGGCATAATGAGGAAGGTTTCTACCAGACAAATTCATTCAAATTCGAATAAGGTAAGCAGCTGCTAAAATACCATTACAAAGCAGTAAACAGGTATTTGAAGCTTGCTGGAGTCCCACAAATCTCAAGGTGTAGAATCCTCCAGAGACTTGTTGATGTGCATAAACCTACTATTTGGCCACTCCCAAATAGTGTTCACCAGCAGAAACTGTTGCAGTGGACCCAGACAAACATTATAACTAATTTTGAAACAGTCTTGTTTATTGATGAGTGACTTGCAACCCAGGATGGTCCAGATGGATGAAGAAGTGGATGGTTGGTAAGTGACTACCATATCCTAACCAGGCTGCCATATCAGCAAGGAGGTCATGTTTTGGACCAAAATCATAAGGAGAGAGCTGATAGGTCCCTTTAGGATCCCTGGAGGTGTGAGAATGTCCTCTTAAATGTATATACGGTTTCTGACCAGTGGCGTAACTACTGGGGTAGCAGGGGTAGCAGCTGTCACAGGGCCTGGGATATTAGGGGCCCAGCGACAGCTGCTACCGCTGCGGGTTTTTTTTTCTTAATAGGCAGTTACTGGCTGGAGTTACTCCGGCAGGGGCCGGGATCAGTAAGTGACGCTGTGGGCCCCACAAGCACTATTATCATACTTGAGAGTTTTTTCAGACCCCCACCCCCCCACCCCACCCGAGTATAATGATCGGAGGCCCAGGAGAGGTAAGGGAACATAAAAAAACACTGTTACTTACCTCCATACAGGCATCGGGTGTCAGGCATCGGGCATCAGGATGTGACGTCCCTGACCGGGAGCAGCATCCCGGATCATGTGACGTCCATATGTCATTAAAGATGGCTGACACCACCAAGGACTGCAGCGGAGCTGGGGATAGGTAAGTGACAGTGTTTTTTATGTTTGTATCCTCCTTGGGTCTCCGATTATTATACTCTGGGATCTGAAAAGACCCCAGAGTATAATAATTGTTCATGGGTGTTCATTATGGGGCATAATACTGTGTGAAAAGGCCACAATGGGGCATAATACTGTGTGCAGGGGCCATTATGGGACATAATAGTATGTGCAGGGGCCACTATCGGGCATAATAGTATGTGCAGGGGCCACTATGGGGCATAATACTGTGTACAGGGACCACTATGGGGCATAACAAAGCACGCAGGAAGACGGCATGGGGTCAGTCGATCGGTCGAGGTCTTCGGCATGGGTCAGGAAGGAGGGGGGCCATGTCAAATGTTCGCCACGGGGCCCCGCCATTCCTAGTTACGCCACTGTTTCTGACTGAACTTTCTTCCAAGGTACAAAAAGAAAAAAATCTTTCTTCCGTACCAAAAAAAATCTTCATGCATATCCAAAATTTCAGTTGATATCACTGGGTAAAGCTGCCACTTCCCATATATTTCTGCTGGAGGAGGATATACAGTACATGTATATCAGATGCCAGCTATATAATATAGTCTGTCTTTTTTTAGCCTATAAAGATGCTATTTGTTAGTAGCTCTCTACGTTAGGCCGTATACGCTCCCATTGTTTTCAATGGGAGCTGGTACCGTACACGCTAAATCACGGCCGCAAAATAGCGCCGCGTGTACGGTACCGGCTCCCATTGAAAACAATGGGAGCGTATACGGCCCGCAAATCCTCCCGCGGCGTCTACGTACCAAATGACGAACCAGAATACTCCGTGTGAACCCGGCCTTACACCGCATAGGGAAATATCAAGTAGGGAACCTCTTTAATGCGAACCAAAACTATTAGTAGTGTATATACCCTATGGGGTTGTGATGTCTCAATCTATAGGGGATTCCTTGGGGAGACACAGTGGCTCAGTGGTTAGCACTGCAATCTTGCAGTGCTGGAGTCTTAGGTTCAAATCCCACCAGGAACAACATCTGCAAGGAATTTGCATGGGTTTTCCGCTCATTCTACAAAGACATACTGATAAGAAAATGAATGTACATGGGTTCTGTTTAACATGCATAACATATTGAAATCAATGGGTTAAAAAGCCTCCCATTGATTTCAATGTGTAGTGTGCGTAAGAAGGAACCCATTGAAGTCAATGGGCCTTTCTTTTGTGACCGCTTACGTGAGCAGGTGCAGTACGCTCCTGTAGTGCTGAAGTCCTAGGTTCAAATCCCGCCAGGAACAACATCTGCAAGGAGTTTGTATGTTGTTTGCATGAATTTTCCTCTCATTCTACAAAGACATACTGATAGGAAAAAAAATGTCCATTGTGATCCCTACATGGGGCTCACAATCTACATTAAAAAATAGAAAAAAAAAAACTACAGGGGCTTACCTGTGATTTTATGCAGATTACTGCTATACCACAATGAGAAGTATGCAGTATATGTCTAATTTTCTATGAGCCTACTGTGAAAATATGAGATTGCACTAAGTAATGGAAAGTAAAATGTAAGCTCTGATGTCAGTGCACATCTTGGAAATTGTTAGGTCAGCATAAGGCACACAGAGTCCTTATAAGGCCCCTATCAGACAATTATGCCAATAGCCAGTGTGCTGTCTGGGTTATTTTTGCATAGCATACTGACTCATTCATTTCTGTTGACCTACACACACAACCATGAATTACATGGCCCCGTGTGCAGGCCGACAGTCTGGACTGCAAAACTCAGGACAGGCCCTATTCCTGTCCAGTTTTGCAGCTGTGTTTCCATGTCTCCTATTCGATGAATGAATGGTGCCGTGCAAGTATGGTTGGTGCATGGGTGGCACGTGGATGACATCCGTGTGCCGCCCATGCGCCAGCCATGCCCATCAATCATGGCTGGCGGCTAGCACATGATTGTGTGTAACTGGTCTAAGTCTTTACATGGCGTAAAGGAGCTATCCAGGAATTTGCCAACTCACAGAAGTGGCTAGATAAGGTGAAACAAAAAAAATAAAATCATATTCACTTGTCCCCAGCACTCCGGTCCTGTCCTTCAAATGTGCGTTAGTGGCTGCAAAGGACACGTACATCACTGGGTCCTTTCTCGTGGCCACTGATTGGCCTCAGCAGCCATGTGCAGTGCAGGACTTCCAACAGCGACATCATGGTTCACGCTTGAACAGACATGGAGGACTCTGGTCCATTGGGAACATATGAGTATGATTTTTAAAGTGTTTGACCTTCTTTTTCCGCTAGTGGAAAAAAAAGCTAGCAGAACCCATTGAAATCAATGGGAGGCTTTTTTTCAGCGCTGAAAATTCAACACCAAATAAAGCGCCATTTTCCTCTGTGTGAATGGACCCTTAATTTTTAATGTCCAAAATGGTACCATATGATCCCATAGATTTCTCTAAGTAGCTTATTACAAAATGGTAATATAGTTGTGTGTAAGAGGTAAAAAAAATTTAAATGATTAAAACCAGCAATTCTTAGGTGCAGAGACTTTGGAGCAAGTACAACAGTAGTTTTCTGCATGTCAGAGAAAAAAATTATTACAGAATGGTATTCATCTCCAATGTAGGAGTGCTGGCCATGCGCTCAGCTCGGCTGTATCTTTGGAGTAGTCGAGCTGAGCGCGCGGCCAGCATTGCTTCATCTCCGATGTAGCAGTGCTGGCCGTGCGCTGAGCTCGGCTGCATCTTCAGAGTAGTCGAGCTCAGCGCACGGCCAGCACTGCTACATCTCAGCATAGGAATGCATTGACCAGCGTTGATTGGCTGAATGCCATACAGCATTCGGCCAGTCAACGCTGGTCCTGCCGGTGGAGGCGGAGTCTAAGATCAGTCCACACCAGTCTCCATTCTGGTGCGATATAAGACTCCGCCTCTTCCGGCAGAACCAGCGTTGATTGGCCAAATGCTGTTCTCTGTATGGCATTCAGCCAATCAACGCTGGTCAATTAATTCCTATGGGAAAAAGTCAGCTCACGCATATCGCAAGCTGACAGGGATCCTGACGTAATACAGTGACTTGGGCATATTAGATGCCCTCAGACATGCTTCCCCTGCTGTCCCAGTTGCATTCCAGGGTGTTGGCATCATTTCCTGGGGTGTCATAGTGGACTTGGTGACCCTCCTGAGTCGAATGGTGGGATCCCCTGAAACGAAGCATTTTTCCCCATAGACTATAATGGGGTTCGATTTTCGTTCGAATAGTCGAATATTAAGCAGTTATTCGAAATGAATATCGAATATTTTACTGTTCGCTCATCTCTAGTAATCTCCAGAACTTCCTACAAACACACAAACAATTCTTCTCATCTTGTACTTTTATTATACAAGACAGATGAATACAAGATACTGCCAGTATAATATTCCTTACTGGATACAGAATCATGAATATTGAATTGTCTCTATGGATATGAGACTGTCAGTGGATTCCACTAAACTTGCCAAGCAGGCATTTTGTCAGCACTTATGTATTTACATAAAAGGAAACTCTTAAGAATAGAGTTCTTGAGATTTTTGTTTCACAGGTAAAAAAAAACAAACCCAAACTACTTGGTAAGATTCCTGACTCACATCTGTAGCTGTAAATGTTTATTGAGAATGTAGTAGCTATTCATGAGGGTATTGCTTTCTGATTGTTTGAACGTAAGGTCGAGAGGCATCAGAAAGTGGATGTTTGGAAAGAAATCTCATTTCAATCTAGTACTTTCTAAATTTTCATAGTGTGACATATATTATATGTTAAGACATAACCTTGGAAAGACAAAAGTAGTGCAGATTCCTGTTCCTAGTTGCTGTAAATGTTCTTAGCAGGTATTTTGATCACTAAAAACTCATAAAATGTATCACATACAATTATGGAATGTCTTAAAGGGGTTTTCCTTTCTTAGACATGCAGGAACATTGCTGCCCTCACCCTTCAAATATCTCCATTTAAATCATAGAAATGACAGAACGCTTTAGTAAAGAGTGTTCTCCTGACTGGGAAGGATCCTCTAAGTAGGACTTCAAGTATTCTGTGCGTATTTGATAAGAGACTATGGGTGCATTCACACAGAGAAAAATGGTGCTGAATTTGGTGTGAAATCCGCATCAAATTCAGCGCTGAAAAAAAGCCTCCCATTGACTTCTACTAGCAGGAAAAGGAACACATTGAAGTCAATGGGAGGCTTTTTCTTCAGCGCTGAAATTCCACACCAAATTCCTCACCATTTTCCTCCATGTGAATGTACCCTTAGGGTCCGTTCACACAGAGGAAAATGGTGAGGAATTTGATGTGGAATTTTCCACGCTGAAAACAAAGCATCCCATTGATTTCGTGGACGAAGACACAGGAAGACGACGTTCCTGAAGAAGATGGAGGCCCGCCCCCAGTGCTGCGAGAGAACTCATTTGCATACTGGTAATAACCGGTATTTCTACCGAATGGAGGGCTGGAGACCACTTCTAAAAGTAGGAGACGAATAGCCTTTCTATTCTGACGTGTTAGGGTGCATTCACACGATGTAATGTGCAGCGTGATCTGGCACATATACGGCGTGTGAGAGTTTGCGCGCTGTAAAAGCTCCCATTCATTTCAATGGGAGTTAGGATCGTATACGCCGCGTTATTTTGTGGCCGCAAAATAACGCGGCGTATACGATCTTAACTCCCATTGAAATGAATGGGAGCTTTTACGGCGTGCAAACTCTGACACGCCGTATATGTGCCAGATCACACTGCACGTTACATTGTGTGAATGCACCCTTAGGCTGAAGAATTACTTTTAAATGATAGGATCCCTTTAACTAGGTTATATATTAGGAAGCGTTTTGTATTGATGTATCCTGTTATTTGGTCCATTTTTTTTTTTTTTTTTAAACTGGATAATCCGTCTGAAGGGGTTCTCCAGAAACTGTTATAAATAACTATTAAATGCATGCTGTTTACCCACAAGTGCTGTCATTTTGAAAGGCTAGTTTTCCCTCTATTTCCAAGTTTTTGTTTTCCTTGTCCCTTTTGTGGCTGGCTGCGGCTCAATTTCCTGGTATGGAAGAGTTTCTTTCCTGTCAAGTCCCAGTATTCGCCATTTACCAAGGTTCTTTTCCTCTATCAAGCTACTTCCTGTTTACCATCTTCTGTAGTTCTGCCATTTCTTTTTTGCTGGCCCACCTCATCTCTGCGATTCCTGCCCAAAGCTTCTTGTATTCTGCCCCCACCCCCATCCCTGGCTTCCTTAATCCTGTCCATAGCAATTCTGGTCACGTCCCATTGTGTGTCTGATGTTCCATCCCATGTTACCTCCTTTGTCATGCCCTCTTTCTCTTCTGTTCCACCCCATCATTTTGTATCCTTCCTACTCTGTCAGTTGTCACACCTACCACCTCCTTTATATTGACCCACCTTCTGCTCCTGGATTCTTTAGACATACGGGCACAGACAGCAGCAGTGACCAATGTGTCACTCACTACTGTATCCTCTGAGGTTGGATCAGTGGATTGGTCCTATTTACCGGCATCTAGAAGATGTCATTGGTAATATAAGGCTTAGTTCACCTCTGTGTCAGAGACTCTATTGCAGTGACCGCCTAAAATAACCAGACAAAAAAAGTCCTGCAAGTCCAACTTTTTTGTCTGGTGGTCTCACTTTAAAACAGTGGACAACTAATGGAGCCTATCATAGAGAATGGGGTCTGTCGGTCACCATAGGTGTCTGTTGTCTTAGCGGTCCATGTGTCTATTGTACTGTGCCTTATATGGATCAGAACAACAGACACCTGAGAGCAAGTTTCATCTTTTATGGTGTGTTACCAGTGTGTAGGGTGGGGGGCATTTATTATATGGGTTCTCCAGCTTTTCAACAATAATGGCTTATCTGAATGATAGGACATCAATTTTTGGTCTACAGGAGTCTAACTGCTGCAACTAATATACATGAGCTATTTTCTCATGATCGTCCGAGTTACACTTAGTATAGGTTACACTTAGTTTCACTTAGTATATGTTCACACAGAGTTTTTTGCAGTTGGGTTTTCAGGTGGAATCCAAGTTAAAATCGGCCTCAGTAAACGCCTCCCAACTCTCTCTATAATTTTCATTGGGAATCAGGAGCAGATTTTTTCCTTTAGCTGATTTTTCAGATAGAGGAAAAAATGAAGTGTCATGACAGGTAGATACTGTTATACAAGTCCCATTAAAATGAATTACCCTCACTAAGGGTAAGTTCACACAGAGTTTTTTGCAGGCAGATTTTGAGGTGGAATCCATCTCAAATTGTGCCTCAAAAATGCCCCCATACTCTCCCATTCATTTCAATGAGAGTTAGGAGCATATTTCTACTATGTTCAGGTGAATTCTAATTTGCAACATCCAGTGAAATGAAATGAAGGCAGGGGGACGTCTTTTGATTGTCCATCTCAGGCAGCAGAGAGGCTAGGCTCATAGGTTCACCGCTAGCTCAATGGTTTGCAATGCAGCCTTGCAGTACTGGAGTCATGGGTTCAAATCATGCCAGGAACAACATCTGCAAGGAGTTTGTATGTTCTCCCCATGTTTGCATATATTTCCTCCCATTCTACAAAGACTTACGGATAGGGAAAAAAATGTACGCACAAAAAAAAAATTAATACAGAAAAATACGAATACACAGGCAGCACACATTAACAAAGTTTTGATGTCCCTGTATAACCCCTTTAAGATCTGTCAGTTTTGTTATGATATTGCATTCAGGATTAGACTGCTTCAATTTGTCATCTATTTGCTAACTCTAGATACTGAACTGCATGATATATTTCAGTGAAAGTGACTTACTGAAGCATATAGGATTTGAGTGCAAGCAGGAAAGATAGAGCTTCTGGTTTAGGATGTGTATCACTCACATAATATAAGATCTTACTGTTATAAACCTCAATATCCCGGTCTTATAAGATAAACGGGCAAAATAGATGCTGTGAAGTTTGCCAGGAGTTATTGACAAATCAGGAGAAATAATTGTGAGGATTTTGTAGATATTCAAGGAAGAAGTAGAATGGAGCATGAAATGTGATTTAGGCTGAGGCCCCACATTGCAGAAACACGGCGGCAAAACACGAAACATTTTACAGTACCTGCAAAGAGAATGGGATTCTAGATAATCCCATACACACATTGCAAAAACAAATCTGCAGCATGTGCCCCATGAAAAGAGCCTAAGACATGGTCTATTTCATAAAGTATAACCCTACAGGCAGGGGAGAGACCAGAAAATATGTTATATAATCTGGTAATAAATTAGAGATATAATAATTATGTCTGAGATAAGAGAATACGGGGGCCCTTTAATTAGAAATATAGATGGATTTCAGGGGATATTCTCGAATATTATAAATATAGACTACTGCTATTACTAGTGCCAGTCCATTCTTTGCTCTGCTTTCCCCCAGCAGCTGTGACCTATTCCGTTATACAGATGAAGTATCCCAGATTGACACTGCTTAAATTGTCTTCTATTTTATATGTCTCCGGTTATGTTATATGTATATTATGTGCATTGTATGTTTTGAAGCTTCCCCAGTGGTGAATCTAGACTCTCTGCTGCCTGAGGCACCTTTCCCCTGGACTGAATACCGGGGGGAAGGGGTGTTCATCCTTTATTGTCCATCTCAGGCAGCGGGGAGGATTGCTAGTGGTAACATTACAGTGAATACAATGCAATAATATTGTGAGCAGGAGACGTCTTCCCACATTGCCTTTCTAACAGGCTTCAGATTTCTTTATTACTTACTACTTGTAGTTTCCAGATGCCCTGTCTCTTCACTGCTCCAGTGCTTACAAAATTATCTGTGGCAGAGACAGAGCTCAGAGAAGGGAGAGGGAATCCAGGGAGCTATAAGCAACAAGTAATAGTAAAACCTGGTCTCACTCCTTGGGCCCCCACCAATATTGCAGACATATAGGGCAGGGTCCTTTAAACTGTTTTGGGTTATGCCCCTTAGTTGCCCACCCAACTATTATGCCCCACAGTTGCCCACCCATGAAGAGGCTGTTACTACTAGCATAGGCTTTCGGCCTGTATGGTACTGCTAGCACAGACTTGGGCCTGTATGGTAATATCCCAGACCACGTGACGTCTGGGACATTACCATACAGGCCCGAAGCCTGCTAGGATTAACATTGGATCCCGGAGAGGTGAGTAACACTGTTTATTATGTTCCTTCACCTCCCCTGGGGCTCCGATTATTATAGTTGGGGGTCTGAAAAGACCCCTGAGTATATTAATAGCTGTAGTTGGGGATCGCGACCTGGGCTTGGACCTGCTTACAGCCATCCTCCGTGTCCTATAGTAGAAAGGGAAGCGGGGGTGGCAATGAGCAGGCCCGGGGAGTTATGTAAATAGGCCGCTACCTGCTGGGGATACTCCGGCAGGTAGCGGCCTATTATAAAACAAAAAAAACCAGCGCAGGAGAGGGCCGCTCGGGTTGTTTGTTGTCTTTTGTGTTTTTTCATTGCAAGCAAAATAAATGAAGATATTAATACCAAAGAGTTTGTGCTTGCAATCGGCTTTCTGGAAGAAAATGAGTATTATCTGACAGAATTGCAGGGGTGCCAATACTTTTGGCCAACACTGTAATATTTTCATTCGATTCTAACAATTCCTTCTTGGTGCTATTAGATTAGAGATATATTTTTGTTTAGCTCACAGCTATTAAAAGGAGTTGGTAGGGGGATAGGGGAGGGATATCAGTGGGAGGGGTGGGTAAGCAGGACACCAGTGTAGTACTTTTTTTTAATCCAAAATGGCGCCGCCTGTGTGGCTGCCTTTATTACAGCTGCTACAAGCTAACCTGATCTTTTTCTCTCTCCTTTCTCATACTCTTTACCTATCACTACAAGGATCATTGCACTATGAATAACTCAATTCTGGACTTGAAATTGCAGCAGCACATTTTCAAAGGAACCCGTTGTGTTCTGAAATTTCCCCATGGTGGGACTATTAAAGGATTATCTTATTTTATCTTATCTTACATTCAGTTTTATAGATATTGCTAGATTGAAGTAACGGTAATGAAAATAATTACATTTTTTTAAGTCAATTTATCCGCATAGAAAACAGAAAATGAAAAAAAGTTATCATGCTCAATATACCAGAGAGATGCAGTGCATTATAACGGGTATAAATATTTAGTAAGATTTAACTACATATTATACTATATTATGAGGCAGCTTGACATCTTATTTTTGGACACAAAATCTTTAAAAAGCATAGTAACATAGTGGATAAGGTTGGATAACACAAGTCCGTTAAGTCCAAGCTACATTATTAGGCAAAAATCAAATTATCACAATAAAACCATGAATCACTATTGCATCCCAAAACACTAGTTCCTGTGACACGTGATATTTTTACTTTCATGATAAGCATCCGATTCCCTCTTGAAACTGATATAGTTTCTAGTTATTTTATTTACTTGATATAGAATATAGTGTTTTATCTACTGCCTTTGTTTTTTACTTTTTTCTTTAAATGCAGAAGATTATAATTATATCTGAGATTCCCACAACCATCAACTACAGCCATAAAATATTTTACTAAAATTGGAGAAGGAAGATGTGGCTTTAGGTCAAAATCCATTGGAAGAACAGTATGCAGCACTATTCCAGCCACCAAAGTGATGGACACCAGCATGTAAGCCTGGCAGACTCCATTATAAGGCAATAGGTATCACATGGAATGATCCAGCATCGACCAGGGAGTATATAAAATATAACTTTTGTTCTTTTCTTTTAAAAAGGAGTTACTTAGTAACAATTCAAGGTGTACTGACATATACAGTCCTATGAAAAAGTTTGGGCACCCCTATTAATCTTAATCATTTTTAGTTCTAAATATTTTGGTGTTTGCAGCAGCCATTTCAGTTTGATATATCTAATAACTGATGGACACAGTAATATTTCAGGATTGAAATGAGGTTTATTGTACTAACAGAAAATGCGCAATATGCATTAAACCAAAATTTGACCGGTGCAAAAGTATGGGCCCTTATCATTTTATTGATTTGAATACTCCTAACTACTTTTTACTGACTTACTGAAGCACAAAATTGTTTTTGTAACCTCACTGAGCTTTGAACTTCATAGCCAGATCTATCCAATCATGAGAAAAGGTATTTAAGGTGGCCAATTGCAAGTTGTTCTCCTATTTGAATCTCCTCTGAAGAGTGGCATCATGGGCTACTTAAAACAACTCTCAAATGATCTGAAAACAAAGATTGTTCAACATAGTTGTTCAGGGGAAGGATACAAAAAGTTGTCTCAGAGATTGAACCTGTCAGTTTCCACTGTGAGGAACATAGTAAGGAAATGGAAGAGCACAGGGACAGTTCTTGTTAAGCCAAGAAGTGGCAGGCCAAGAAAAATATCAGAAAGGCAGAGAAGAAGAATGGTGAGAACAGTCAAGGACAATCCACAGACCACCTCCAAAGAGCTGCAGCATCATCTTGCTGCAGATGGTGTCACTGTGCATCGGTCAACAATACAGCGCACTTTGCAAAAGGAGAAGCTGTATGGGAGAGTGATGAGAAAGAAGCCGTTTCTGCAAGCATGCCACAAACAGAGTCGCCTGAGGTATGCAAAAGCACATTTGGACAAGCCAGCTTCATTTTGGAAACAAAGATTGAGTTGTTTGGTTATAAAAAAAGGTGTTATGCATGGCGTCCAAAAAGAAACAGCATTCCAAGAAAAACACTTGCTACCCACTGTAAAATTTGGTGGAGGTTCCATCATGCTTTGGGGCTGTGTGGCCAATGCCGGCACCGGGAATCTTGTTAAAGTTGAGGGTCGCATGGATTCCACTCAGTATCAGCAGATTCTTGAGAATAATGTTCAAGAATCAGTGACGAAGTTGAAGTTACGCCGGAGATGGATATGTCAGCAAGACAATAATCCAAAACAACGCTCCAAATCGACTCAGGCATTCATGCAGAGGAACAATTACAATGTTCTGGAATGGCCCTCCCAGTCCCCAGACCTGAATATCATTGAACATCTGTCGGATGATTTGAAGCGGGCTGTCCATGCTCGGCCACCATCAAACTTAACTGAACTTGAATTGTTTTGTAAAGAAGAATGGTCCAAAATACCTTCATCCAGGATCCAGGAACTGATTAAAAGCTACAGGAAGCGACTAGAGGCTGTTATCTTTGCAAAAGGAGGATCTACTAAATATTAATGTCACTTTTCTGTTGAGGTGCCCATACTTTTGCACTGGTCAAATTTTGGTTTATTGCATAGTGCACATTTTCTGTTAGTACAATAAACCTCATTTCAATCCTGAAATATTACTGTGTCCATCAGTTATTAGATATATCAAACTGAAATGGCTGCTGCAAACACCAAAATATTTAGAACTAAAAATGATTAAGATTAATAGGGGTGCCCAAACTTTTTCATAGGACTGTAGTGGCTACATGTTTCAGAACACTAGTTCCTTCTTCACAGCATACCCAAAACAGCAACCCAATCAATTAAACCCTCCCATATAATTGACCCCTAAGGGTAAATATAAGCAGTATGAAATATATAAATATTACATCCTGACAACATATTGAATGGATTAAATCGAGCAGTGATTGGAAATATAAATACATGGTGATATCCAAATACAAAACCAACCATAAGATCAGTAATATTTCATTGACATACAACACTCCGTATACTAAAATCTCACATGAAAAAGACAGAACCAGATACAAGGCAATCTGTACTGAGCAAGCTGATGTTATTTAATTAGTGTTTATCATACCACTAAAACACATAGCTAAAACCGTAGCAGCATACATCGCCTTCCAGACTAAGGGGCTTTATACACTCTCCCACATCATAACTATAGTAATTTCTTTATATTATTTTGTTGTCATTTTTTTTTAGTGCTATGTTAATGCAGCAAATAAACAGGGTATTTTTACCTGTAATGGGAGAAACAAAAAAGGAAACACCCCATCATTAAGAAATTAGCCTGAGACGCAAGGATATCTGATCGCATATAAAGAAATAGCGTAGATGTGTAAACTTATAAACAAAAAAAGCCAGAAAAACACTTCATGAAAAAAGTTCCCACCCTAAAGATTCAAGGATAACAAACAGCAAAAAGAGGGAGGACATGTATACCAATTATATCACAAAACATTATCCCAAATGAGAACAGTTTCGGCTTCACACACGATAGATAAATAAATAACGTAACTTATAATAGAAAAAAATAATAAATAAATAAATAATGTGTCATGAAAACCGAGGTGCGTCCATAGGGCATGTAAACAATCGGTACAATGTGCTCCACACAGAGCAATTATTGAAAATTCCAACTAAACTAGAAGAACGTGACTGCAATCCAATGTGAACAGGTTCTAATAAATATATCATATATCAGAGCGGATATTCAGTCCTTTGGAGGATCGAGATTTAAGCTGCATAATCCAGTAAGCCTCTCTAAGGAGTAGTTTTTTTCTCCAATTACCCCCTCTAACAGGTCTAAAAACCTGTTCTAACACATAGAACACCAATGTCTTAGTGTCTCCCCGATGTTCCAAAAAGAAGTGCTTGGAGACACCAGAGACATTAGTGTGATCTTTTGAACTGTCCGATATGTGTTCTGAAATCCTTGTTTTAACGCTACGGATTGTACAACCTATATATAATAGATCACAACTGGTGCATTCCACAGCATAAATTACGTGGTGACTGTTACAGTTCATGAACGTGTCTATATAATAGACACGCTCATGATCTGAGTGAGAAAAGGTTTTGGTTTTTTTAATGTGTTTACACATATTACACCTCTTCTGGCCACAATTGTAAAATCCCTTAATTTCTAACCAAGTTTTAGAAGATGGCAGATCGTCACCAACATACAAACTTGGAGACAACATGTCACCTATGGTGCATCCTCGTTTTGCTAGATAGGATCCTGCAATAATATAGGTAGTTTTTGATAAAAAAAAAAATACTCAGAATTTTATTAAATTGGTTGCTAAAAGGTGTTGAGAATACCACATTTCTTTTGAAACTCGAATTCTTCATGGCTTTCTTTTTGATAGATTCCCTGAGAAGAGATTCTCGGGGGATAGAGCTGACAATACCAACAGCCCTTTGTAAAAACCACTCTGGATATCCTCTATTGCGGAGTCTATCCAGACAGATGTTCCTCTGAGCCTCATACAATTTATCCGATGAACAGGCCCTGCGTGTCCTTATAAGTTCCCAACAAGGATGGATTTTAAGGTATGTTTTGGATGATGGCTATTTGCCAGTAATAAAGTATTTCCAGCAGTGATCTTCCTAAATATGCTAGTATTAATAGGGCCAGTATCAACATCACTTCTCAATGAAACATCCAAAAATGAAATTTCATATAAATGATGACAAAAAGTAAATTCAAGCTGGCTGAAGTCTCCAAGCTATCCGGGCTTCCCAGGAGGAGTTCTCAGGATACAGGGGTGAGCTGGGTACACTGCTTTATTTTTGTGGCAATAGGCAATAGGGTTTGTGGAGATCTTTGCCCTCCACACAGTATAACCCTTGTATTTCCCTCACAAAGTTCCCCTACAACATATTGCTCTGTTGGTGCCCCCACATACAATTTAATGCCCCCAAAATAATGACACCCTTAATACCCCCACACACAGTATAATGGATGCCTCAGTAGCCACACATACAAAATAATGGGCTTGTCCATCCTCCCACACAAAGTCTAATGGCCCCTTTCAGTGTCATCACATGAAGTATACTGGCCACCATACAGGGCTAGCATCAGCACCCAGCCAACATGGGCAGGTGCCAGTGCCCAGAACGCTTGGGGGCCCAGTCATTGCCCACAATAAACACTTCCAGTAGAACCGATTGCAGTGCTTATTGCCTTACTAACAGGCTGGGAATTGAGAAGTGCTTCAGATTTCTTAATTACTTACTACTTGTAGCTCCTATGTGCCCAGTCTCTTCACTGATCCAGTGATCACAAGGCTATCTGTGGCAGAGCCAGAGCTCAGAGACAGGGAATCCAGGAAGACACAAGCAACGAGTACTAGTGAAACCTGGTCTCACCACTCACTCCTTGGGCCCCCACCAATTTGCAGACATATTGGGACAGGGGCCTTTAAACTATATGGGGGTAAATGGGGGTGTTAAACTGTGTGTAGGGGGAAAAAGGGATTTTATACTGTGTGGGTGCAAAAGGGGTACTTTAAACTATGCATGGAAAAAAGAGGTGATTAAACTGTGTATGGGGCAAATGAGGACTGTTAAACTGTAAGTGGTAAAAGGGAGGTAATTTCTGTGTGGGGGGCAAAAAGGGGTCATTTCTGTGTGATGGGACAAAGGGGTTTATTAAACTATGTATGCAGCAAAAGGGGTCAGTATAGTGTGTGTGGGGCCATTATACTTTGTGGGGGGCACACAGATTGTTAATGAGACTCTGCCACCAAGTAGAAATACTTTTATTTTCTTATAGATAAATATAAGGTTTCTGCCCATATACTGTAGAGAATCAGAGCTAGTTTCTACATTATCTTACAGAGAACAATAGCTTGTAACATATATTGTGTCCCTATCTATAGAGCTCATGTGACGATAGCATGAATTTCTTTAGTTAATCCTCCATTGTATCCTCCATATACATATATTATTCCATAGAGTGCTTTGGATTCAAGCTTTTGCAAGAGTTAAACAGAATTTATTTTCCAAGTTGTATCCATACAAAGGACTTGTCATCTCAAATTAGAAGCTTCTTCTTAGAAACGTAAATGGTCACTCTCTATAAATTCCTTCTCACAGCACATGCCATAGCTTGAAACATTTCAGATTCTAGACATAAATCTATGCATTGCGGAAGAAAGTGCTCCAAAGCCTTCATACCGAGAATATATAGTACGGCACTACCTTATTATACGTGTCACAGGGGAATTCTGCTCCATATGTCTTTCTTTTCATCTAGACATACATTAAGTGTTGCCAGTGCCAATTATATTACAAAGTAAATAATGTACCAGGCTCTTTACCAGGCTCAGCGAGCTCACTTCTGATCCTTTTGGCTACCAGTTAATGATTAACAAGGGCTATGGATTCAGAATTCATTTACTTAATAGAGATGGAATGATCTGACGCATACAAATAATTCCAATCCGATAACAACACTTGCTATTTGGCAAGCTGAGTTCATATTTAAGCAAAATGATCTAGATCATTGATATGGGAAAAAGCTTGTATATATAGAGATGGTACATCGGGATTGGATATGTTGGGAATCAATGGTGGTAGATACCTTTTCATATACTGTAAACAGATAGACTTTAGGCTACGTTCACATCTGAATCTGGCTCTCCCTGGCGGACCTAAAAGACAGAGAGCCCAGTCACTATAACAGTGGCAATCTGTTGACACCCATAAACTAGATGGGGGTCCATCTGGTTGTCTGCCATTTTATACTGAAATCGGCGGAGAAGAAAGTCTTTTTCTCTCCACTGATTTCTGGCGGTTTCTGCATTGGAAACCTCAGCACAGATGGAAACTTAGCCTTAAAGTGACAATCAGGAGCTCAAAGCTAAAATCTAAATTAGTACATAGAGGATATCATTATTTGCTATTTATAATGTTTTCCTCAGATATTGCTGCTTTCTACCTTAGCACTAAAGCTAGAGTCTACAGGAAGGTGGTCCAAGGTAGTCTAACATCAACATCTCCTTTCTCCTGGTTCAGGCTGCTGCTCTGTCCTTGCCCTTGCAGCTTTGCCTCTTCACAGTGGATGCCGTGTTATAAAGAATAGTCTATCCCAGTCTTCCTAAGAGCTGAAGTCAGTGCCTGGAGAGCTAATTTCCATTACAACGAGGGCAGAAGGTTTATACCTTCACTAAATCACCCGTGATAAAAAGATTACTAGAAGATCTTGTGGGGCTCACCAATGTCATGGCACTTACATGAAAGCATCATAAGGTTGGCTCACCATGTGTCTGCTGAGGAACAATTACAGTAACCATCATTCGCCCAGGGTCTATGACATCTCAGAAGAGGCTTTAAGAGGCCAGAAGACATTGGGGAAAGTGCACCAGAAGCCATGAGAGAGTCTTGAGTCTAATAGTGGTTTGTGGGTGGTGAATCTTGGAAAATCTTGGAGTAAACCTGACTCATTACAAACCAGTTAGTTCATCTTTATGTAGGATTATACTGCAAATGTAGTTGGCAATTGAGAGGAGCTCCATTGTACCACATATTAATATGTCAGACAATAAGTGCCTGTTATACAGTAGAGTTAGAAGCAAAGGTTTGCAGAATATGGCTTAAAGGGGTTGGCTGAGGTCTGTGATGTTTTTCACTGATGAGCTATTCCCAGAAACAGGATTCACTTGAATAGGAGCTGATGTGCATTACTCTGGAGATAGATGGTGCCTTCTACTTCCTGTCTGTCCACTGTATATCATTCAGAGCTTAAAGGTAAGGTTGGGTAGGTAAGGCTTTGCTCACTATTCCATTATTGGATTTGTTTCAAGTTTTCACAGCTAGATGTTCTTGTAAAGAACATTACTATTTCTGCCACCAGAAAATCAAAAGAATGGAGGCTACTGCAAAAAGAGATGTTGAAGAGGCAAATTTATGAGGTCATGTCTAACTAAGGCACAACTTAAGTTATTTTATCAAATGGGATAAAACAGATGGGGGATGGAGGTCTCACATGGCTCACATGGCTCATTTAACTTTGTTTCAGCCCAAAAGAAGAGGGGAAACGTTATGTTCTGATATTTAACTCTACTATTGGGCTTCCATGCTGACCAGGATGATTCACTAGTTTGAACATGTCACTCAAAACTTTGGGTGCTACTTGAGAGGGATGTACTCTTCATCAGTTGCGCTTGATCAACGTGGCAAACTTGCAACTCTCCCCCCCCCCCTTGCTGCAGCTATGGAACTCTTTACTTCACAGATGGTCCCTTTCCCGCCTTTTGACCCTACTTTTTAACAACCCTGACTTTTCTTTAGGGGTGAATGCTCCAACCTTCTCAGCCTGGACCCCTAACAACTACATTCATATACACAGCTTTATTGGTGGATCCATTTTTCCTTAACACATGTTGGCAGTACTTCATGGAGATGGGCACACTACTCCACATTTGGTGGACATTCCCTATAATACATGCCTTGTGACACTATTAGTGGCTCCTCCATAGAGAACTCCCACAAACAGTCTGAAGTCTATCATTCGTCTTCTTTTGAAATATCAACAATTAACTCACTCTTTTTTTCTGGTCATGGCTTGTGCTGTGATTCCTCACCCTTGGAGATCTCCTGTGGCCATGGGTCCCTTTGAGTGAGCTCAGGAACTCTATGACTTTATGTAGAAGAAAGAACCACTTGCTGACAATCTTGATGTCTTGACACAGACCTTGGCATCCTGGATAGCCTTTAGGTTAAGGCTAAATATTTTGCAGAGTTTTCTTCTGCAGACTTTCTGGCCTTATTATACCTATGTGGAAAATGGCATTGACATGCTGCAATTTTCAAAAACACAAACTTTTTTTTGAAAATACAGCTTTTCCGCTGTGAATATTTTTTCTGCAATGTGTGGATGAGATTATTGGATTTATTTTGCAGGTACTATAAAATGCAGCTTTTTTGCCGCAGATGCTACATTTTCAGTCTTAATGTTATTTGCCTCCACCCAAGCGTTGACTCTCAGCTGACTAAGGGCCCCTTCACACGGCGGATACGCTCACTGCTTTGGAGCGTGTAAACGTTCCGTAGCAGCGGCGTCTAAAGCAGTTCCCATTGTTTTCTATGGGAGCCGGCATACGTGCGCTCCCCATAGAAATGAATGGAAAAAGCAGCCCATTCATTTCTATGGCTCCCATAGAAAACAATGCGATCTGCTTTTAGACGCCGCTGCTACGGAACGTGTACACGCTCCAAAGCAGTGAGCGTATCCGCCGTGTGAAGGGGCCCTTACATTGTTTATTCACCCCACCAAGTAGTTTCTTCATCCCCTGCCCCAACAATATAAGGAAGCTCCTTTACTGACATTTTTTCCTTATCTCAAGAATCTACAAAGTGTATATGACTGTATATTGATGCATAATTGATGTGTCTTTTGTGTTTTTTTTCATGTCTGCTTCATGTTTTGGTCAAAATCTTTCTTCACTTATTTTTTGTTTATCCAATGAATCTTGCAATAAAAATTGACCGTCCATAAAAAGTTGGAAACCGAAGGTTCATGACGTTCGTATTATGTAGGTAGGTAATAAATCTGCCCTATAACATTTATTGTCTACAACGTATATGATCAGTTAAATTGTTTCACATGCAAATTGGTGACAACTTTCACAAATTGGCAGCTATTTCTCAAAATAGGTTAGGTCAACTAAAAATGAATCCACAAGTCGACATAAGACAAAAATGGACATCACTTTATCTACTGAATAGGCTTTAATAAGGGAGTGATAAAAAATAAATACTTAAAACACTTTAAGATGGCATCAATTCAAAGGATGTTCTGCATAGAAATTGGCTTTCAACATAAAACACAATGCAGCAAGCTCAGGGATTCTGGCACCTTGATAACATTTTCCTTTGCCAGAAAGACCCACTCTCTGTGTTGAAGTGAGCAGTATTGTGGGATATAGACTGCTGTAACATTATACTTTAGCTAAACAGCTGAAATGACTGCGCTTACAAAAAGAAGAATATACATTTAGCCAATTCTAGTTTTATGCTTAAAAATAACTGGACTAGGAACACATAATTACCAATTACAGCAGTGCAGAGAAAATTATTTAGGTTATAGACACATTTTCAGATTTTTTCCCCCTCTTTTACTTTAATTGTAAGCTAAAGCTACTTTCTAAATAATCTTTACAACTTTTATTTTGTTGCTGTAGAGTTTGTGTAACTTCTTCATAGAGTCGGTTGTTCTGCTGCTTCTGACATAGATCTGACAGCACACTGTTACTGGTTGTAGCAGTTTCTCCCTCTTCTCTTCTCCTCATTGTTAGAGATACCAACAGATAGGATAGAGGATGCAGAGATTGGAAAGGAGAGAAATAATTTACGTTTTTAGGGAGGGTAACTCATACAAGCTCAATAGCATCAAAGTATAGATAGGACTGAAAGCACAGAACGACAGAGGGTGCAAATCACCTAGAATTTCTAACTGTGTACAGAGAAAGGAAATAACTCCTGGGAGACTGCAAAGACTGAGATATCAAGATACAAGACGTGTAGTTCCACTTAGACTTGTTAAAGTACCTGAGCCGCCACACCATGATAATATTAGATAAGTCTACTGTGGAGCCACAAATAAAATGGCACACAGCAGGGCTCACCGTAAAAAAAGTAATCTTCTATATTGAAAACCTCAATAAGTTACAGCATAGCACAGTCTTGGAAGCAGCAAGAGATGTCAATAACTATGATCAGGATGTCCGTGATGAAGTGTTAGACAACACAAAATAACCACTGCCATCTTATGCTACATCCATGGTTGTGCTATGCGAATGCTGAAAGTTTGCCGTATGTGCATATAAAAGTGAGATCAGGGAAACTGAAAAAATGAAAGTAGAAATAAAGGTTGCAGCCTCACACAATGCAACTTTTTAAACTCAATGTAGTCACTAGCATACTGAAGGTAATACAAAATACATGTTAAAAGTAATTATAGCCTTTGAGAAAGAGTTGTCCTGAAATGCAGAATAACATGCCAGCTATTCAAGTACATTCAGTAAATACAATGAATTCATACATTGACATATTCCTACTCTATATTTTATTAAATATAAAGGGAACACCATCTATAGAGATGAAGGAACTGGTCTGAAAACCCAAATAAGCAACACTTTTGGTTTCTGATGAGAACTTCAATCTGATATGAATCTTTGGACCGAACCGTGTGAACCTGAAACAACATGAATCTTCATTAGTTCACCCATCTCTAGCCCTCTATGATGTCTGGAATGAACTGTATTTATATGTTATACTGATTTGGGGCTGGTTATGGTGTTTCATTCCTTATTGTAGCATAGTTTTGGTGGCATGTGTCAGTAGGTATGTGCTAATTCTAAGTTTCCTGTATACAGTGGTCATTTCAAGCCACAAGCCAGGAGGTAGGTGGTTAATAAGTTCTAGGAAGGGCATTCAATACAGAAGGCCAGTAAGGAAGGAAGGATGGACGGATGGATAGATGGGCAAAAGGAAGGGCCAGGGCACATTATACTGAACAAAGATAAATGATGACATCACAGAAGGATCAGGGGTCCATAAAACGCCATGGGGTCCTTGATCTCTTGGTCAGATTCTTTGATGCTACATCTAGCATGGAATCCCTCTAACTGCCAGACTTAGAAACAGTTCTGTATTTTGAATCCCCTTTTATTTTACATACAGTCCTATGAAAAAGTTTGGGCACCCCTATTCACTGCCCTTCTGATATTTTTCTTGGCCTGCCACTTCTGGGCTTAACAAGAACTGTCCCTGTGGTCTTCCATTTCCTTACTATGTTCCTGACAGTGGAAACTGACAGGATAAATCTCTGAGACAACGTTTTGTATCCTTCCCCTGAACAACTATGTTGAACAATCTTTGTTTTCAAATCATTTGAGAGCGGGCTGTCCATGTTCGGCGACCATCAAACTTAACTGAACTTGAATTGTTTTGTAAAGAGGAATGGTCCAAAATACCTTCATCCAGGATCCAGGAACTGATTAAAAGCTACAGGAAGCGACTAGAGGCTGTTATCTTTGCAAAAGGAGGATCTACTAAATATTAATGTCACTTTTCTGTTGAGGTGCCCATACTTTTGCACCGGTCAAATTTTGGTTTAATGCATATTGCACATTTTCTGTTAGTACAATAAACCTCATTTCAATCCTGAAATATTACTGTGTCCATCAGTTATTAGATATATCAAACTGAAATGGCTGTTGCAAACACCAAAATATTTAGAACTAAAAATGATTAAGATTAATAGGGGTGCCCAAACTTTTTCATAGGACTGTATGTGTGTGGTCATATAATACTGTGTGGGGGCCACTGCTGGGCATATAATACTGTGTGGGGGCCACTGATAGGCATATAATACTGTGTGGGTGCCTGCTGTGAAGCATATAATACTGTGTGGGGGCCACTGTTGGGCATATAATAATGTGTGGGGGCCACTGCTGAGAATATAATATTGTGTGGGGGTCACTGCTGAGCATATAATATTGCGTAAGGGCCACTCTCTATCACATTGAAAGCAATAGTTGCCGGCACCCATTGAAGTCAATGGGATCTGTTTTTTACGCCGCTCACTCTGAATGATATTTACGTTCAGAATGAGTGAGCATAAACTCCGTGTGAAGGCTCCCTTAGACTGTTAGGACCCTGGAAATCTGCTGTTTCCCAAAGCACGCATCTCCCAGTATTGTTTTTATATGCCAGACGCTGTGCTGCTCTCTCATCATATTCCTGATAACTGCAGTTTTGGGTTCTACAGCTGTATCCCTTTGAAGTATCTGAGATACCGCTGCAGCACCCTCACTGTAAAAAATTTGCTATAGGAAGGAGGTAAAGGCCTCGGACAAAAGTTTGCACCTGGGCCCACAAGACTTTTGTTACTCCACTGTGTTTGAGGTCCTGATTCCTGACAATGTTCATATGCCCTCCTAGGAAATTAGGTCAGGTACTTTCATTGTGAGACAACCTCTGTTACAGTAATGTTCAACAATGGAGAAGAGCAGAATATTATTGAATATTATATGGTTTTTTTACTAAAAGAGTCAGTGTCTTAAAATGTAAGTAAATACATTTATTTTTCTCATAAATCAATAGGAGGTGAAAGGGAACAAACTTTGTAATATACTTCACTAAACAAAAGTGCCCGTTTTTACGTCTTACGCTAGGTTCACACCAGTTCACAGTTCACAATGGTTTCGCGGCGGAGAGCATAAAACGCTCACTGCCGCTCACGGTCGGACATCTTTCAAACCCATTCAAATGAATGGGTATGAAAGAGTCCTGCAGGTTTCCGTCTCCTGCCTCTGTTTTGTGCAGGAAACGGAAACCTGCAGAATGGAGACCGGGCGCAGATGTGAACGAGCCCTTATCTGATTTATTCTCTGTATTCCTTACACAAGCACTCTCAGTTTACAGTGGTCTCTATGAAGAAGGGGAAGGGCTTGAGGAGAAGGAGAAAGACACAGATATGGGGTCATCTACACCATGAATGGGTAATTTTTTTTTTTTTTTTTTTATTATGTAGATTGTGAGCCCCACATAGAGCTCACAATGTACATTTTTCCCTATCAGTATGTCTTTTTGGAATATGGGATGGAAATCCATGCAAACACAGGGAGAACATACAAACTCCTTGCAGATGGTTTTTTGCCCTTGGTGGGATTTGAACACCAGGACTCCAGCGCTGCAGTGCTAACCACTGAGCCACCGTGTGGCCCATGAATGAGTCATTTCTGTCAGGAGACAGCTGGATATTCATTCCTGATAACCCAGATGTGTTGTATATTGCTGATGTCTCTCTGCTTGAGGAACTCTCATTTGCCTCCTCTTTCCTATCCTGAGTTTTACAGAGTTTGGGTTTAACAAATTTGGTCAGAGACAAAAAGAGGCAAGTAGGTTTATGAACATGTACGTTTCTTATATACAATATATTACAGAAGTTTATCTGCACCTGAACTATGGATGTATGAAAAAAATATCACTTTAGTTACACTTTAATGTGAAAAAAAAATCTTCCAATGACTTTCTCTTTCCTGTTAGCAAAATATACAGTAGACACTGGTAGTCGGCCACTTAAGGAGACAGAAGATAAATTTCTTTTTTTTTTTATATGAGGCTTACGATGGGTTAAACATATAAAAGAAACAATACTTACCTCAGCAATCCTCTGCTACAGTCAGTCGACTTCCTGCCACCTCTCCTGACACACAGGAAGTGATAATTAGCCAATAACGTCTCAGGGGCGAGTCATGGAGAAAGTTGTGATGACCGCCAGCTTTTACAAATGGCTACTTTCACTACAAATTTTTAAAGGGATTATCAAGTGTTAAAAAACGTGGACCAAATAAGAGGGTGCATTGATAGAAAACACTTCCTAATATATATTGTTTAAAGTCGGCATAATTTATCTGTAACATGTTGTTTACAAGGTAACTACCCCTCCTTGGGAGCTGTTCAGCCAGCAAACAAAACATCACAGCAGCACTTGAACTTCTTAGGCCGTCTCATGCTGACCTCAGATGTGAGTGATTAATTACTTGAGCTACATGGACTGAATAAGAAATCTGACATAACACTGACCCTGTGGAGGGAGTTTGCACAAAGGCTGTGTGTGTGTGTGTGTGTGTGTGTGTGTGTGCGTGCGTGCGTGCGTGCGTGCGTGCGTGCGTGTCTGAGTGTTTTCTGTGATTTCATTCTAGGGGAGAAGAGAAGGGTACACAGAGAGTGAGACCAGGAAGATGAATCGGGGGAAACATAGTTTTTCTACGAATTGACTGCATGTAAATAACAGTAATACAAGGAGCAGCAAGTAAAATAAAGTCAAGCAAAGGGTGAACAAGCAAAAAGTGAGTAGAACTGCTGTGGAGGTATTTGCAGATATTTTTTAGAAGTTGGATAACCCCTTTAATGCTGCAGGTTTCCCACAACTTTGATATTGATGGCCTATCAAAGTTGGATAGGTCACAAACATTGGATTATGTCAATATCAGATTGGTGGATTACAACGTCTGGAACCTACACCAATCAGCTGATTGAAGGACCATAGTCCGACAAGCACCATGTCTCTTTCATACAGCTTTTTACATGATGTGTTCGCTGTGCCTCTTACTGGGGCAGCTCAGCCCAATTCACTGCAATACCTGGTACAGCCGCTATATAATGTATGGAGTTATACCTGATAAATCATGGAGGGTATGCAGTGCTAACTGAAAGGTGGGAGTGTTGGGAATCAGACTTCCACAAATAAGATATTGATGGCCTATATTAAAGATATGGCATTAATGTGAAATTTCTGGAAAACCTCATGAAATAAAACAATTTTGTAAATTGTCTTGATTAAAAATATTCTACCATTTTTTATCCACAGCTGCTCCATAGACCTATACATGGTAAAAGGTTACAAACAAACCCCGTGTGTAGTCTAATCCTGTAGTCAGACTTCCAACTGACTCTTATTTTTGCTAACGTACATTTAGCAGGTTAGTGTAAGGTTAAGGACAAACCGAGGAGCGAGAAAGAAAGAATGCAGAATTAGACTACATACAGAGTTCATTTGTAGTCTGTAACTATTCAGATGCCTCAGTAGAATTTATTAACCTCTTTAGGGCAATCCTATTTCTAGTTCATGTTGTTTTATTAGACTATACAAACACAGAATGAATAATCCTATTTTTGACCCTTAGCATTTTTTTATTTATTCGTTGCCTTCCAAAACCCATAATTTTTTAGTTTGTCAGCTGTAAAAAGGTTGTTTCGGTAGGACAGGTATTTTTGAATGCCACCATTTTGGGGGTACTTAAAACTTTTTGAATAACTGTTATTAACTTTTTCTGTGGAAGGAAATTTTGCCATTGTTTTTCTGTACTTCACATTAATTCTCCATGACGTATTACTACAATGGTATAATATAGGTACCATCCTATCCTTATGAGTTTCAGTGGGGGTTGTATGGGGTTAATGTATTATTTGTTATTATTTTATTTTTTTATATTTGTTTTTGGTATGACATAAAGATTCATAAAAATGTTGCTTGATATTTAAAATGGGAATAAACATGTTGCCTTTAAGTGAATATAGCCTTTAAGTTCCGGCAACCATCACAACACCTCTGTTTTCTTTATGAGAAATGTAATTTTTCTGCAGTTGATCTCCAACATTGTTCAAAAAATCTTCCTTTAGGCCCAGAGGCCCAGAGGTGCCATGACAAAATCTGCAGTGTTTTACAGTACCTGCAAAGTGAATGGGATTCTGGGTAATCTCATCCACACACTGCAGAAAAATACCCCCAGTGGACATGCGGAGGTTTCGAATAGCATTGTGTTTTTGTAAACTGGAGCATGACAATTATACCTACGGAAACACTGGCGTTTTCTGTATAGTTATGATGGAAGTGGAAAGTCTGCAGAGAAAAAGTCTGTTCTTTTCTATGAGAAAAATCATGACGCATTTTCGACATAGTTTTTCCTGCAGCGCTTTTTGGCTGTGACTCGCTACCTGGGGCCTTAGCCTCACAAATATGGTACTGCAGTCATCTAAGATACTGTACTGTTGAAGCTTTTCTGTAAGGATGGGGCCCCATATTGAGAAAGTAAAATCTTACAGTGGATAGGATTCTGGCTAATCCCATCCACATATTGTGGAGAAATATCCACAGTGGAAAAACTGCGATTTCAAAAACTGTTATGTTTTTGTAAATGATAGCATGTCAATCATTTCTTAGGAAATGCTGGCGTTTTCCCTATAGCTATAAAGGGACAGAATATCTGCAGACTTTTTGTCAAAAGCACTGCAGAAAAAAATGCCGCCCCACTCTTTTCTGCAGCGCTTTTTAGCTGTGATTCGCTATGTGGTACCTCACCGTAAATCACAGCATTTCTGCAACGTGGGACCATCAATTTTTAATCAGTAGGCACACCCTTCTCCCCCTTTATTGCTTGCAAAGTAAATGTGCTGATCTGCAGGACTTTTTTCTGCAGTTTTAAAAATCATGGCAAAAAAAATGTGACCAAACTGAAAAAAATATTCATGTAAAGTGCAACTGTTGTTGTAGGAGAGAGCTGGTGCTCTGGTGAACTTGTGTGAGTAAGACGTGATCTGGACACGTTTTCGGTGGCAGAGTACAAAATACAAAATACATTGTTTTCATTCATATACTTACAGAAAATTAAGATCTTGATGATGGGGAAATTGGAGCACAAGGTATAATTTAGCTTTTTTCACTATAAAAAATAAAACTGAAATAACCTATCAACTTGTTCTGTGCAATAAGTGGGATAATTTTTATATGTTACCTTACGTCAATAAAATAGAATATGGTGGACAGGGTGAGATAAAATATTGTTTACTGTAGATTTGTCTTTTCTTATTTAAGATGTCCTGTTTGTTTCCACTTTGTGCTGTCTAAGGAAAATTGTACTATTGCCCTTTAACATCATGTCATATCTGTAAAATATCCTGTGCGTCCTTGAGAAAGTTCATATTCTTCCATCTAGTGGGCAGCAGGATAAATGACAGGCACAGAAGAGTTCATAATGAAACCTGGAAAGATCACAGCCATCCCACTGTGTGCGCAAAGAAAACTGATAAGTCAGATGTCCCATAGATCATTCAGTTTATCCGGAATTACCTTGATTCAATGAACTCTGAGGAACTACATTACTATTTCTCAGATATCTCATAGAGATATCACAGTGGGCTGCAATATCCCTTCTTACAAGAAACCATTTAGGATATTGGATACAATAAAGTAAACTGTATCATGACCACAGTATCTATTGTATGGAAAGGAAATTACACATACACAGAGCAACATATGCTCACATACACAGTGCCACATACACTGACACACACAGTGCCACATACACTGACACACACAGTGCCGCATACACTCACATACACAGTGCCACATACACACAGTGCCACATACACTGGCACACAGTGCTACATTCACTCACATACACAGTGCCACATACACTGACACACACAGTCCCACATACACTAACACACACACAGTGCCACATACACAGTGCCACATACACACACACAGTGCCACATACACTCACATACACAGTGCCACATACACTCACACACACAGTGCCACATACACTGACATACACTGACACACACAGTCCCACATACACTCACACACACACACGTCACATACACTGAGACACACAGTGCCATATACACTCACACACACAATGCCACATACACTGACACACACCACATACACTCACATACACAGTGCCACATACACACACACATAGAACATTGCTTACATATGAATGCATACACACACATTACACGTGTAGATTCATATTATACACACACATATACATACTAAAATATTCAACTTATGGTATTCATGTACATTGTCTTTTATTATATGATGTATGTCTGTAATTTCTTATTGAGATTGATATTATGTGTGCATATATACTGCATTTATATACTGTGACGCTCTTGAGAGAGACTCTGCAGTGGACTGAAAGTTACAGGTGAATAAATGGTTTGTGAAATTGATCAGAAAAATGTTGTGGAATTTGAGTTGCAGAGCTGACCCTTAATATAACACACATACATTCATATGTATACACATATACTTATATACACTGCTCAAAAAATAAACGGAACACTCAAATAACACATCCTAGATCTGAATGAATGAAATATTCTCACTGAATACTTTGCTCTGTACAATCTTCAATGTGATGACAACAAAATCACACAAAAATCATCAATGGAAATCTAATGTGTTAACCAATGGAGTCCTGGATTTGGAGTCACCTGCAAAATTAAAGTGGATAAACACACTACAGGCTGATCCAACTTTGATGTAATGTCCTTAAAACGTGTCAAAATGAGGCTCAGTAGTGTGTGTGTCCTCCACGTGCCTGTATGACCTCCCTACAATGCCTGGGCATACTCCTGATGAGGTTGTGGATGGTCTCCTGAGGGATCTCCTCCCAGACCTGGACTAAAGCATCTGCCAACCCCTGTGGTGCAACATGACGTTGGTGGATGGAGTGAGACATGATGTCCCAGATGTGCTCAATCGGATTCAGGTCTGGGGAACGGGTGGGCCAGTCCATAGCTTCAATGCCCAAATGCCTTCATACTTAAATGGAATGTGTTTCCCGGAAATGACAAATTGTTTAAATAATATTTTTATATTATACATATTTGTAAACAACTTGTGGTGATGCTGTTTTCAATGTTCCAATTTAATAGCAAATTTTTAAAAAAATCCAAAAAATTTACCAATTCGAACTTTTTCCACCAAACCTAAAACACCCTGTGACTTTCTGTTTTTTATAGAAGTACAATGGGCCATAGACACAATGGTTTGGAGCAGACCTTATTCACTTGTATGGGAGTTTTCTAGGCCTGCTCTGTGACCTGGGCAGAGGTCATTATGTAGAGAGTGGTGAAGATCTTGTATAGTACATGATTTGTAGAGATTGTTTTGTTGATTTGAAATCGTAGCAGCTCCTGTTGTTCCTAATGTTGTCCTGGTTATGGTCCTTTTTTTAACTACTAGCCTCTGCCGGTGAATTCGTCTGCATGTTATTGGCGTCGATGATCTGCCTATATTCAGCAAATTGCTGCAGTCGATGGTTTGCTTGCTCCGGCATTTCAGCAGCTCTTAATCAGTCCTGTTGCTGAACTTGTTCCTCACACCATGTCTGTGATTGTTCCGGCATCTCAGCAGCTTGCTGGGACACCATATAATAAGCGTGTTGTTGGCGTCAAAGATCTGCCTGCTCTGGTATTTCGGCAACTGTCAAGCTAGCCTGCCGCTGAACTCATTCCCTGTACTGTGCCCGTGATTGTTCTGGCATCTCAGCAGCTCGCTGGGAAGCCATATAATGAGCGTGTTTGTTGGCATTGATAATCCGCCTGCTCCAGAATTTAAGCAGCTGTTAAGTTGGCCTGCTGCTAAACTTGTTCCTTGCTCTGTGCCCGTGATTGTTCTGGTATGTCAGCAGCTCGCTGGGACACCATATAACGAACGTGTTGTTGGCGCCAATGATCACCGTCAGCTCTGCTTGAGGATAACGCTGTGACTTCTGGCTACGTTCATAGCTCTTGTTGTTTTAGAATTTTGCAACAAATTAGATTTTATTTTTCCTGGCATGCTTAAAAGTAGCAAACTGCCAATTTGGATTAAAGGTGTTTTCCCATCCAGTGAGTCAGTACTTCCTGGAGCTGATCAGATAATATGCAAACATATGTACACAATTCACTGAGGGTTAGCTGAGTGTTTACATAGAGAGATAACAGACCTGGCTGAGATAACCTGCTACAAGAACTGTGTAATATAGTATGTGAACATAAATTCTTAACAGTCGTGAAGCTATGTCATTTACCGGGATAAAAAGTAGCCAATGTTTTAATCGAGGTTACAAACTGTATGTGCCAAATCTCATTCAAATCCATTCAGCCGTTTTTGTGTGATTGAGGAACAAACATACAAAGCAGGGTTCATGCCAAACCACCGCACCACAGACCATATCTACACCCTGCACAGCCTCATCAAGACGCATGTCCACAACACCAGAAGAGGCAAGATATTCGCCTGCTTCGTGGACTTTAAGAAGGCGTTCGACTCAGTATGGCACCCAGGACTACTCCTAAAACTCCTAGAGAGTGGAATAGGAGGAAGAACGTACGACATCATCAAGAGCTCCTACACCGGAAACCAGTGCAGTGTGAAGGTGAATGGGAAAAGGACCGCATACTTCCAACAGGCCTGAGGGGTCAGACAAGGCTGTAGCCTGAGCCCAACGCTCTTCAACATCTATATCAATGAACTGGCTACAGCCCTGGAGGCCTCACCAACCCCAGGCCTCGCCCTGAACGACCGGGAGGTGAAGTTCCTGCTGTATGCCGATGACCTCCTACTCCTGGCCCCCACTGAGAAAGACCTCCAAGAAAACCTGTCAGTGCTGGAAAAATTCAGCACCACATGGGCCTTACCCATCAACCAGAAGAAGACCAAAGTCATGGTATTTCAGAAGAAGGGCCACAATAAAGCCTTCACCACCCCACAATTCACACTGAACGGCTCCACACTGGAGAAAACCAACAGCTACACCTACCTGGGGCTGGAGCTCAGCCAATCAGGAAGCTTCAAAGCAGCAATAGAAACCCTGAAAGCAAAAGCCTGCAGAACCTTCTACGCCATCAGAAGACAACTGTACCACCTCAAACCACCGGTAAGGGTCTGGCTGAAGATATTTGACGCAGTCATCTCCCCGATCCTTCTCTATGGCAGCGAGGTTTGGGGCCAAGCCACCTACCCAGACCAGTCAAAGTGGGATTCCAGCCCAACAGAGAACTTCCACCTGGAGTTCTGCAAATACCTGCTCCATGTCCATCGCAACACCACCAACATGGCCTGCAGGGCAGAGCTAGGCAGACTCCCCCTATGGCTCACCATACAGAAGAGGGCGCTAGCTTTCCAGGCACACATCCAGGGGAGCAACCCCGACTCCTACCACCACCAAGCATGGCTAAGCCACCTGAGCAAACCAGACACTCACCAACCAAACAGCAGCCAACCACTAAACCAAAAACACCAACAGATGATAACCAAGGCCGAAATAAAGGCGACCACAGAGGCAAACAGAGAGCGGTACATTGAAGAATGGAGAAACAAAATAAATAACTCCAAGAAACTCACCATGTACCAATCCCTACAAAGGGACTACACCATGGCCACCTACCTGGAGAGAATACGCCACCCCAAGCACAGACAGACCCTAATCCGGTACAGACTGAGCGCCCACAACCTAGAGATAGAGACGGGGCGATACAGGCAGACGTACAAGCCACGGGAGAACAGACTGTGCCAGCACTGTGACCAGGGGGCCCTAGAAGACGAGACCCACTTCCTGCTACACTGCACCAAATACTCAGCTGTGAGGGCCGTCTACTACCAAAGACTCTCTGCCCACATCCCAGACTTCATATCTGCAGACGAGAAGAGGAAACTCTACATCCTACTGGGAGAAGAAGAGGCCACTGTGGAGATCGCTGCCCAATACGTGTCAAGCTGTCACCAAACAAGAGGAAGATGAGACTCCACGGACTGTTATATTTATCCCAATACACCCGCCCCACCCCACCCCCACTTCCCCATATAGCGGTCACCAACTAAGAGGAAGATGAGACTCCATGGACTGTTATATTTACCCACCCCACCCCCACCTCCCCATATAGCGGTCACCAACGAAGAGGAAGATAAAACTCCATGGACTGTTATAACCCAAACCCCCCCCCACCCCCTATACCCACCACTCACCCACCCGAATCCAACTCCCCCCTCCCCCCCACCGCCCACTTTACTAGCTTTGGCAATGCCAAATACCTATTCGGACGTGCCAATAAAGCTTTTTTGATTTGATTTGATTTGATTTGATCAAACTTTCATATTTATAATATTAGTAGGATGACTTAAATGGAAAAACTGCAGCATTACAAACCATAAGTAGGTTCAGGCCACAAGAGTTGCAAAAATGCAACAGAAAAAATACAATATTTTAGTGATTGAGATATTGATAGCCATTAAACTTCAGATGTAGAATCACAACTGTTTTATCTTCTGTTTACAAAATCAAAAATCACATGACTAACTTTAATAATGAAAATATCATTATTGTATTAACAATACGGGTGACATTAGATTTCTAGCAGACTATATGAAGCATTATGTTAATAAGCTTTAGCTTACCTTCATGTGCTCAGAATTACCCATTACTAGAGATGAGCGAACACTAAAATGTTCGAGGTTCGAAATTCGATTCGAACAGCCGCTCACTGTTCGCGTGTTCGAACGGGTTTCGAACCCCATTATAGTCTATGGGGAACATATACTCGTTAAGGGGGAAACTCAAATCCGTGTCTGGAGGGTCACCAAGTCCACTATGACACCCCAGGAAATGATACCAACACCCTGGAATGACACTGGGACAGCAGGGGAAGCATGTCTGTGGGCATAAAAGTCACTTTATTTCATGGAAATCCCTGTCAGCTTGCGATTTTCGCAAGCTAACTTTTCCCCATAGGAATGCATTGGACAGCGCTGATTGGCCAGAGTACGTAATTCAACCAATCAGCGCTGGCTCTGCTGGAGGAGGCGGAGTCTATCAGATGTAGCAGAGCCGAGGGTGCACTAGAACCCTTATGCACACTCGGCTCTGCTACATCAGATGTAGCAGAGCCGAGGGTACACTGGAACCCCTGTGCAAACTCAGCTCACGCTAATAGAATGCATTGGCCAGCGCTGATTGGCCAATGCATTCTATTAGCCCGATGAAGTAGAGCTGAATGTGTGTGCTTAGCTCAACTACTCCACCAGCGTAGTTGAGCTAAGCACACACATTCAGCTCTACTTCATCGGGCTAATAGAATGCATTGGCCAGCGCTGATTGGTCAGAGTATGGAATTCGACCAATCAGCGTTGGCTCTGCTGGAGGAGGCGGAGTCTAAGATCGCTCCACACCAGTCTCCATTCAGGTCCGACCTTAGACTCCGCCTCCTCCGGCAGAGCCAGCGCTGATTGGCTGAAGGCTGGCCAATGCATTCCTATGGGTATGCAGAGACTTAGCAGTGCTGAGCCAGTTCTGCTCAACTACACCGTGTGCCGGTCAGCCCATCAGATGTAGCAGAGCCGAGGGTGCACTAGAACCCTTATGCACACTCGGCTCTGACCGGCACACGGTGTAGTTGAGCAGAACTGGCTCAGCACTGCTAAGTCTCTGCATACCCATAGGAATGCATTGGCCAGCCTTCGGCCAATCAGTGCTGGCTCTGCCGGAGGAGGCGGAGTCTAAGGTCGGACCTGAATGGAGACTGGTGTGGAGCCATCTTAGACTCCGCCTCCTCCAGTAGAGCCAGCGCTGATTGGCCAGAGTACGAAATTCGATCAATCAGCGCTGTCCAATGCATTCCTATGGGAAAAAGTTTATGTTACAAAAATCACAATTACACACCCGATAGAGCCCCAAAAAGTTATTTTTAATAATCCACTATTCGTCTAAAATGGAGGTCACCTGATTTCGGCAGCCAATGACTTTTTCCGATTTTTTTCGATGCCTCGGGTGTCGTAGTTCCTGTCCCACCTCCCCTGCGCTGTTATTGGTGTAAAAAAAGCGCCAGGGAAGGTGGGAGGGGAATCGAATTTTTTTGGAGTTTGCCACGTGATGTTCGATTCGAATCGAACACATCGAACAGCCTGATAACATGTGTTCGATACAACACTGTTCGCTCATCTCTACCCATTACTTATTTTCTAGTGAATATTTATTGTCATAAGAGCTGCTCTCCATCCATAGCTACAGCACTAGAATGAATGAAATGTACCCTAATACTTATTATATCATTATGTGTAATTACTACACATACCGGATCAGTGCTAACAGAAGAAAATCAACAGCTAAGAATCCATATGTATATATAGATAATTACTAAGTGCATGCAAGGTAATACAGTTCTTTCATGTATTTTTCCCGGCACATTCATTAGAGCAGGCTAAGTTGTATGTTTTTTATGCTTAATCAGGCATATACTCAGTCAGGCGTGTATATATATATATATATATATATATATATATATATATATATATATATCTTACAGCGATTATTTATTTAGTTCTGCATTTCTGAAACCTGCAAATATTATGCGCCCACTGCAGACAGGAGGGTCAACCTGCTTGCCTAAATGAATACACAACAAGTTGTAATGACAGGGTCTATTCACTTGCATAGTGTCACTGTGGAACGGGGTTGTTTCAATGACAAGCACATGGATTTCTGCAAAGCTATTCAGATTGATGAGTCACAGAAATTTTTGGCAAAACTCACAACATTTTTGCTGTAATTATGAAAACTAAGGAAAATACAAAAAAATGACAGGCAACAATTTAATATTTAATTCTATATCAAAAACCTTTATATTTTTATGCCAGCTTAGCTTGTCCAAGGCTTTCCTGTTCACAAGACAAATGGTGTTGTATCGTCTCTACATGTTCAGGTCTCTGCGTCACCCTCCACTCGCACGCTGCGGTGCAGGAGCCATGTTCAGTTTGATTCATTGCTTAGAGTTTTTTGTTGCTCTGTGTGAACACTGTCCTATTTCCCCTCGTCTGTAATTGAATTTCCACCGCACCCATCTCCTGCACCTTGTTTCCTTCTGTTCATCAAATAGTTAATCTTAGGCTTGCCTGTGTTTGTTTTTTTTTTTTTTAAATGTAGATTGTGAGCCCACGTAGGGCTCACAATGTACATTTTTTCCCTATCAGTATGTCTTTGGAGTATGGGACCACAGACCATAATCCATACAAACTCCTTGCAGATGGTTTTTTGCCCTTGGTGGGATTCGAACCAAGGACTTCCTGCGCTGCAAGGCTGCAGTGCTAACCACTGAGCCACCGTGTGGCCCCTAGCTTGCCTGTGTTATTGACAGCCTGTCTACCAATCAAGTCTGGGGCAAGTCCTGGGCTTCCTATATACTGGCCATCAGCCCATACAGGTTTGCTGGTTATTTTGACTCTGTCCTGTGACTTGGTCCTCGCTAGCTTTCTATTTCTCTTTCTATTGTGTTACTGACCTCTGACCTTTGCCTTCCCTTGTGACTCTTTGGATCATTATTTTGCACTACTTTGTCTTTCTGGATTTGACCCTTGGCTTGCTGACTCCTCATCTGTGTTGTTTGTCTTGTCTGCATTCTGTGTCATCAGTATATCTAAGAAGGTATTTTCTGCCAAGTTGTCCTCTGCCACTTAGGGCAGTGAGGCAAGTTGTAGGTAGGGACAAGGACTGGGTCAAGTTTTAGACTCACTGTCTCTGTCTCCCTTCTTCCATTGTTCTCTACAGCAGCACTAGGGAATTGCACAACTAGCAATTCCCTTACAGGTGTTTTTTTTAGGCACCATTTTGCCATTCAGATATGTGTTTCAATTAAGTTAACTTTTAATATATGGGAAAAAAAATGAAATTTTCATTACAATTTTATGACATTTAGACAATCTTTATAAATAACATGTGAAAATTATTTTATTTTATTTAGGTTACACATTAGACAATTTTTACATTTCATCTATTCCTACCATTAAAGGGCTTGTGTAGGGAGTTAAATTTTACTTATTTTCACTGGGGATTTATTCACGTTGGACCTGGGGGTTTCTGACTAATACTGACGCAGAATTATGTGATCAGAACCAGCAATCGGCGTAGACGTTGCTTCGACTCCTCCCTCTTCTCCCATTTTCACAGCTAGCTTCCAATGCTATGGCAGACTAAAGCAAGCCCTCATAGCATAGGTAACTATGGAGGAGGTAGTTAAAGGGGTATTCCCATGATGCTTGTTCACTAACCTACAGGCTGTTCTGCTCTCTTCACTTCCTGTTTCTCTCAGTACATAGGTGGGCGGGGTTTCACTTGCACAGGATTGGTTGTAAATGAATTACCACTGTCTGAAGCTGATGTAGCAGAGCTGGATTTGAGTCAGTTTGCATTACATAAAGAGGTAATGGACTCCCTATCTCAGCCCTTATCAGCCAAATTCAATTAAACCGACTGATAAGAGCTCAGAAATCCCGGAGCTCTCACCTCCCCTATCTGTGTTATTTAAGTAGCGGAGCTTCTCAAACAGCTCAGAGCTGCTCCCAGCCCCTCCCTCCCCCCTGAGAGCAGGCAGCTACATCACTTGACAAATAAGCAGTTAATCCCAAGCACCATAGAAACGGAGTGTAAACAATGAAGTGAAAAAATTAAGATAGCGGCCAAACAAAGCAGTTTTGATAAAGCAATGCATTTAGGAAAAGTCTTAAATCCACATAAACTAGCAGTATAGATAGGATCCTTGTGATGGGACAACCCCTTTAATAGTTGTATTGACTGCCTTGTTGCATGTGAGCATATAAGAATCACTTGTACAATGACTTAAATAAAACACATCTACAAGACTTTGCTCGAATACTTATTAGTAGAGATGAGCGAACACTAAAATGTTCGAGGTTCGAAATTCGATTCGAACAGCCGCTCACTGTTCGAGTGTTCGAATGGGTTTCGAACCCCATTATAGTCTATGGGGAACATAAACTCGTTAAGGGGGAAACCCAAATTCGTGTCTGGAGGGTCACCAAGTCCACTATGACACCCCAGGAAATGATACCAACACCCTGGAATGACACTGGGACAGCAGGGGAAGCATGTCTGGGGGCATAAAAGTCACTTTATTTCATGGAAATCCCTGTCAGTTTGCGATTTTCGCAAGCTAACTTTTCCCCATAGAAATGCATTGGCCAGTGCTGATTGGCCAGAGTACGGAACTCGACCAATCAGCGCTGGCTCTGCTGGAGGAGGCGGAGTCTAAGATCGCTCCACACCAGTCTCCATTCAGGTCCGACCTTAGACTCCGCCTCCTCCGGCAGAGCCAGCGCTGATTGGCCGAAGGCTGGCCAATGCATTCCTATGCGAATGCAGAGACTTAGCAGTGCTGAGTCAGTTTTGCTCAACTACACATCTGATGCACACTCGGCACTGCTACATCAGATGTAGCAATCTGATGTAGCAGAGCCGAGGGTGCACTAGAACCCCTGTGCAAACTCAGTTCACGCTAATAGAATGCATTGGCCAGCGCTGATTGGCCAATGCATTCTATTAGCCTGATGAAGTAGAGCTGAATGTGTGTGTTAAGCACACACATTCAGCACTGCTTCATCACGCCAATACAATGCATTAGCCAGTGCTGATTGGCCAGAGTACGGAATTCGGCCAATCAGCGCTGGCTCTGCTGGAGGAGGCGGAGTCTAAGGTCGGACCTGAATGGAGACTGGTGTGGAGCGATCTTAGACTCCGCCTCCTCCAGCAGAGCCAGCGCTGATTGGCCAAATTCCGTACTCTGGCCAATCAGCGCTGGCCAATGCATTCTATTAGCCCGATGAAGTAGAGCTGAATGTGTGTGCTTAGCACACACATTCAGCTCTACTTCATCGGGCTAATAGAATGCATTGGCCAATCAGCGCTGGCCAATGCATTCTATTAGCTTGATGAAGCAGAGTGTGCACAAGGGTTCAAGCGCACCCTCGGCTCTGATGTAGCAGAGCCGAGGGTGCACAAGGGTTCAAGTGCACCCTCGGCTCTCCTACATCAGAGCCGAGGGTGCGCTTGAACCCTTGTGCACCCTCAGCTCTGCTACATCAGAGCCGAGGGTGCGCTTGAACCCTTGTGCACACTCTGCTTCATCAAGCTAATAGAATGCATTGGCCAGCACTGATTGGCCAGAGTACGGAATTCGGCCAATCAGCGCTGGCCAATGCATCCCTATGGGAAAAAGTTTATCTCACAAAAATCACAATTACACACCCGATAGAGCCCCAAAAAGTTATTTTTAATAACATTCCCCCCTAAATAAAGGTTATCCCTAGCTATCCCTGCCTGTACAGCTATCCCTGTCTCATAGTCACAAAGTTCACATTCTCATATGACCCGGATTTGAAATCCACTATTCGTCTAAAATGGAGGTCACCTGATTTCGGCAGCCAATGACTTTTTCCAATTTTTTTCAATGCCCCCAGTGTCGTAGTTCCTGTCCCACCTCCCCTGCGCTGTTATTGGTGCAAAAAAGGCGCCAGGGAAGGTGGGAGGGGAATCGAATTTTGGCGCACTTTACCACGCGGTGTTCGATTCGATTCGAACATGGCGAACACCCTGATATCCGATCGAACATGTGTTCGATAGAACACTGTTCGCTCATCTCTACTTATTAGCACTTGGCAAAAATACCAGCGAGCAATGCCCTATATTTTCAATGAAAAGCAAAGATAACCAGTTATAAGAGATGTTTGCTTATTTTGTAGTGGTCAAGTTTTCCCAAGCTCTGACAACAAGCTCAATTCAAGCTTTATACACTTTCTGTACAAGTTCCCCACATGCTTAAAGGACACAACCATTTCCGACAGCTGTAGAGACGGCCGCCGTCATGTTAGCTTGCTGCACCTATATTTCCCACAGTAATTCTAAGCTGAGGGCAAAATAAAATACCGCTACAAACAAAACCAATAAACTTGTTGACTCGAAATGAGTTCTTAAAGAGAAAAGATGGAGTTATTTAAAGGAAATCATGACATTTGGTTAGATCAGGATATTTTCCCTAAATATAATAAACTATGAAGAATTGTTTGTGTAAAATGTTTATCTTGCCTAAAAAGAGATGAACTCATGTGCTTTATATAAATCGGGAGCGCTCCACTATGACCTAAAGGTTACATCTGGGGTCAGACATCATTTGCCTTCTTTCTTTGAATCCAACTATTATGGAAATTAGTAATCCTACAAATTCCTAGAATCGCTAATGTATGACAAGGAATATTTACTAGAATAACTAATAGTCTACATATATACACCAAAATAAAACATAAGCAACTACAGCACAAGAATTGGAGAAATGTAATAATGTATTAAGTCGTAATATAAAAACTTAAACTTAAAACTTAAAAAGCACTAAAAATTAAATGACAAGGAGTCATGTCTGACACCACCCATGAACCATTTATAATGGTAATAATAATAAGTATCATGCATTACATACATAACAATATATTTGGTAACCCGAAAAATAAAATTATTGTATATGGTATATTGGACGTATCAGCCACAACTCTCTGACCTTCATATGATTTTTTAACAATTTTCACTGCATCAGTCTGGATTTTATTTTATGAATTAATAAATGATTACATTTCTTTAATTTTTGTGTGATTATAGTTGTTTTTATTTTGGATGATATTTTTTTCTGTTCTTTTTTCAGTTTCAGAATTCTCTAACTTTTTTTTTTTTTTTTTTCTTTAACACCAATTTTGATGATTAAGGGCCCACATTTACTAAGACCTTTAGCCAAAAATGCGTCTCAGTTTGGTGCATTTTTGGCCCACTGTGGAACTTCTCAGCCTCCGCACTCTGTTTGCAACTTTTCCCACTGCCCAAAGAAACATCGTGACAATAGTAATAGTAGGAATAGTAACACCCAGTAGTCAATTTAGTAACACAAGCAGGAAAACAAAGCAGCATTGCTAAAGCAATAAATTTAGGAGAACTCTTCAATTTACATAAGCTAGCATCATAGATAGGATACTCGACATAGGAATACCCCTTTAAATCTACATAGCAGGGTAAGGATTAAAAAAGTGGGGCTTGAATTTGATGAACAGCCTAAGTTTAATTGAACAATGTCAATTGTAATATTCATTATTAGAATTAAAAAACTGTACTGTATGTAACTCCTAAATATTTTTTATATTCTACCCATAGAATCCCTGGAATCAAAGAAATATTTTAACAACTGCATAAAGATCAAACTAGTAAAGCTTGATGCATAATTCCCACAGGGATTAAGAAAATACAGCTGAAGAATGTTTTAACAGCAGTTTGATAAATATACCATAGATTCTTATTTTTCGCAAGGATGTGGAGGACACATGCTGAGAAATGTGAACATCTGCAACCACGTTTCATATGATTCCAAAGTAAACCATCAGCATGTCATTTAGGCTCAAGCAGGAAATAGGTTTCATGCTGTGCTTGTTGAGGTACAGATGCTTGTTACATCATCAGTAGCAAGAACAGCATACTATCTACTAATGCTTTATTAAGAGCTAGGAAGGTTAGATAGCTATAAAGTAAGTAGATGTACCATAAAACGTCTCCCATAGGCAACCGCCTTTAAAACTACTTCTGTTGTAAACCAGATCTGGTGCCATGTGGAAATTTGGTGAGTAGGCGTTTGGATGAAGCTGCGTACTTGCTTGGATATCTTTACAAGTCGCTTATGCTTTGAATGGAATGGCACTCCTTAAACTCCTCCTTGGCTCAGGGTCATGGTGAACGTATCAGAGACAGAGAACCTCTATTAGTTTAATTGGTGAGGGTTCCAGTGGAGGGAACCCCAACTATCAAACAATTAGTGCCATATAGAAGAAGGGGTGTCCAATACAAATGTGGTTAGAGTATAGATGCGGCCCTCCAGGATGGAAGGATAAGTAGACCCTGCCTTACCTTCAATAATATTATTGGTTTATCCTGAATTAGCCCATTTTCTGTTTGATATCAGTGCACTTTTGTGGAGTTTCCTAATGCCGACCTTATCTGTAATGAACCCCAAGTAAGATTGTGATGGTATGGCATCTTGAACTCTGTTGCTGTTACATTTTTGTCCATTTTTGGCTGGATATTTTCATATTATTGGATTTACATTTTGACTTAATTACACTTACTGTTATTGATCCCAATTTTACCATTTGTGGACGTTTGCTGATTCTTTCAGGTATCAATGTCTCTGATAAAGTATGTGGGGCACTTTTTAGCATTATGTTACTTTTTAGGGATTTCTTCTATATTTGCTTACCTTCCCCAATGAGCAATAAACCCGCTAGTGGTGGTTAGATTAGCATCTGTGAGTTTTAAAATGTATAAAAGCAGACCGCAGTTCAAATCTGGACCGCAGACGCCAGCTATCTACCCCCCCCCCCCCCCCCCCTTCTTGCTACTGCATAATGATACTGACAGCAGATATTATTGGTTATTGGTAGAAAGGCTGATTTTCTGGCTAACGTCCCTTTTGCATAGTTGAGTTACGATTGCGGCAGCAGGGAATGGCACTCACTTCTGATGCCTACACAGCAGTGGAACAAGCATGGTTATCCTTCTGAATGATGTAATACATCAGCGATCAGGAGATCAGTCGTTATGCAGAAGCAAGGGAGGAGTTTCCTGTGGGTTCCCTTCAGTGGGGCACTGTATTGTACATGGGCACTAAAGTGGTATTATATTGAGCGGGAGCACCAAGGGGACATTTTACTGTATGGGGCTCTAAGAATGATTTATCACAGTATGCTACACAAAAGTGTGCACCACTCCTGAATAGGACTTGGTGGAGTCAAATGGTTTATGGGCATAACTGGGTGGGGTTAGAGGAATGTCTTCAGCTTCATCCCTACCCTGATGGTAGACCTCGATCAGTGGACCTTTACTATGAGTAGCTGAATTCTCCTGATCTGTACTATACTATACTACACTATACTATACATACTATATTGTACTTTATCTACATTATAAAGACCTAAAATTAAAATTCTGAGCACCAGTTCGGTGACAGATGGTTAGAACACTATTAAAAAGCACCTTGAAGTAACCTGGCTGAGACATTTATTTTAGATTGTCCTTGCTTAACGACATGTATGTCTAAATCCAAAGAGCTTTCTGGATAAAGAAGGTAATGTCTTTAAGTATCTATGTCATGTAAGAAGGAGAGAATGGCAAACATTTTCTATATTAATAATTCCGCTGCCCAGATCTGCTAACTTTCCAAAAAAACCTGTATTTAGCATTATATCAGTTTCAGTAGGGCTACACGGGGAAATAGGAGCCTACAGACTCTGTGGGGCCCACACCAGGGGTGTTATAAATGGATGCAGCACTTACAACTATGAAGGACACTGATACAGTTGTAATGCATGGTGGAGCAGAAAGCAGTCAGCTTCCTGCTCCGCCACTCTGCAGTATGCAGGCCTGCTGGCTTACAAGGCATGTGACCATAGACAAGATGTCTACTTCCCAGTCTAGACAGGCAAAGATGCAGACACCCAGCGGTGGCTCTGTTCATCAAACGATTGTGGGCAGGTGAGCATAGCTTCAATTTATTATTTTATTTAGGGCAGTTAGAGTCTTTATTATTATAACAAAGGGGATGTTAGTGGGTATTAGAATTATAAGGGGGAAATCATTTATATATGTGATCATTTGGGGGAGCAGTATATATGAATATAAGAGGGATCATTTATATAAGGGGACATTATGAATATAAGGGTCATTATTTATATAAGGTGTCATTAGAGAGCTGCAATTTGCACTCTGGCCACTAAACTATATAATAAGGTATTGTCATGACTATGCTTTACAGATAAGTGAATTGATTCAGCATGAATCAAATTTGTTAGGAATTTCGAAGAGCTTTCACGTTTCTGGAAAACTAAAATGTTTGGGATTCATCGCATATGAATCACTGAAAACTGTGGCTGCCATTTACAGATCTGAAGAAGACAGAGAATAAGGATCACTTGACTATTCTTGAAAGCATATCCCTAAATGCTGTTAACAAAGCATAGGAAAAGTTTGGGCTGGATATTGGGCTCCATAATTATAACCAAGACATTGCTATTGCTGTCTTGGCTTAAAGACCATGAAAGCGGTTGGATATATTCCTGGGAGACATCTGAGTGACAGACACAACTTTTCAGGGTAATTGGGACATTTTTGATTCAGACTGAATTAATTCAGCTGCAAAAAGTTTCCGTTATAGAAAAGGCTTTCTTTGCTGTCATATTCGAAACTATACCATTCATGTGAAAGTGTGGCTTAGATCTACTTAGATCAAAATTCGTAAAAAAAATTTCTAGCTTAACTCTGGTGCCGTGTCACATCCAGAAAGAGCCATGCTTTTCTGATATTTGTAGCTCTTGTAAAAAAAAATATATATATATATTTTTGATATATGTATTTGTATTATATGTATTTCCGGCACATCAAACAGTATGACCCCCCCAATCACACAGTATATGACCTTCTTTTTTCCCCCACAGTATATGATCCCACTTTTCATGGCCCCCCAGAGTACATGATTAGAGATGAGCGAACACTAAAATGTTTGAGGTTCGAAATTCGATTCGAACAGCCGCTCAATGTTCGTGTGTTCGAACGGGTTTCGAACCCCATTATAGTCTATGGGGAACAGATACTCGTTAAGGGGGAAACCCAAATCCGTGTCTGGAGGGTCACCAAGTCCACTATGACACCCCAGGAAATGATGACAACACCTCTGGAATGACACTGGGACAGCAGGGGAAGCATGTCTGGGGGCATCTAACACACCAAAGACCCTCTATTACCCCAACATCACAGCCTAACAACTACACACTTTACACACTCAATACCACCTCTCTGACAGTAGGAAAACACCTTGAAACATGTGTATTTGGCACTTGCAGTGAGGAGAGCTTGTCACCAGCAGTGAATTTGGCCCTTGTAGTAAGTTGAGGTTGGCACCAACATTTGTTTTGAAAATCAGGGTGGATTGAGCCTCTAACCAGCAGAGTTTGGGCAAATTCATGGTGGAGGGAGCCTCTAAACACCCCAGTTTGGGCAAATTCATGGTGGAGGGAGCCTCTAAAAACCCCAGTTTGGACCAATTCATGGTGGAGGGAGCCTCTAACCAGCCCAGTTTGGACCAATTCATGGTGGAGGGAGCCTCTAACCAGCCCAGTTTGGACCAATTCATGGTGGAGGGAGCCTCTAAAAAACCCAGTTTGGACCAATTCATGGTGGAGGGAGCCTCTAACCAGCCCAGTTTGGGCAAATTCATGGTGGAGGGAGCCTCTAACCAGCCCAGTTTGGACCAATTAATGGTGGAGGGAGCCTCTAAACAGCCCAGTTTGGGCAAATTCATGGTGGAGGGAGCCTCTAACCAGCCCAGTTTGGACCAATTCATGGTGGAGGGAGCCTCTAACCAGCCCAGTTTGGACCAATTAATGGTGGAGGGAGCCTCTAAAAAACCCAGTTTGGACCAATTCATGGTGGAGGGAGCCTCTAAACAGCCCAGTTTGGGCAAATTCATGGTGGAGGGAGCCTCTAACCAGCCCAGTTTGGACCAATTAATGGTGGAGGGAGCCTCTAAACAGCCCAGTTTGGGCAAATTCATGGTGGAGGGAGCCTCTAACCAGCCCAGTTTGGACCAATTCATGGTGGAGGGAGCCTCTAACCAGCCCAGTTTGGACCAATTCATGGTGGAGGGAGCCTCTAAACAGCCCAGTTTGGGCAAATTCATGGTGGAGGGAGCCTCTAAAAAACCCAGTTTGGACCAATTCATGGTGGAGGGAGCCTCTAACCAGCCCAGTTTGGACCAATTAATGGTGGAGGGAGCCTCTAACCAGCCCAGTTTGGACCAATTCATGGTGGAGGGAGCCTCTAACCAGCCCAGTTTGGACCAATTCATGGTGGAGGGAGCCTCTAAACAGCCCAGTTTGGGCAAATTCATGGTGGAGGGAGCCTCTAAAAAACCCAGTTTGGACCAATTCATGGTGGAGGGAGCCTCTAAACAGCCCAGTTTGGGCAAATTCATGGTGGAGGGAGCCTCTAAAAAACCCAGCTTGGACCAATTCATGGTGGAGGGAGCCTCTAACCAGCCCAGTTTGGGCAAATTCATGGTGGAGGGAGCCTCTAAAAAACCCAGCTTGGACCAATTCATGGTGGAGGGAGCCTCTAAAAACCCCAGTTTGGACCAATTCATGGTGGAGGGAGCCTCTAACCAGCCCAGTTTGGACCAATTCATGGTGGAGGGAGCCTCTAACCAGCCCAGTTTGGACCAATTCATGGTGGAGGGAGCCTCTAAAAAACCCAGTTTGGACCAATTCATGGTGGAGGGAGCCTCTAACCAGCCCAGTTTGGGCAAATTCATGGTGGAGGGAGCCTCTAACCAGCCCAGTTTGGACCAATTAATGGTGGAGGGAGCCTCCAACCACCCCAGTTTGGACCAATTAATGGTGGAGGGAGCCTCTAACCAGCCCAGTTTGGACCAATTCATGGTGGAGGGAGCCTCTAAAAAACCCAGTTTGGACCAATTCATGGTGGAGGGAGCCTCTAAACAGCCCAGTTTGGGCAAATTCATGGTGGAGGGAGCCTCTAAACAGCCCAGTTTGGGCAAATTCATGGTGGAGGGAGCCTCTAACCAGCCCAGTTTGGACCAATTAATGGTGGAGGGAGCCTCTAACCAGCCCAGTTTGGACCAATTCATGGTGGAGGGAGCCTCTAAACAGCCAAGTTTGGACCAATTCATGGTGGAGGGAGCCTCTAAAAAACCCAGTTTGGACCAATTCATGGTGGAGGGAGCCTCTAACCAGCCCAGTTTGGACCAATTAATGGTGGAGGGAGCCTCTAACCAGCCCAGTTTGGACCAATTAATGGTGGAGGGAGCCTCTAACCAGCCCAGTTTGGACCAATTCATGGTGGAGGGAGCCTCTAAACAGCCCAGTTTGGGCAAATTCATGGTGGAGGGAGCCTCTAAAAAACCCAGTTTGGACCAATTCATGGTGGAGGGAGCCTCTAAACAGCCCAGTTTGGGCAAATTCATGGTGGAGGAAGCCTCTAACCAGCCCAGTTTGGACCAATTAATGGTGGAGGGAGCCTCTAAACAGCCCAGTTTGGGCAAATTCATGGTGGAGGGAGCCTCTAACCAGCCCAGTTTGGACCAATTCATGGTGGAGGGAGCCTCTAACCAGCCCAGTTTGGGCAAATTCATGGTGGAGGGAGCCTCTAAAAAACCCAGCTTGGACCAATTCATGGTGGAGGGAGCCTCTAACCAGCCCAGTTTGGGCAAATTCATGGTGGAGGGAGCCTCTAAAAAACCCAGCTTGGACCAATTCATGGTGGAGGGAGCCTCTAAAAACCCCAGTTTGGACCAATTCATGGTGGAGGGAGCCTCTAACCAGCCCAGTTTGGACCAATTCATGGTGGAGGGAGCCTCTAACCAGCCCAGTTTGGACCAATTCATGGTGGAGGGAGCCTCTAAAAAACCCAGTTTGGACCAATTCATGGTGGAGGGAGCCTCTAACCAGCCCAGTTTGGGCAAATTCATGGTGGAGGGAGCCTCTAACCAGCCCAGTTTGGACCAATTAATGGTGGAGGGAGCCTCCAACCACCCCAGTTTGGACCAATTAATGGTGGAGGGAGCCTCTAACCAGCCCAGTTTGGACCAATTCATGGTGGAGGGAGCCTCTAAAAAACCCAGTTTGGACCAATTCATGGTGGAGGGAGCCTCTAAACAGCCCAGTTTGGGCAAATTCATGGTGGAGGGAGCCTCTAAACAGCCCAGTTTGGGCAAATTCATGGTGGAGGGAGCCTCTAACCAGCCCAGTTTGGACCAATTAATGGTGGAGGGAGCCTCTAACCAGCCCAGTTTGGACCAATTCATGGTGGAGGGAGCCTCTAAACAGCCAAGTTTGGACCAATTCATGGTGGAGGGAGCCTCTAAAAAACCCAGTTTGGACCAATTCATGGTGGAGGGAGCCTCTAACCAGCCCAGTTTGGACCAATTAATGGTGGAGGGAGCCTCTAACCAGCCCAGTTTGGACCAATTAATGGTGGAGGGAGCCTCTAACCAGCCCAGTTTGGACCAATTCATGGTGGAGGGAGCCTCTAAACAGCCCAGTTTGGGCAAATTCATGGTGGAGGGAGCCTCTAACCAGCCCAGTTTGGACCAATTCATGGTGGAGGGAGCCTCTAAAAAACCCAGTTTGGACCAATTCATGGTGGAGGGAGCCTCTAAACAGCCCAGTTTGGGCAAATTCATGGTGGAGGGAGCCTCTAAACAGCCCAGTTTGGGCAAATTCATGGTGGAGGGAGCCTCTAACCAGCAGAGTTGGTGGAAATCAGGGTGGAGGGAGCCTCTAACCAGCAGAGTTGGGGGAAATCAGGGTGGAGGGAGCCTAGTATTAGCAGAATTGTGCAACGCTTATGGTGGATGAGTATGAGGATGCGGAGGAATTGGAGAGGTTGAGTACAGACATGGAGTTTCATGTTGGGGTGCTTTACACAGGTGGGCACAAAAATGACGGCTCTACCCAGTGGTGGTTCATTTTTATCAAAGTGAGCCGGTCGGCACTCTCAGCTGACAGACGGGTGCGCTTGTCAGTGATGATGCCACCGGCTGCACTGAACACCCTCTCAGATAGGACGCTGGCGGCAGGACAGGACAGCACCTCCAAGGCATATAGGGCAAGTTCAAGCCACAGGTCCAACTTCGACACCCAATACGTGTAGGGCGCAGAGGGGTCGGAGAGGACAGGGCTGTGGTCGGAAAGGTATTCCCGCAACATGCGCCTATACTTCTCACGCCTGGTGACACTAGGACCCTCCGTGGCGGCACTTTGGCGAGGGGGTGCCATCAAGGTGTCCCAGACCTTAGACAGTGTGCCCCTCGTTTGTGTGGACCGGTGAGAACTTGGTTGCCTACTGGAGGAACTGCCCTCCCTGCCGCCAACGTCACATGCTGGAAACATCTCCATCATATTCTGCACCAATTGCCTGTGGCAAGCATTGATGCGATTGGCCCTCCCCTCTACCGGAATAAAAGACGAGATGTTGTTTTTATACCGGGGGTCAAGGATAGCAAAGATCCAGTACTGGTTGTCCTCCATGATTTTGACAATACGCTTGTCGGTTGTAAAGCACCCCAACATGAACTCAGCCATGTCTGCCACAGTGTTAGTTGGCATGACTCCTCTGGCCCCACCGGAAAGTTCAATCTCCATTTCCTCCTCATCCTCCATGTCTACCCATCCGCGCTGCAACAATGGGACGATTCGAAGTTGCCCGGAAGCCTCCTGTATCACCATCACATCATCGGACAACTCTTCTTCCTCCTCCTCCTCCTCCTCCTCCTCCATTAAACGCAGTGAAGCGGACAGATGTGTGGACCTACTCTCCAGCTGTGACGGATCGGATGCTATCCCTAACTCCTCTGTGTGATCTGAGTTATCCCTGATGTCAATCAGGGATTCTCTCAGAACACACAAGAGCGGGATTGTAAGGCTCACCATCGCATCCTCAGAGCTCACCCTCCTTGTGGACTCCTCAAAGACCCGTAGGATGTCACAAAGGTCTCTCATCCATGGCCACTCATGGATGTGAAACTGAGGCAGCTGACTTTGTGGCACCCTAGGGTTTTGTAGCTGGTATTCCATCAAAGGTCTCTGCTGCTCAACCACTCTATTCAACATCTGAAACGTTGAGTTCCAGCGTGTGGGGACGTCGCACAAAAGCCGGTGTTGTGGCACATGCAGGCGTTGCTGGAGAGATTTTAAGCTAGCAGCGGCTACTGTCGACTTGCGAAAGTGGGCGCACATGCGCCGCACTTTCACCAGTAGCTCTGGAACATTGGGGTAGCTCTTTAGGAAACGTTGCACCACTAGGTTGAAGACGTGGGCCAGGCATGGAACATGTTGGAGTCCGGCAAGCTCCAGAGCTGCTACCAGGTTCCGGCCGTTATCACAAACGACCATGCCTGGGCCCAGGTGCAGCGGCTCAAACCATATTGCCGTCTCATCGAGGAGGGCATCCCTCACCTCGGAGGCAGTGTGCTGTCTGTCCCCCAAGCTGATCAGCTTCAGCACAGCCTGCTGACGTCTACCAACGCCAGTGCTGCAACGTTTCCAACTCGTAGCTGGGGTCAATCTAACAGCAGAGGAGGAGGCGGTGGCGGAGGAGGAGGCGGTGGCGGAGGAGGAGGCGGTAGAGGAGGAGGAGGAGGGGGGTGTTCTTCTCGTGTCCCTGCCAGGAATGTTAGGCGGGGAGACGAGGTACACCGGGCCAGTTTGGGAAGCAGTCCCAGCCTCAACTACATTCACCCAGTGTGCCGTCAGTGAAATGTAGCGTCCCTGTCCGCATGCACTTGTCCACGCGTCGGTGGTCAAGTGGACCTTTGTGCAAAGCGCGGAACTAAGGGCCCGCCTGATGTTGAGTGACACGTGCTGGTGCAAGGCGGGGACGGCACACCGGGAGAAGTAGTGACGGCTAGGGACGGCATAGCGAGGTGCCGCAGTTGCCATCAGGTCCAGGAAGGCGGGAGTTTCAACAAGCCGGAACGCCAACATCTCCTGGGCCAGCAGTTTAGCGATGTTGGCGTTCAAGGCTTGCGCGTGTGGGTGGTTAGCAGTGTATTTCTGCCGCCGCTCCAATGTCTGAGAGATGGTGGGTTGTTGTAAAGAAACGCCTGATGGTGCCTTTGATGGTGCAGGAGAAGGAGATAAGACAGGACCAGGGGAGGATGAGGTAGAAGTCAACAAAGTGGCGGAGGCAGATGAAGTGGTGTCCTGGCTCGTCCTCTGGAGTGCATCGCCAGCACAGTCAGCAGTGGCAGTGGCAGAGGCAGTGGCAGAGGCAGTGGCAGTGGCGTGAACGGCAGGCGGCCTTTGTCCTGCCGTTGCTGCCTGCCACTGATTCCAGTGCTTGGATTCCAAATGACGGCGCATTGAAGTGGTGGACAGGTTGCTCTTCTCAGAGCCCCTAATCAATTTCGAGAGGCAAATTGTGCAGACAACACTATATCTGTCCTCGGCGCATTCCTTGAAAAAACTCCACACCTTCGAGAAACGTGCCCTCGAGGTGAGAGTTTTTCGGGGCTGGGTACGAACTGGAACATCTTGGGAGATTCCGGGTGTGGCCTGGCTTCGCCTAAGCTGCTGACCTCTGCCTCTGCCTCTAGCTACCCTTTTTGGTGCTGCACCTGCCTCAACATCCACACTACTTTCCCCGCTTGACATCCCCCCTGTCCAGGTCGGGTCAGTGTCCTCATCATCCACCACTTCCTCTTCCAACTCCTGTCTCATCTCCTCCTCCCGCACAATGCGCCGGTCAACTGGATGCCCTGACGGCAACTGCGTCACATCATCGTCGATGAGGGTGGGTTGCTGGTCATCCACCACCAAATCGAACGGAGATGGAGGAGACTCTAGTGTTTGAGCATCTGGACACAGATGCTCCTCTGTTAGGTTCGTGGAATCGTGACGTGGAGAGGCAGGTTGAGGGACAATGAAAGGAGCGGAGAACAGCTCTGGGGAGCAGGGACAGTTTGGGTTATTGTTCTGTAAAGCTTCGGAATTTTGGGAGGAAGGAAGACAAGACTGTTGGGTAATAGGAGGAGAGGAGGCAGAGTCTGACTGGCTGCTGGACAATGTGCTGTAAGCGTTCTCTGACAGCCATTGCAAGACCTGTTCCTGGTTCTCGGGCCTACTAAGGTTTGTACCCTGCAGTTTAGTTAATGTGGCAAGCAACCCTGGCACTGTGGAGTGGCGCAATGCTTGCTGCCCCACAGGAGTAGGCACGGGACGCCCTGTGGCTTCACTGCTACCTTGCTCCCCAGAACCATTCCCCCGACCTCGCCCACGGCCTCGTCCACGTCCCTTTCCGGGAGCCTTGCGCATTTTGAATTCCTAGTTAGAAATTGGCACTGTATACCAGTAGTAAAAATTGTGGGTGCACGTAACCCCAATATATTCTTTGAATTCCCAGTCAGACACTGGCACTATATGGCAGTAGCAAGAAATGAGGGTATTTGTATTCCCAATATACTCTTTGAATTCCCAGTCAGACAATGGCACTGTATACCAGTAGTAAAAATTGTGGGTGCACGTAACCCCAATATATTCTTTGAATTCCCAGTCAGAAACTGGCACTATATGGCAGTAGCAAGAAATGAGGGTATTTGTATTCCCAATATACTCTTTGAATTCCCAGTCAGACAATGGCACTGTATACCAGTAGTAAAAATTGTGGGTGCACGTAACCCCAATATATTCTTTGAATTCCCAGTCAGAAACTGGCACTATATGGCAGTAGCAAGAAATGAGGGTATTTGTATTCCCAATATACTCTTTGAATTCCCAGTCAGACAATGGCACTGTATACCAGTAGTAAAAATTGTGGGTGCACGTAACCCCAATATATTCTTTGAATTACCAGTCAGAAACTGGCACTATATGGCAGTAGCAAGAAATGAGGGTATTTATAACCCCAATATATTCTTTGAATTCCCAGTCAGACAATGGCACTGTATACCAGTAGTAAAAATTGTGGGTGCACGTAACCCCAATATATTCTTTGAATTACCAGTCAGAAACTGGCACTATATGGCAGTAGCAAGAAATGAGGGTATTTGTATTCCCAATATACTCTTTGAATTCCCAGTCAGACAATGGCACTGTATACCAGTAGTAAAAATTGTGGGTGCACGTAACCCCAATATATTCTTTGAATTCCCAGTCAGACAATGGCACTATATGGCAGTAGCAAGAAATGAGGGTATTTATAACCCCAATATATTCTTTGAATTCCCAGTCAGACAATGGCACTGTATACCAGTAGTAAAAATTGTGGGTGCACGTAACCCCAATATATTCTTTGAATTACCAGTCAGAAACTGGCACTATATGGCAGTAGCAAGAAATGAGGGTATTTATAACCCCAATATATTCTTTGAATTCCCAGTCAGACAATGGCACTGTATACCAGTAGTAAAAATTGTGGGTGCACGTAACCCCAATATATTCTTTGAATTCCCAGTCAGACACTGGCACTATATGGCAGTAGCAAGAAATGAGGGTATTTGTATTCCCAATATACTCTTTGAATTCCCAGTCAGACAATGGCACTGTATACCAGTAGTAAAAATTGTGGGTGCACGTAACCCCAATATATTCTTTGAATTCCCAGTCAGAAACTGGCACTATATGGCAGTAGCAAGAAATGAGGGTATTTGTATTCCCAATATACTCTTTGAATTCCCAGTCAGACAATGGCACTGTATACCAGTAGTAAAAATTGTGGGTGCACGTAACCCCAATATATTCTTTGAATTCCCAGTCAGAAACTGGCACTATATGGCAGTAGCAAGAAATGAGGGTATTTGTATTCCCAATATACTCTTTGAATTCCCAGTCAGACAATGGCACTGTATACCAGTAGTAAAAATTGTGGGTGCACGTAACCCCAATATATTCTTTGAATTACCAGTCAGAAACTGGCACTATATGGCAGTAGCAAGAAATGAGGGTATTTATAACCCCAATATATTCTTTGAATTCCCAGTCAGACAATGGCACTGTATACCAGTAGTAAAAATTGTGGGTGCACGTAACCCCAATATATTCTTTGAATTACCAGTCAGAAACTGGCACTATATGGCAGTAGCAAGAAATGAGGGTATTTGTATTCCCAATATACTCTTTGAATTCCCAGTCAGACAATGGCACTGTATACCAGTAGTAAAAATTGTGGGTGCACGTAACCCCAATATATTCTTTGAATTCCCAGTCAGACAATGGCACTATATGGCAGTAGCAAGAAATGAGGGTATTTATAACCCCAATATATTCTTTGAATTCCCAGTCAGACAATGGCACTGTATACCAGTAGTAAAAATTGTGGGTGCACGTAACCCCAATATATTCTTTGAATTACCAGTCAGAAACTGGCACTATATGGCAGTAGCAAGAAATGAGGGTATTTATAACCCCAATATATTCTTTGAATTCCCAGTCAGACAATGGCACTGTATACCAGTAGTAAAAATTGTGGGTGCACGTAACCCCAATATATTCTTTGAATTACCAGTCAGACACTGGCACTATATGGCAGTAGCAAGAAATGAGGGTATTTGTATTCCCAATATACTCTTTGAATTCCCAGTCAGACAATGGCACTGTATACCAGTAGTAAAAATTGTGGGTGCACGTAACCCCAATATATTCTTTGAATTCCCAGTCAGAAACTGGCACTATATGGCAGTAGCAAGAAATGAGGGTATTTGTATTCCCAATATACTCTTTGAATTCCCAGTCAGACAATGGCACTGTATACCAGTAGTAAAAATTGTGGGTGCACGTAACCCCAATATATTCTTTGAATTACCAGTCAGAAACTGGCACTGTATGGCAGTAGCAAGAAATGAGGGTATTTATAACCCCAATATATTCTTTGAATTCCCAGTCAGACAATGGCACTGTATACCAGTAGTAAAAATTGTGGGTGCACGTAACCCCAATATATTCTTTGAATTACCAGTCAGAAACTGGCACTATATGGCAGTAGCAAGAAATGAGGGTATTTGTATTCCCAATATACTCTTTGAATTCCCAGTCAGACAATGGCACTGTATACCAGTAGTAAAAATTGTGGGTGCACGTAACCCCAATATATTCTTTGAATTACCAGTCAGACACTGGCACTATATGGCAGTAGCAAGAAATGAGGGTATTTGTATTCCCAATATACTCTTTGAATTCCCAGTCAGACAATGGCACTGTATACCAGTAGTAAAAATTGTGGGTGCACGTAACCCCAATATATTCTTTGAATTCCCAGTCAGACAATGGCACTATATGGCAGTAGCAAGAAATGAGGGTATTTATAACCCCAATATATTCTTTGAATTCCCAGTCAGACAATGGCACTGTATACCAGTAGTAAAAATTGTGGGTGCACGTAACCCCAATATATTCTTTGAATTACCAGTCAGAAACTGGCACTATATGGCAGTAGCAAGAAATGAGGGTATTTATAACCCCAATATATTCTTTGAATTCCCAGTCAGACAATGGCACTGTATACCAGTAGTAAAAATTGTGGGTGCACGTAACCCCAATATATTCTTTGAATTACCAGTCAGAAACTGGCACTATATGGCAGTAGCAAGAAATGAGGGTATTTATAACCCCAATATATTCTTTGAATTCCCAGTCAGACAATGGCACTGTATACCAGTAGTAAAAATTGTGGGTGCACGTAACCCCAATATATTCTTTGAATTCCCAGTCAGACACTGGCACTATATGGCAGTAGCAAGAAATGAGGGTATTTGTATTCCCAATATATTCTTTGAATTCCCAGTCAGACAATGGCACTGTATACCAGTAGTAAAAATTGTGGGTGTATATAGCCCCAATTCTATTGCTAGGGGACTTGCAGGGTATTTCTGGGGTGAAGGTGGGGGGGCACACCGTTGGAACGGGTATCGGGGTATATATCGGGTATACGGGAATACACTGACAGTGTATTCCATTCAGGATCCTGGGAAAGCTGGGTTGCGGCGATTGAGCCCGTCAGTGCCACATTACACTGACAAGCTTCTCCCTGGAATTTAGCTCTTATAAGAGCTGTTGGTTGTCTTCTCCTTCCTATCCTAGCCTGTCCCTGCCTACCCAGAATCTAAGCCCTAGCTAGCTGGACGGAAACCTCCGTCCTCGGTGAATTGCAAGCTCAGAATGACGCGAAGCTGGGCGTCGCTGTTCTTTTAAATTAGAGGTCACATGTTTTCGGCAGCCAATGGGTTTTGCCTACTTTTTTCAACGTCACCGGTGTCGTAGTTCCTGTCCCACCTACCCTGCGCTGTTATTGGAGCAAAAAAGGCGCCAGGGAAGGTGGGAGGGGAATCGAGTAATGGCGCACTTTACCACGCGGTGTTCGATTCGATTCGAACATGCCGAACAGCCTAATATCCGATCGAACATGAGTTCGATAGAACACTGTTCGCTCATCTCTATACATGATCCCTTTCTTATGTCACCTCTACAGTATATAACCCATTTCTTATGGCCCCCCAAAATGTATGACCCCTTTGTTGCCCCCCCACACAGTATATTACCCCTTTCTATGGCCCCCACATAGTATCTGACACCTTTATATGGCCCTCAAACAGTATATGATCCTCTTTTTATGGCCCCATACAGTATATGACTCCTTTTTTTTAATCCCTCTCCACACATCGCATGATCCCACCTATTTTTGGACCCCACACAGTTTATGACCCCCTTTTATACTCCCCACACAGTATATGACCCATTGTTTAAAGTCTATCCACAATATATGACCCCCTTTTTTCCCCCACCCCCACACAGAGTAGCGCCCGATAACTTTTACCCATCTGTCCACACTCCAGTCCTCGCAGCCTCCAGAGTGTGCTGTAGTCAACGCTGAAGAATGTTGAGCCACTACGTACAGCGTCCCGGCATTCTTCAGTATTGTTATGTAAGTGTAGCACTTATAGTATGTAATGGCAGCCTCCTGCATCTAAAGCCAACAAGATGTTGTCCTGTATTAGGAGAGACATGGCGTCTAGAAAAGAAAGTACTACTTTACTGCTCCGTAATGTACTGGTGTGACCTTATCTCAGATATGTCATACAGTTATGGCCATAAGCTCCAAAAAAGATATAAGAGAGCTGAAAAGAATTTAGTAAAGGGCAACCAAACTAATACATGGAATGAAAAATCTCACTTATTATCAAAAATACATTTACTTAGTATACAGATGAGAAGATTGAAAAGAAATATAATATCCTTAAGGGAGCTTGTTAGATTTTTTCTGCCCTAAACTGGAATCCATAATGTCCTTTCCTATAGTGCCCCTCACTAAGCTTTCTGTTGAAGTGATGGGGGGAGGAAAGCAGCTTCATCTAGTCATGCAGTCATCACACTAAATAATATCCTATGAGACCGGCGGTTAGGTAGGGTATCAGTCTGGTGTGCGATGGTGAGGGACATGTCAGTCCCACTACAAAGGGTGAGATTTAGAGCGCTGACTACATTTCATGATAAAGCTACTTCTAGCCCCGTGCTTCAGCAGTTAAGGTAAATTTGCATATGTCAATCTATAGTTTTAAATGCTTAGACTTTGACTTTTCAGTAACAAAATACTAAGTGGCGGTACCAATGGAAAGGACATCACTTGATATGAGAACAGTTTAGGGTATAAATAAACACCTGACAGGTTCCCTTGAATGCAAATTCCACCATGTGAACATACCCTTAGAATCTCTTGTGTGGAAGGAAATCTGGTTCCCTATTCTTTTTTTTTTTTTTTAAAATGTAGATTGTGAGCCCCACATAGAGCTCACAATGTACATTTTTCCCTATCAGGATGTCTTTTTAGAATATGGGATGGAAATCCATGCAAACACGGGGAGAACATACAAACTCCTTGCAGATGGTTTTTTGCCCTTGGCGGGATTTGAACACCAGGACTCCAGTGCTGCAAGGCTGCAGTGCTAACTACTGAGCCACCGTGTGGCCCCTTGTTCCCTATTCTTTTCTATTAAACTCACATGAAGACTCCAATTGGAGTAAATAGAAATTGCCAATATATCAGATGCTACGTCAATGGGAGAGACAGAGTGTTGGTCATGCAGCACAGATAAGGACTAGAAGGGATGAGATAACCCACAAATACAGCTACTGGTACTGTCATTTCATTACCTATACTAATTTAATTAATGTACCAGAATACCAATGTTTGTGGGACAGCTACTTTAAGAATAGGTAGTTATATTAAAATCATGATACTCAACAATTTATGCATATCAGAATCATTTATTGGCTAATAAAAATTCAGATACCTTAGTCTCATTTAATAGAGTGTGTGATTCTGGACCAGAATGTAAAGCACCTTATTTCACAATGTTGCTGTTTTGTGCCTGAAAAACACTCTGTAGTTCCTGCCATTTTGGGTCTTCTTGATAATTTGCTGTTCACTCACTGTAACTAGAGAAACTCTGTCTTTAGATATCAGCAGGAACACAATGAGTAGAGGAAGGGAGATACAGGTTTCTCTTCGCAGCCTCAACAGCTTCCCTTACTTTTACACTACACGAAGAGGATTCTAGATCTTCTCATAGTTTAGAGTGAGTATAAGGAGAGTCTATATACTTCTATCTATTTGTAACTAACTACTTGTATTATTGATGATGGGAAGTTACTCATAGATAGCAAGTAGCTTTCTTCATCAAATCAGTATTTTCTGTGTAAGGGATTTGTTTAGCTGCATCACAGCCTAGATTTAGAAACCAGTGTCCCCAGATATTCTATATTATGTCTACATGTATTTATCTGAGCTATTTCTTTACTATTTTATAGTTACGGCTGGTAGAATAATACAGGTAAAGAAATAAATAGTAATAATAGATTGGGGAGAATGCAATCTGCTCTTTACTGCACAAATACGAAATGTTCCGTAGTCATAGTGGGGCTATTAGTAAAAAAGAAAGTGATAGGACATCACATACGAAGGGTTACAGCCATAAAAAAAAGCCTGCTTAGCAACACGTTTTGATGAAAATTCAATTACCCTTTAAGAACTAAATGATTATCATTTCCTATTCTTGCATCCCTTTAAGTGGTTAACAGTGAAAAACATTTAAAAAGAGCTCCTAGGAGACATTTCACACCACCTTAACCCTCACCAAGATACTAAGTCTTCTTAAAGAGAACAACAAGAAGATAAGGAAAAGGGAAATAGGCTAAATGTTTTTTCACCCTGAAGCAGCACTAGTCCTGTCCATGATTTGTATCTGGCATTGCATTTAATTGGAGCTGAGTTTTTATTCTAGACATAACCTATGGGCAGGAAGGACTCTGCTTCTAAAATCTTGACAATCCATTTAAGGAAATGATCTCCTAGGTGCCATCATTTCACTATTCTAGAAAACAATGTCTCATCTCAGAAAATTCTTCATTCAGAACTGGAGTATCCAGACAAATCCATCTCTTAAGTCATGTTCATGCTCTCTCTGGAGAGATATACAGAGTAGAAGCCATTTTTAAAAACAGGAAAATATCCTGCCTAGAACATGGACATCTGGTTTATATGCATTAAATGTACAATAAGTACAGGTAGATGCAAATTTGGAATGTTTTTACATAGTAGCCAATATTATTGTCAGCTTGTCATGCTTATTTTTGTACTTTTTCCATACAATCTGTGTCTGTGGTTCCCAAGATTTTGTGAGGCAAAAATTTTGGTAATGGCATAAGGCGTATACACATGTTTTCTCTGGTCCTTATGACAAATGTTCACACGTATTTGTAGAATTATATAAATACTAACATTAAACATCTAAAACGAAAGAAAAGAATATTCTCCAGTTGTCAATAATAATTAAAAAGCAAATAATTAACAAATTACTAAAAACACAAGTAAATCAAGTTATATGAATAAGGACGTCAGCGTTTGTGCAAAGGTTATTCGCCACATAATTGCAATTGTCAGGGAGACTTTTCCAAATTTCAGCAATGTCAATGTAGAGATAAACACAATATAGTTAAAACTGTTCAGGATATATTTTACCCTTTATGCGTGGGGTCCAACTTTGTGACAATATTACCTACAATATTACAATATCTTCACTATACTGTAGTAGTTACAAAGAAAAGTGACCTTTTCATGTATAATAGAAGCATTTTGGCTATTACACGTTACACGGTAATAAAGAATTGAATGTGTTTTTCTTTAGGTTAGAATTACCATTGAATCATTACATTATGAGAGTAAAAGGGGTTAACTGAAGCACAATGTACACAACAGCGTATGGTACATATAGTACATGTACAGAGAAAACTTTATTGTATAGTGTGCATGGATGTATCATACATGAAGTATATATTGTGTATGATTAATACATATACATAGTAGTAAGTTAGTACTTAATTAGATATCTATATAAATGTGATCTATATAACATCCTTTGATAATGTAATGAATATCTATCTAAAGATCTGTCTGTCCTTCCATCTATGTATGTGACTGATTTTTCACATACAATGCAATACTCTTACCTTCTGTATGGACAGCAGACACATAAGTCCAGTTATATCTTTTCACAATGTCCAGCATGGCCCTGGCTTGCAATATATCAGAGGGAACCACCCGCAGAAAGTATTTATATAAAGTTTTGTCACTCAGGTCAATACTTGTTGCGGAGTAAGCAATCTGTGGTATATCAAAAAGTTGCAGTAGGTTCTGAACTTGGATGGCTACAGAACTGGACCCTGGTCCAATAACACCGGCAATAGGCTTTTTAATTCTGCCCTGAGGTGTTGGAGTAGCATCTAAACACTTACTGATGCCATCTTTGTCATCTCTCATTGAAATAAGTGAATCTCTTATGAATTCAATGCTTTGCTCCAGGGCGACAGATGAATGCCAACAGGAGTCTCGTATTTCTGTCCCCAGTGTAATATTGGGTAACAAGGTCTGATCCATGTTTATCTGATCCAGTGTGTGAAACATGGCTTCTACCCTCTGGATGCCATATTGTTCTCGGATTTCCCCACATTTCCTCTCTGGTACCCTCTCAGCTGGTGGTTGGTGATGTACAGAAAACAAGGCTCCGATTATAATATCTCCATCCATCCTAGCTACCGACCGTGGACTAGAAGCACCAGCTCTTCCAGCACTTCTTTCAAAGCTGTCCAGTGTCATCGTCATCATCATGATCAGGAACAAATCAAGCATTTTACACACGGACGCCATGCAGATCCTGGGAAAGATGAGTTGCTTTGAAGATTTGCCTGTTCACACTAGATTTTTACTAGTCACAATCCAATTCTTCTAAATCCAGCTGTAATAGTCCTACAATAAGAAGACTGAGTCTGGAGCCAGGAACATCTCCCCAGACACTGTGACCCTGTTACAAATAAAGAATATACAGATATGATATAGTATATTGCTATATATATATATATATATATATATATATATATATATATATATAAAACAGAAGACTACATGTGTGATTATTGCTGGTATATATCTTGTTGCATGTCAGCTCCAGTTCTCATCATGAGAGACTGTCATTCTTCTGCTTTAGGCAAACGATAGGGTAGAAAATAGCCCTACATCATTCTTTCCCAATTTATGTTAAAAAATGCAACTTGTTTATCTTGTCCTTTTGGCAAGGTCAGAACTAGTGCAGAGAAAGCAGTCACCACATACAGAACTATAGGATGTATCATAAGTCATTCAATGGAAACTTAATGTCAAACACATATGGAAAAGAGGGTTTAGGAATCAATTATATGACTTACATAGTGACACAAAGTAATGGATACATATTGTGCATGGAGGGATCTGAATCAGTGAACCAAGGGGTTAATATCCACACCTAGTTTGTGTTCTGCTTTTATAAATATATTTAAATTACAATAATTTAATGGATATCTGCTGCATAAGCTGCTCAGAGCAGTTCAGTATATGATAAAGTGCACCAGGGACAGAGATTTTATTGTCATTGTGGGTATTTCACAGCACAAAACAGCATCCAGACTAAATGCAAGTTATGCATTCAGTTCAATGGTGCTAGTTTCAGCACCAGGGACAGATATTCTGCCACTATGTATATTACAGCAACGCCTAACCTACCATACATGGCATGTTAACAGGTGCCCTCAATGCAATGGTACAGCATGTGCTTTATATGTGGTTTCTATAGACCCTGCTAGTTTCAGCACCAGGGACAGATTTTAGTCTGTCACTATATGTCTTATAGCAACTCCTAACCTGCTATACAAGGCATGTTAACAGGTGCCCTCTATGCAATGGTACATCATGTACTTTATATGTGCTTTCTATAGACCCTGCTAGTTTCAGCACCAGGGACAGATCTTACCACTATGTGTATTACAGCAACTCCTAACCTATCATACATGGCATGTTAACAGGTGCCCTCAATGCAATGATACATTATGTGCTTCCTATTAGTCCTGCTGGATTCAGCACCAAGGACAGTGCTTTGTAGTGGAATGCCTTTTGTACAAGCCATATATAGCTAGCCCATATACATACCATAAGTGCAGTTTTTATGTGCTTTCTCCCCTTTCCTGTGTATTGCATTGCAATGAAGGTAACTGGAAAGCAGCTGTTAACTATAGGCATGTAAAGGATGTCAGTGCAAATATTGTGTGTTTTCTATATGAACTGCTTGGCTCAGCATAAAGAAAAATATTCCAGTCATACCTATGTGACTAAAACTCCTATTCATTACTACTTACCCAGGCAATGCAAGGAAACAGTGGTCCACTCCCGTCCATAGCCACAGTTGCTTTCTTATCTAGCTCTGTCTATAACTCTCTCCCACAACCACAAAGCACCCACACACATTCAGCAGCCCACACACAAGCAAATCCAACCACCAGTTCCTTCTGCCGCTGTGGGTGCAGTGCAATGCCCACTCCTTGCAGGGCTGTCTCTAAGACTAGACACTTACTGACCACTGACACATCTACTCAATAATCAATAGGGATTACTATACAATGACATTATCAACACATGCAGCAAAGCCATTGAGAAAGCAGCAAAAATAATAAGCTAGCACAGTGTTAAGTGATACAATTGCTAAAAGCATGCAATAAATATGAGCTTTACTGAATTAAGGTGGCAATGCTGAGTTAAAGGATCAAAGTTAGGGCTTACCTAGGTGAGAGACAGAGAACTGCTCCTTGATGGAATCGTTGCTCTGTGAACACAAGCTACTGCACTGACACAATGAGCTGCGGATCCAGTGTTTTGTCTGTACTCTAGTGCCCTCTTCCTTCAATACTACTTCACCACAAGAAGACAAAGTTTTCTTTCATATGATCTGTTATGTCATGGTGTTCCAGAAATACTAGAATCAGTCATTCCGTACATAAATATTGTGTACAGTATATTCTAAGATATCATTAAAAGCTTGAATTGTTTGGATATGATTAGTAAAGTTGAGCTGTATATGAATAAGGATATGTATATGTAGTCTATTCATGTTGGGGTTTTATTACTAAGATATTTAAATGTGACTAATTCTATTGTTTCTGGAAATTATTCTAAGCAATGATATAGTCAATGAGATTGACTATAAGAGTGAGATAGTGAGATTATTTACAGTGTACAGACAACCAGACAGATGCTGTATACAGATTTACAAAAAGAACAATAATAATGGTGATGATAATGATGATGACATTTGCGACGGTGGTACACACCATGATAGTGCAAAGAAGAAGAAAAATATGTGAACCGATATAATCTGTGGATGTTGTCGGTCATACAATATGACAACATACGTAATGACCACATGATAAATAGTTGCAGTAGTAATATTCCTACTGTGCTACAACATATAAACGCCAGGGCTGGAGTGATTGTGTGTTTATGCAGATGTGTCCTCTCTTAGGCCTGGTTCACATCTGTGTTCGGTATTCTGTTCGGGAAGTCCGCTTGGGGACCCCCTGAATGGAATACTGAACACATAAAAAGCAGTGAGCAATGACTATAAAGGGGTCCATGTGTGTTCCGTGCAGTGTCCACACGAATCATGCAGAAAGAAAAGTAGTTCATGAAGTACTTTCCTCTCCTATGATTCGTGCAGACACTGAGCAGAAAACACACAGACCCCATTATAGTCTATGGGGTCCATGTGCTTTCATTTCTCACCACTTTTTAATGCATTCGGTATTCCATTTGGGGGTCCCCAAGCAGAGTCTCCTAACGGAATACCAAACGCAGATGTGAACTGGGCCTTAGCTACTCTCTTGGTTGGACACGTCCAGATATGCTATATGGGTGGGAAACATTGGGACACACCTGTCCTGAATTATTGAATTCAGATGTTTCTTTCAGTCTATATAAAATCTCTCTCCTAGCCAGGCAGTCTGCTTTTACAAACATTTGTAACAGATTGACTCGAAGAGTGCACTGAATTCCAGCATGGTATTGTAATAGGATGCCACCGTTGCAGCAAGTTCCTTTCTTAACCATTTCACCATCAACTGTGACCCCCTATTCACATCTGTGTTTGGTAATCCATTCGGGGAGTCCGCATGGGGATCCCTCCGAATGCAATACCAAACGCACTAGTAAGCGGTGTGCAGTGAAAGCACACAGACCCCATAGACTATAATGGGGTCCGTGTGCTCTCCATGCAGTGTCCACACAGAACATGCGGATAAAAAAGTAGATCGTGATCTACTTTCATGTGCCTTGGCCGGTCATATGACTGCCCAGGTAATCTAGGTAATAATAGATTTTTGGTACAGTAAGTTATTTAGAAGGTAGAAAAGAGGGGCTGTTTAGCTTAGATTATAAAAATCTATTTATCCTGGACAACTCCTTTAAGGATTATGTTGTAATATTGTGCTGAATTGATTGAAAGACAAGTTAGAATCTGTAACCAATTTTGAGATCAAAGGGATAAACATGAAACAGCACCGAGCTGCATATAGTGAAGAACTTCACGGTAACTAGTGTGATAATATAAATAAATAAAACTCTCACCTTTGTGAGTTGTGAAAAGTTCACAACTACTATAATGGTGGTAGAACCGATTGTCAGAGGTTCCTCTCTGGTATTTGGAAACAGCAGGGTCCAAACACCCAAAGGTGTTGTGGGCGGCGACTGCCCATAATAGTTCCTTTGAGTGTCTTACCGTTACACCACTCGATTTCATCCCCACTTCCGCTAGTGATAGATTCAATCGGTGATGGACGGAGATTTACTAGATTTTCACGCTTAACACTTTTGTTCCATCCAGTCTTAATGAAGCACTTGAAGACGTCTCTGGCTATTAGAATAATATTTTTTTATGTGTCTTTGAACCTTTCATTCATTCATTATTTATAATTCTCTTTATTTATTCCACGTTGGCACTTTTTTTTATGCTGTTTCGCTTATCTATATAAGTTTTTATGGATTTTATGTAATCTATTCATCACCTTATATGCTTATTTCTATGTTAATTAGAGATTAGAGATGAGCGAACACTGTTCGGATCAGCCGATCCGAACAGCACGCTCCCATAGAAATGAATGGAAGCACCTGGCACACAGACTTTGCCGGCGGTCGGCCGCTTAACCCCCTGCGTGCCAGCCGCTTCCATTCATTTCTATGGGAGCGTGCTGTGAGCGTGCAGTTTGGAACGGCTGTTCCGAACAGTGTCCGCTCATCTCTAATGTTAATCAAATTGGGTTTTTATAGTTATTTGTGTATGCGTTTCACTCATGTGGTCATTTCAAGCATGGCTCTACGAGTACCACACAGATCCACATACTGTCCGTGATTTATTTATGAAATTGTTATTTAGTTATGATACTTGTATCCCTTTAAGGCCCGTTCCCATGATGTAACTCGGTGCTAATTCTGACACATCAGAGTCAGCGCTTCAAAAAAGAATCCCATTGACTTCAATTGGTTCTATCTTATGCACGCTACACATTGAAATCAATGGGAGACTTTTAATCATTGATTTCAATGTGTTACGCGCGTTAAATGGAACCCATTGAAGTCAATGGGATTCTCTTTTGAAGCGCTGACTCTGACACGTGTATACGTGTCAGAATGAGCGCCGCGTTACATCGTGGGAACGAGCCCTTATTGATTTTCTTCTATTGAGTTCACACCTCACACAGTCGCTGAGCTGAGGAGCACTATCACTCTCAGCCCAGCGCTTCTATGTTCCTAATGAGTGGCGTCTCTATCACTTTTGTCTCTGCTGCTGGCTCACTTGTTGGTTGCGCATGCGCAGTCCCTCTGCAGACAGAGATGCAGCTCTCACTGTTACAGCCTCTTGCTTCTGCTGTTCTGTGCATGAGCAGTCTGTTTACATCCCAATGCGTGGGCATGCGCACTAGTGCTCAGTGGTGAACCTAGACTCTCTGCTGCCTGAAGCGGACGATAAAAAGACAGGGTTGGGGGTGCTAGCGGTAACATTACAATAAATACAATGCAGTAATATTTTGTGCAGTAATACATGAGATGTCTTCCCACATTTCCCGTCTCTTCCCTTTGGACCACCATGACAACTTCTTCCAGCTGTGACTTGAAACTGTAAAGTTTGCAACACAGACATTTTTGCGGTCCCTGCAGCCTATATTATGTCCCACAGTGGCACAATAGAGTGTGGGGCATAATAGAGGTTGCGGGGGGGCCTGCTGTGGAGCATAATAAAGGTTACAGGGGCCACAGTGGACCCTTCAAGCTCTATTATGCCAACAGTTGCCCACCCAACTATTATGCCCCACAGTGGCACACCCATGAACTATTATTATACTCAGGGGTCTTTTCAGATCCCCGAGTATAACAAATGGAGCCCCAGGGCTATTACTACTAGCACAGGCTTCAGGCCTGTATGGTACTGCTAGCACAGGCTTTAGGCCTATATCGTAATATCCCAGACCACGTGATGTCTGGAACATTACCATACAGGCCCGAAGCCTGCTAGGATTAATATCAGATCCTGGAGAGGTGAGTAACACTGTTTATTATGTTCCCTCACCTCCCCTGGGGCTCCCATTATTATATTCAGGGTCTGAAAAGACCCCTGAGTATAATAATAGCGGTTGTGGGATCGCGACCTATTATTATTATTTATTATAGTTTATTTGACCACTGGGGCCTTTTTTATGCTGCACAAACGATTGGTCTTATAATTTATGGGCTCATTAACCAATGTGTATTCTACACTAGACATTTTTACTTTGATATCTTTGCTTATCTTTATTCATTTTGGACACTTCCACCTTGGGGTCCAAGTGGGAGTGTCCTAATTTTGTTATCTATATGTATTTCAATGAAGTATGTGTCTGTCAGCGCTAGTCCATTGACAGTTGACAAAGGGGTTCTTACCCTGAAATGTGCGTTGTGTTGTGACTTTAATAAAAGACGATCCATTTTATTCAACTATCTTGTGGAGCGCGATCCATCGACGATTTCTGGTGAATCTTCGTCTGTTCTTCGGTATCAAATTTGGGATCAGTTTGTGTGGATACATCAGTACATTAGCAGAAGCTAGGTAGACTCCAGTAAAAGTATAAAGTACAGTAAGGAACTCCCCCTAGCCAAATAATAATGTCAGTAAAGTTAGGGTTCCTCAAACATTAAAAATTACAAAAAACCACCAGGTAAACAAGTTTAAGCAAAAATAGAAAAAGGTTTTATTACATAAAATCCACATATAACAATACAACATATAACATACAAAATATATAGAAAAAATGGAGGGGGCAACTGAGTTACCCAATAAATAGGAGTGAGAATGGGAAAGGTGGAAAGTATGCCCATAAAAGACGAATGGATATATCTAGCAGGATCATAGGCCCAGAAATATATATAGAGCAGTGGATATATAGCAAATGTAGCATAACAAAACTAAATATGTTGCTATAATAGCAAAAATGACATGCCACAATTGTAACCCTCCTACAGAGATATAGTAAACATATAGGCCCATGAGTGATGCAAAAGATACATTACTGCAATAGTATTAGCATACAGACCGTGTAGGCCGCAAGGCCAAATGTCCCAGACCACTCCACACCCGACGCGCGTTTCGCCCACTAGGGCTTTGTCAAGGGATCCCTTGACATTGCAGTAATGTATCTTTTGCATCACTCATGGGCCTATATGTTTACTATATCTCTGTAGGAGGGTTACAATTGTGGCATGTCATTTTTGCTATTATAGCAACATATTTAGTTTTGTTATGCTACATTTGCTATATATCCACTGCTCTATATATATTTCTGGGCCTATGATCCTGCTAGATATATCCATTCGTCTTTTATGGGCATACTTTCCACCTTTCCCATTCTCACTCCTATTTATTGGGTAACTCAGTTGCCCCCTCCATTTTTTCTATATATTTTGTATGTTATATGTTGTATTGTTATATGTGGATTTTATGTAATAAAACCTTTTTCTATTTTTGCTTAAACTTGTTTACCTGGTGGTTTTTTGTAATTTTTCACTTAACTACACCAGAGATTGTACCTATTTATGGTATATATTTACTTAGTTCCTCAAACATTACTAAAATTTCTGTGAAATAACTTTTTATTAGGTACCATGCTGCTGTACTAGAGTATTTCCTTTAACCTTTGACATACAGTCCTATGAAAAAGTTTGGGCACCCCTATTAATCTTAATCATTTTTAGTTCTAAATATTTTGGTGTTTGCAGCAGCCATTTCAGTTTGATATATCTAATAACTGATGGACACAGTAATATTTCAGGATTGAAATGAGGTTTATTGTACTAACAGAAAATGTGCAATATGCATTAAACCAAAATTTGACCGGTGCAAAAGTATGGGCACCTCAACAGAAAAGTGACATTAATATTTAGTAGATCCTCCTTTTGCAAAGATAACAGCCTCTAGTCGCTTCCTGTAGATTTAATCAGTTCCTGGATCCTGGATAAAGGTATTTTCGACCATTCTTCTATACAAAACAATTCAAGATCAGTTAAGTCTGATGATGGCTAAGAATGGACAGCCCGCTTCAAATCATCCCACAGATGTTCAATGATATTCAGGTCTGGGGACTGAGATAGCCATTCCAGAACATTGTAATTGTTCCTCTGCATGAATGCCTGAGTCGATTTGGAGCGGTGTTTTGGATCATTGTCTTGCTGAAATATCCATCCCCGGCGTAACTTCAACTTTGTCACTGATTCTTGAACATTATTCTCAAGAATCTGCTGATACTGAGTGGAATCCATGCGACCCTCAACTTTAACAAGATTCCCGGTGTTGGCATTGGCCACACAGCCCCAAAGCATGATGGAACCTCCACCAAATTTTACAGTGGGTAGCAAGTGTTTTTCTTGGAATGCTGTTTTTTTTGGACACTATGCATAACGCCTTTTTGTATGACCAAACAACTCAATCTTTGCTTCATCAGTCCACAGGACCTTCTTCCAAAATGAAGCTGGCTTGTCCAAATGTGCTTTTGCATACCTCAGGCGACTCTGTTTGTGGCATGCTTGCAGAAACGGCTTCCTTCTCATCACTCTCCCATACAGCTTCTCCTTGTGCAAAGTGTGCTGTATTGTTGACCGATGCACAGTGACACCATCTGCAGCAAGATGATGCTGCAGCTCTTTGGAGGTGGTCTAAGGATTGTCCTGGACTGTTCTCACCATTCTTCTTCTCTGCCTTTCTGATATTTTTCTTGGCCTGCCACTTCTGGGCTTAACAAGAACTGTCCCTGTGGTCTTCCATTTCCTTACTATGTTCCTCACAGTGGAAACTGACAGGTTAAACCTCTCAGACAACTTTTTGTATCCTTCCCCTGAACAACTATGTTGAACAATCTTTGTTTTCAGATCATTTGAGAGCGGGCTGTCCATGCTCGGCGACCATCAAACTTAACTGAACCTGAATTGTTTTGTAAAGAGGAATGGTCCAAAATACCTTCATCCAGGATCCAGGAACTGATTAAAAGCTACAGGAAGCGACTAGAGGCTGTTATCTTTGCAAAAGGAGGATCTACTAAATATTAATGTCACTTCTCTGTTGAGGTGCCCATACTTTTGCACTGGTCAAATTTTGGTTTAATGCATATTGCGCATTTTCTGTTAGTACAATAAACCTCATTTCAATCCTGAAATATTACTGGGTCCATCAGTTATTAGATATATCAAACTGAAATGGCTGCTGCAAACACCAAAATATTTCGAACTAAAAATTATTAACATTAATAGGGGTGCCCAAACTTTTTCATAGGACTGTAACTATTAACAATGTCTTTAAGGGTTTAATGTTATCTTTACAAGTAGTGGACATACACTACAGATTTTCTTACAGAAGATCTATAGCTTGGTAGAGCCCATTCACATGTTGGAAAATTTGAGGCAGTCCGCTTGTGATGCTTCTTCATTTTTCATCCCTATGCTCCCCACAGCGGAAATCCAAAGCAGAGCTTCAGCTTTCCGCCACTGATTACTATGGCAGATCTCCATTTATAGGGGGTGCTACTGAGTACTCTGCAGGAAAAGTATGGTATTACACGACAGCCATTCAAAAAAACGGACATCCATGTATCGTAAAACAAGGATACCTTATTTCCACTAGAATGGGAACCAGTCAAACACAGCAACTCTCCATTTTGTCTCATATAGCTGGTTCTAAGCAGGAATAAGCCATTATTATGTGAATGTGCCCTAATAGGACATATGGACATGGTTACTCTTCCTGAGTCAATCCCTTTAAAATTGTACTTTCAGTTCAAGTAGTTTATTCGTTCTATAGACTGAGTATATGGGTCACTGCTTATGGTTAAAGGAAGTGAAGTTTCATCATAAAATTCAGAAACATTGATTTACTGTCTGAACTGTAAAGTCACGGAACATGTTCCTGTCGGGTATGGTAGTGTCAAAAAGTGTGACAAGCTTTAGGAAAGGGTTAAATATCTTCCTTGTACCTGCAATATACAGGACTACGGGTAATAATGTAAAATGTGTGTAAAACAGTGTTTTTTTGCCTTACAACTTACATTTTTAAACATAAAACAGTTGAATTTGATGGATTTTAGGTCCTTTTCAACTATGTAATCACCGGAAATATTTCTGTTGACATAAATGAGTTACCAAGTTATCAAAAGATCAATTAGAATAGAGAATAATATCCTAATATTAACTTATTTAATAAGATTTTATTTTAGAATAGTTATTCATCTAAACATACACAAGACTTCAATTCCAAGCCGGTTCATTCATGCTGAAGATACTATAGGTTTATGATTGACACAATGTAGCGACTATAATAAGCAGAAGTTTTGCACATGCCTGGGCTATATTAATGGGTTAACTGGACACTATGGCTCTTCTCTTTGTAGTTAAAATGACACAAATGATCAATTATTTTCCTCTACATTGTGTATTAGTATGCAGTGAGATTAAAGTCATCTCATTTACATTGCAAACATGAAAGACATTACAAGGTTAAAACAGACAATGCCAGTAATATGCTAACGTTTTTAAGAATTCAGTGCTTAACTACCAAGTGACATATACGGTAGTAAATGTCCTATAATTGTTACAAACCTGATGAATATTTAAAGAGGACCTTTCACCACTTTTGGGCACATGCAGTGTTATATACTGCTGGAAAGCTGACAGTGCGCTGAATTCAGCGCACTGTCGGCTTTCCCGATCTGTGCCTGGTGTAAAGAGCTTACGGTGCCGGTACCGTAGTGCTCTATGGTCAGAAGGGCGTTTCTGACCATTAGCCAGGAACGTCCTTCTGCCTCGCGGCGCCTATCGCGCTGTGCTGTGGAGCGGGGAGGAACTCCCCCCTCCCGCTCCTGATAATGCTCGTCTATGGACGAGCTGTGTGAGCAGAGGGAGGGGGCGTTCCTCTCCGCTCCACAGTACAGCGCGATTGGCGCCGCGAGGCAGAAGGACGTTCCTGGCTAATGGTCAGAAACGCCCTTCTGACCATAGAGCACTACGGTACCGGCACCGTAAGCTCTTTACACCGGGCACAGATCGGGAAAGCCGACAGTGCGATGAATTCAGCGCACTGTCAGCTTTCCAGCAGTATATAACACTGCATGTGCCCAAAAGTGGTGAAAGGTCCTCTTTAATACCTGTGTTTGCTGTGTGATCTGGTTAGTTGGTAATATTTCTTGTTCTGATTTCTATTAACTCCATTACTGTCTTGAAGTGGCTTCACATCAATATGCATATCAATCTCCAAAGACTCATGTAAATGCTAATTTTAATCCACACATTGGGAAGAGTAAAAAAGTTCTGTATATCACCTATTTGTCAACAGTGGCATCAGTGCTGGTGAGAGCCATTAGACTACTAATAATGCATGTTAAGTGGTATGTAAGTATACCTTAATAACCGCCTATGCATTTTATATGCACACACTCCAATGCTTGGACTACTCTTGTATTTCTATGCCATATAGCAAAAATATGGGGATAACGTCCATCTTTAGGGAGAGACCACCTTTTCAGGTGTGTGGAGACTTATACAGCCATAGTTGCTCCACTACAAAGGGAACATGGGAGGAATATGCAGAAATCTGTCTCCCAAGATGTAAACAGGGAGACAGTGCCTCTGTTATGCTGCCCTCTATGGGAAACACCCTGAACATCATACCCGACTTTCCCAGAAATCTTTACTGCATAATGTGGGGTTATAACCAAATCAATTTCTCAGCTACGGACGGCACCGTTTCTGTCTGGTTGGACTTCATCAGCGCAGCCCATAATCTGATCTCTCAGCCTCTCACTTCTACCAAATCAATTCTCTCTAGGCTGCGCTGATGAAGTCCAACCAGACAGAAACGGTGCCGTCCGTAGCTGAGAAATTGATTTGGTTATAACCTCACATCATGCAGTAAAGACTACTGGGAAAGTCGGGCATGATGTTCAGGGTGCTTCCCATAGAGGGCGGCATAACATAGGCACTCCCTGTTTACATCTTGGGAGACAGATTTGCATATTCTTCCCATATAGCAAAAAATAATAGTTAAAAATAAGATTTAAAAAAGAATAGAAAAAAATTTTGCAATGTAAAAAAAATATTTTTAAAAAACTTTTTTCCATTAAATAACAGTAATAAAATATAATATAAATATATATAAAAATGTAAAATAAAAAGGATCCCACACAGTTGGAGAAATATGGGAAGTTTTGGAACTGGGTGAGCCTGAAAGCATCTAGTGAGTGATGCAAGTTTTTCCCCCATGCCCATGTCCTTTTTGCTATGTCATACTCTATGTACTAGTCAAGGCAGTTTGGGAATGAACCGTTGAATGTCTTTCTGGTTTGGGGAGAACCTCTTGTTCCTATGGTACGCAGACATACTGCACAGGCTGGAGAAATCCTGGGGAACTATTCTTTAGAGACCCATTGGAACCACTAAGCAAAAAGGCGCTCTGCAAAGTACATAGTCAACGAAGGCTGCATAGCCGAAACGCGCGTCAGGTACTGGGGAGTGAGTGCCTGTCCCGACTTGTATACCTCCTATATTGTCAACATGGGTAAGCCACAGTGCTATTAAACTTGTATATAATGGTATGGGATATATGTGAACCTATGTTGTTATAGTCACCAATGTGTGCATATCAATGTTATTACTTTAATGGATAGGAGACATACATTGGACCACATGGTAACTTTAAACTTCTAGCACTTTCTTTGAGCTGTTGTGGTAATGTGTATAACTTAGTGGCCACTCATGATATATACCTCAGCGGCTATTGATACTATTGCTATGTGTATATAATGTCCACACACGGTGTACAAAGGACTCCAATGCTGAGGTCCTTTCTGGCATTAGCTTAATCCATGTGCATTCCATTGTATGTAAATACTTAAAGGGACCACATACCATCTGTTGCACTTCACTTTTACCCAGTCAGTTTGTATTTATAGATTCCCCTTCTAATGTCCATCTTTTATATATGTGTATGATGTAATAAATACAATTATGACAAGTTTATTGACCTAGACTGGATGTGTAATATATTCCTTTTATACTAAGTGTCATACTCACGATTGCTTTTCTTGTGGATATTAAAGTACATAGTCAAGTACAGTCAAGTGATTTGAGCACTGTCTTACACTCCCAGTTCTCATGGTGGTTTGTGAAGTCATCCAGGAACATCTCTTGTGGACAGTGGTGAGATGAAGCTGGAATGAAAAGTGCTGGCCAACCAACTGAATAATCTGCTCAGGAAACAAAGGTGGTTTGTTAAGAAAATGGAAGCAGTGCTGCTATTAAAGGTTAATAGATCTGGTATGCAGAAGGAAGAGTCAAATCTCAACCCTGGACTGGTGGTGCGCCCGTATAACACTTCTGACCCAGTTTTACTATATATGCTGTGCATCTCAATTACAGAACAGTATAATGAACAGCACTGTTTCTCTATGTAGCCACATAAAGAGCATTGGACTCTATTTCTAGCATTTGTTCTATTTTTTTTACATAATTTATTGTTATTTCTGATGAATTAGGGTCTCTAACTTGGGATTTTATGAATATCAATGTTTCCAGGAGATGAAAAGGAACTGAGCTGATGGATTGTTATTAGCTGTTCTAATTTCATAGTTTTTTTCACTGAAGTGGTCTCTATTGGAGACATCATTAGGGGAGTCTGTCAGCAAATATAATCACAGTGCTTTATGGTGATTTTACAGTTTACAAATATATATCAGAATATATATCAGTTGGACAATATTAAATAATTAAATTAATTAATTAATTAATTAATTACGTGGGGTGTAGTAGTATGTGGAACATGATCTGGGGAAAAATTTTGGAATATAGAAAATGTAGTTTATATGATCATGACTGGTAGTAGAGGTGCTGTATTACTTGAGTAAGGAACCTGAGGGCTGTATTATCGTACATATAGTGTGACTTTTACAAACACTTTTAACCTATCATACAGGTAATTAAAAAGCGAATGATGAGGAGTTTTCATTCATACAGTGTCTTGTGAAAGTATTCGGCCCCCTTGAACTTTTCAACCTTTTGCCACATTTCAGGCTTCAAACATAAAGATATAAAATTTGAATTTTGAGGGAAAGAATCAACAAGTGGGACACAATTGTGAAGTGGAACGAAATTTATTGGATATTTTAAACTTTTTTAATAAATAAAAAACTGAAAAGTCGGGCGTGCAAAATTATTCAGCCCCTTCACTTTCAGTACAGCAAACTCACTCCGTTCAGTTCAGTGAGGATCTTTGAATAATCCAATATTGTCCTAAATGACTGATGATGATAAATAGAATCCATCTGTGTGTAATCCTATGGGTATAAATGCACCTGCTCTGTGATAGTCTCAGGGTTCTGTTTCAAGTGCAGAGAGCATCATGAAGACCAAGGAACACATCAGGCAGGTCCGAGATACTGTTGTGGAGAAGTTTAAAGCCGGATTTGGATACAAAAAGATTTCCCAAGCGTTAAATATCCCAAGGAGCACTGTGCAAGCAATCATATTGAAATGGAGGGGGAGTATCAGACTACTGCAAATCTACCAAGACCCGTCCGTCCCTCTAAACGTTCATCTCAAACAAGGAGAAGACTGAGCAGAGATGCAGACAAGAGGCCCATGATCACTCTGGATGAACTGCAGAGATCTACAGCTGAGGTGGGAGAGTCAGTCCATAGGACAACAATCAGTCATACACTGCACAAATCTGGCCTTTATGGAAGAGTGGCAAGAAGAAAGGCATTTCTCAAAGATATCCATAAAAAGTCACAAGCCACCTGGGAGACACCAAACATGTGGAAGAAGGTCACACAAAATCAAAATCAAAATTTTTGACCACAATGCAAAACGATATGTTTGGCATAAAAGCAACATCACCCTGAACACACCATCCCCACTGTCACACATGGTTATGGCAGCATCATGGTTTGGGCCTGCTTTTCTTAACAGGGACAGGGAAGATGGTTAAAATTGATGGGAAGATGGATGGAGCCAAATACAGGACCATTCTGGAAAACCTGTTGGAGTCTGCAAAAGACCTGAGACTGGGACGCAGATTTATCTTCCACAAGACAATGATCTAAAACATAAATCCAATTGAGAATCTGTGGAAAGAGCTGAAAAACACTTCACAATTGTGTCCCACTTGTTGTTGATTCTTCCCTCAAAAATTCTAATTTTATACCTTTATGTTTGAAGCCTGAAATGTGGCAAAAGGTTGAAAAGTTCAAGGGGGCCGAATGCTTTCACAAGGCACTGTATTACATGGAATATTCTATTGATGTGAGTATACTTATTCATGCTAAAGTTAATTGAACAATATGGTTTTTTACATTGTTGCAAGGAATATGCAAATAAGAGCTCCTCTATCTCTAGCACCATCTTTTGTGAGGTCGCTCCTTATAGAGTAATGCATGTTTATCATAAAAACTATTTGCATAATCTGGGAATATAGTTTTATTTATCATGTATGGCAAATGCTGTAAAAAAAAAAAAAATACTGCAATGCAAAAATGTATTTTGGTCACTTTGCCTCCCCAAAAATAGGAAAAAAAGTGATCAGAATGTCAAACATACCAAAAATTGTCAACAATTAATAGTACAACTTGCTCAGCAAATGAAGAGCTCGGACATAGCTGTGTCAAAAAAAAAAACCAGTAAAAAAAATTGTAGGCATCAGCATTCGCCGATCTCAGGAAAACTGGTCATTTTTTAAAAATGCACATGACCAGACTTTTTATCTGCAATGGTGCATTCCCCCCCCCCCCCCTTAGGCTTATACTCGAGTTTTCCCAGTTTTTTTGTGGTAAAATTAGAGGCCTCGGCTTATATTCAGGTTGGCTTATACTCGAGTATATATGGTATGTAGTAAAAGCAGTAAAAATAATAATAAAACTAATAAAAATATGGTATCAAATAATGATAGCTAATCTAAACACTATATGTACCGCAAATTAAAGTACAACTTGTTGTGCAAATAATAAGCTCTCAAATAATAGCTTTGCTGATAGAAAAATGAAAAATGAGATAGAAAATATTTTAAAAAAAAGTCACTGAGCATTAATGTCCAAAGTAGACTAAAGGGTTAAGAAACTTTGCCAGAGACTTTGCCCAAAGTTTATTCCTAGAGTTCAATTGCTTAATGACTTTTCTGTACATTGAGTATATCTACAATCAGGATGAGGGCCATGGACTCCTGAGAGACATGTCCAATTTATGCTCCATTGCCATTGAATTGCTGAATGGAATGTGAGTGAAATATTGGTTAACCATAGCAAGTCTCTCCCCAGGTCACAATTGCAATGCAGGAAGTGGGTGAGGGTCTCACATGTGGTCTTTGAGTTGCAAACCACATATACCCCATATATTGGAAACCAATAATACTTGTAATTCAGTGTTCTGAGTGATGAGTAATTGACAATGCCGGAGCCGCTGTCCATCACATATGCAGGATTCACACACTTGATCCAATGAGGTGACTAAGAGACATTTATGCACAAATATGATAACAACCATGCATTATTTTTAAGACCATGTATTGCACATAAAAGCTGTGATTAACTAAATTATATGATGTTGAGTTAAAAAAATAAAATCATAGAATAATTCATTTTGAGATTCTAAAGATGGCATAGGCAGCTTGGTACTGTTCCCAGAAAAGGGGGGATTTGCGGTAGAAATTATGTTCACAACGATCATGGGCTCCTGCCATGGGTCTCTTCTGTTATTAGTTGGATCAGTTCCAGTAGCACATTTTACTGCCTGTCCTTGAAGCATAAAAACATTATCTGGCATGAAGAGATCATTGAAGAAAGCTGATGTGAACAGAGAAGGCGAAAATACTGTTCATAGAAAACCTGTAAAACAACATGATAAGATGCCTGCAAGACACTAAGACCATTATGGCAAGGTCCCTGAAAACTGAGAAGGTGAGCCATGGTTCTTTGGCCTCACAAGTACCGTATTCATCTATCATCAGAACAGACATCATCAAACAGATGTTGAGCGACTTTGTTAAACTGCAGTCAATAACGCACCAAGAAAAGAAAAAAAATCACATCATCTGCAACTGTAAGATTCTGTTCACATGAGGCAGATCTGTTGAACAATTTCTGCAACTGAAATCAGTTCCTTCATATAACTGGAGATGTGTACAGGGGGGTCTTTCAGAAATTCATAAATCTGCCACCAAAACAGCTCTAGCTTCAACTAAATAAGACAGTTGTCAAAATGTTGGGAACAAGTCTACTGCATATGAACATACCATAAAGGCTAAGGGTCAGTCAAACACAGCCGGAAAAGAAATTATTAAAAAAGACCTTTCATGTCCTCGGGCATATGCGGGTTTTATATACCGCTAGAAAGCCGACAGTGCATTGAATTCAGCGCACTGTTCGCTTTCATGTTATGTGCCCTGGGGGAAGAGATATTGGTGCAATTACCGATAGCTCTTCACTATCAGAAGGGAGTCCCTGACAGTCTAATTGGGAACGCCCCTCCTGACAGTACTGTGTGTAGCTCTGTACTGTGAGGGGGCGTTACTTACTGCCCGGCCATGCCATGATTCTGAGCAGTGAGGAAACCCCTCCCTCTCCTGACAGTACTCAAGCATAATTGAAAAATAACAGTGGTACCACACGCTCAAATGTTATTGTGGTGCAAGCAGCAAATGCGTCCTCCGACCCTAGTAACAGTCAAGTAAAGATTCTGCTGCACACACATACCTTGTGTTCAAAGCAAAAAATTCATTTATTTGTGGAAATAGATTACAACAATTGATGTGCCATAGAGGGAAAAAATTCTGTGCGTTTACATATGAATGGAGAAGTAGATCATTAAGGACGTTTCGGTGACCAGACCAGGCTTTTAAGGAAACCAGCAGGACAGAGGGAGCATTACACTTCGATGCCCCACCATAGTGATGTATAATGGGACAAATGGGCAATTACTAGCCACTGGGCCCCCTTGTTGCCTCAAATCCCAGGCTACATACCATTTTTTTCCATTATAATATGCCCTCTATTAAATTATTTTTTGAGATTTGGTTTAAGTACTTAGAGACGTTCTCTATTATTTCTTTAAAACACAAGGAAAAGATGCTATCTAGTTAACCTGATACATTCACCTAGTGAATTCTGTCATATGAAATGTTCAGAACAATGTTAGAGAAGCAATTCAATCAGAAATGAATGCATAAAAATGCAGTGTACTGGGCTGTCTACTTATTTTCTGGACTAGTCAACCAAAAACCGTGGCAGAAGAATTTCAAGATTTCATAAAGACAAACTGAAAAGCTTGGGGTCTTTCACGCTGCATCTTCAGTGTACATTTACTATATGTTCCAGGAAAACTCTCTACGCACATAGTGAAGGAAATAATTATTTGATCCCTTGCTGATTTTGTAAGTTTTCCCACTGACAAAGACATGAACAGTCTAATTTTAAGGGTAGGTTAATTTTAACAGTGAGGGATAGAATATCAAAAATAAAATCCAGAAATTCACATTATATAAATTTTAGAAATGTATTTGCATTTTGCATAGAGAAATGAGTATTTGATCCCTCTGGTAAACAAGACTTAATACTTGGTAGTAAAACCCTTGTTGGTGCGCACAGCAGTCAGACGGTTTTTGTAGTTGATGATGAGGTTTGTTCACATGTCGGGAGGAATTTTGGTCCACTCCTCTTTGCAGATCATCTCTAAATCATTAAGATTTAGAGGATGTCACTTGGCAACTCGGAGTTTCAGCTTCCTTTATAAGTTTTCTATGGGATTAAGGTCTGGAGACTGGCAAGGCTACTCCATGATCTTAATGTGCTTCTTTTTGAGCCACTGCTTTGTTGCCTTGGCTGTATGTTTTGGGTCATTGTCCCGCTGGAAGACCCAGCCACGACCCATTTTTAATGTCCTGGCAGAGGAAAGGAGGTTGTCACTCAGGATTTTTATGGCACCATCCATTCTCCCACTGATGTGGTGAAGTAGTCCTGTGCCCTTAGCGGAGAAACACCCCAAAACATAATGTTTCCATCTCCATGCTTGACAGTGGGGACAGTGTTTTGTGGGTCATAGGCAACATTTCTCTACCTCCAAACATGGTTTGTTCAGTTAATGCCAAAGAGGTCAATTTTTATGTCTTCTGACCATAGCACCTTCTCTCAATCATTCTCAGAATCATCCAGATTCTGCTGCAAGTCTGGAAGGTTTTACTTGGGTAGAATGTTACTGCCAATGGGCTAGAAGTGGACAGGGAGAGATTGTACTTGCCGTTATGAGAGATGAAGGTGGGAAATGCTGCTACTAGCAATGCTCTACTTTGGTGATTGGTGCCCCTGTATAGGCATTTTGTGCTGTACAGTGGTAATTGACACTGCAGGGGTGAGATGTGCTGCGCATTGTGTTTTTGTTCTTCTGCGGAGGTAGTTTGTCCTACACAGTGGTATAAAAAAACCATAATAATCTATAAGTATATGAACATGGATTTATAGCAGTATCTAGCAAAGCATCCTAGAGTAGTGGTGTGATGGGCAAAGATTAACCCCTTCCCGACATGCACCGTAATAGTACGGTGCATGTAGGGTCTGTAACTATGACGACCGCCCGGGAGCCGGGCGGCCGCCATAGCCGCCGGGTGTCTACTGCTTTAAGCAGTAGACAACCGGCTCTAATGCCTCCGATCGGTCCCCGGACCGATTGGAGGCATTAACCCCTCCAGCGCCGCGGTCAAAGGCGCCGGAGGCGCCATTTTCCCGGCGGCGCATGGGCGCCGCCACTTTGGCCGGGATTGTCGGCTCCTGGAGCATGCTCCAGGGCTGACGTCCCGTTGCCATGACAGCCGGGAGCCTTGTACAGGCTCCCAGGCTTGTCTGCAAATCCTCTCTTTTGCAGGCTGGTCTATGCAGCCTGCAAAAGAAAGGATGCTTTTTTGCAATGCATTGCAATGCATTAGCATTGTAATGCATTGCATTAGTGATCAGACCCCCTGGGGTTCAACACCCCTAGGGGGTCTAATAAATGCAAAAAAAAAAAAATAAGTTAAAAAAAAATATAAAAAAATATAAAAAGAATTAAAAGTTCAAATTACCCCCCTTTCCCTAGAACACATATAAAAGTAGTTAAAAACTGTGAAACATATACATGTTAGGTATCCCCGCGTCCGAAATCGCCCGCTCTACAAATCTATAAAAATATTTTTCCTGTTCGGTAAACGCTGTAGCGGTAAAAATAGTCGAAAGTGCCAAACCGCCATTTTTTCACTGTTTTGATTCTGATAAAAATTTGAATAAAAAGTGATCAAAGCAATAACATTTCCCGAAAATGGTAGAACTAAAAAGTACACCCGACCCCGCAAAAAAAGACGCCCTATGCATCCCCGTACACTTATGTATAAAAAAGTTACAGCCGTCGGAATATGGCGACTTTTAGAAAAAAAATTTTTAACACAGTTTTGGAATTTTTTTTAGGGGTCAAAATGTAAATAAAACCATATAAATTTGGTATCCCTGGAACCGTACCGAAACACAGAATATAGGGGACATGTCATTTTGGCTGCACAGTGAACGCCGTAAAACCAAAGCCCGTAAGAAAGTCGCAGAAATGCATTTTTTCTTCAAATCCACCCCATTCTGAATTTTTTTCCTGCTTCCCAGTACATTATATAGAATAATTAATGGTAGCATCATGAAGAAAAATTTGTCCCGCAAAAATTAAGACCTCATATGGCTCTGGGAGCGGAGAAATAAAAAAGTTATGGGGTTTAGAAGGAGGGGAGTCAAAAACGAAAAACGAAAATCAAAAAATGCCATCGGCGGGAAGGGGTTAAAAATTAAAAATAGATTCATTGCGGGTAAATGTCTAATTGTGCAAAATATTTTGAACTGAATATAATAAAGTAGTTTACCCACAATGTATTGGCGGAATGTAATGAGGTCATGCTGCAGATTTAATTCAATTTCCAACATCATGTATAAATCAATTCATCCCAATTAAATAATATGACATGGATTGATGAGTGTATAAATATAAATGTATTTGCTTGAGAGTTAATATATCATGCTGGAATCATGTACTTGTAGATATCTAACTAAAACACAAGCACGAAGATTAAAACAAGGACTAATACATAATGACATGGCCATAAAAATGTAATCGCATAAATAAAAGTCAAAGGCAAAAAAATTGCTAAGACAGAGACATTTCTGTGTCACAAGGTTTTACTTCTTTTTAAGGCATTTTTTCACCATACAGTGATGGCACGTAGAACAGGACAGAGGAAATAAAAGAGAAGTTTACATTATCATAAGCAAAATAAGACTGGTCTACCAGCACTGGAGCCATTGGTGGTGGTTCTGACAATATACAGTATAAGGTGCTGAGCCCAAGGAACCAGCTGAACAATCACTATAAGAAGACTAGAAAGATACAGAAGAGGAGGCTTGACAGTAATATCTAACATCTGTGCCAAACTGTCAAGGCTCAGATTCGGCTTTTTTTGTCTAAATCTAATTTTAAAACTAGGTGAGAATGCATATATCAAGAATGACTGGAAGACAACTAGGAAAATGAGAGCGCCATATAGTGTTGTCATAGACAGTGCATATTATATATACCACAATCTCATAGTTTTCCCCAGATACTTTAGCTTCAGACCGTTCTACATTAAATAAAGCAGTACCCACATCCTGCTATATGGATAGAGTTATTACAATCCTCAATGACAGCCCCACTGAGCAGTCTCTACTTCCCACACTTCAGCACAGAGAATGAATTATGCTGCACTTGCACATGAGTTACAATATGTCATCCTGTGTTGGCAGGGCTGGTAAATATAGAATTCTCTAGCATTACACAGTGCAATATACAGTGCCAGTGTATGTACTGGATTACTACACATTTCTTAAATGCTGCTGTCAGGAGCAGAGCTGGAGCCTCTACAGCGCTGTGCGGAGGCTGCCAGCCCTCTCCTGTCTGCGCTCCTGAGTCCCCCGCTTCGGGTCTCGGGAGACAGGCCAGAAACTCTGCAGCATTGTGTGGGGGTTGCTGATCTTCTGAGTCGGACGGGGGGGACTCCCAGCTTTTAGCCTAGTGGTGGACCGGAGCCTATTTAAGGAGGGCTCTGGCTCCGCACCGCCACTGGCTAATCAGTTGTACCTTGTGTCCTGGTAGTAAGCATTCCTCCTGTTATGTGTGTTTCTGACCCCTTGCCTTGACCTCTGACCCTGCCTTTGCCTCCTGATTTGTGTACTGTGCCTACTCCTGTTTATGTCCTCGGCTTGCCTCTAGACCTCGGCTTCCTGTACACCATTTTATACTGCTCTACTACTCCTGTTACAGACTCGGTCTGCCTGATGTTCCTTTTGGATTTCCCACTGTACTGCGTTGTCCTCTTGTTGACGACCCGCACCGTACAACTATGATTTACTCTCTGCCACCACTTGCTGACCACCCGCCACACCCTTCTGGATCCTTTGACTTACTCCGCTACCCAGAACATCTGTTGGTAAGAGATCTCAGTATCTGGTTTACTGTGATTTGTGTTGAGCTGTGTGTGGCATTTCATGACTCATATCATTCTGCCCAGATGCACACAAGTCCATTCCCACCATCTGGGACCCTGGTGAACACCATTGTGGGGTTGGAGTGGATACGGCCCAGGGGGTGTTGGACACACAGCACCGTGTTAACCATTTTGATCAGTGTATCTAGTACTGGTTTTCACTTTTGGCTCAGATGTGCATCTGTTTCCCTAACAGCTGCCCATCTAACTTGTTGCCTTCACTGTGATGGATACTTAAATATCAGCAACTGCCTCTTCATCTTCTTCTTCCAGTGCTAGTGGTCACACTTGTGCGCCTGCACAGTCAGCTCTGCCATTGGGCCGCAGGCAGAGCCGAGTGCACATGCTGGCAGCCTCTTTTTTGAGCATGCGCAGTATGCTGCTGTAGTTTTATAGAACTACAGGAGCGTACTGCGCATGCTCAAAACTACAGGAGCGTACTGCGCATGCTCATAAAAATGGCTGCCAGCATGTGCACTTGGCTCTGCCTGAGGCCCGATGGCAGAGCTGACTGAGCAGGCGCACAAGTGTGACCACTAGCGCCGGAATAAAATGAAGAGGCAGTTGCTGACAAAGATTGAGGTGGCGCTGGAAAGAGTTCTCTCGCAGCATTGGGGATGCCCCCAGTGCTGTTTATGGCAACCCGTCATCAGGGCAGGCTGTTGTCATGTGCGGTGTGCAGGAGGAGGAGCAGATTGAGGAATTGGAAAAGGATGTGGTGGACGATGAGGCGACCGACCCAACCTGGGCAGGGGTGATGTCTAGCGGGGAAAGCAGTGTAGATCTGGAGGCAAGCGCAGCACCAAAAAAAGTGGATACAGGCAGAGGCATGTCCAGAGGCAGAGGACAGCTACTTCACAAAAGCCAGGCCAGACCCAACATGGCCCAAGATTTTCCCTATCCTAGCCACTCGAGAAAAACTCTCCCATCCAGGCCACGTTCCTTGATGGTGTGGAGATTTTTCAATGTATCTGCGGAGGACAGATTTAGTGCAGTTTGCAAACTGTGCAACTCCAAACTGAGTAGGGGCTCTGCAAAGAGCAACCTTACCACCTCAGGCATGCGCCGTCATTTGGAAGGCAAGCACTGGGTTCAGTGGGAGAGAGCAAACGCAGGACAATTGTCATCCAGCATTGCCGCCGCTGCCTCTTCCACTGTGTCCAGTGCTGTCGCTGCAGTCCAGACCACCAGCCAGGACACCTCCACATCTGCATCTGCCTCTGTCACTTTGGGGACTTCACACTCATTATCCCCTTTTCCTGCCTCCACTCCTTCTCCTACACCATCATGCACCTCTTCCCAGCAACCCACCATCTCCCAAGCGTTTGAGCACAGGCAAAAATATAGTGCAACCCACCCACATGCGCAAGCTTTAAACAGGCACATCTCCAAACTGCTGGCCCTGGAGGTGTTGCCGTTCAGGCTTGTGGAGACTCAGGCCTTCCGAGACCTGATGGCAGCTGCGGCACCTCACTATGCCGTTCCTAGCCGTCACAACTTTTCCTGGTATGCCGTCCCCGCCTTGCACCAGCATGTGTTGTGGAACATCAGGTGTGCCCTTAGTTCTGCACTTTGCACTAAGGTCCACTTGACCACAACGCGTGGACAAGTGCATGTAGACAGGGATGCTACATATCACTCACGGAACACTGGGTGAATGTAGTGGAGGCTGGGATCGGGTGGCAAAGTGGGGCGCCCTACCTCCTCTCCCCGCCCAAGATTCCTGTCAGGGGTTCTGAACCACCCTCCCCCTCCTCCTCCTCCACCGTAACATCAACCCCAGCTGTGAGCTTGAAACGCTGCAGCACTGGCGTGGGGAGACATCAGCAGGCCGTGCTGAAGCTCCTCAGCTTGGGGGACAGACAGCACACTGCCTCCAAGGTGAGGGATGCCATCCTCGATGAGACGGCAATGTGGTTTGCGCCGCTGCACCTGGGCCCAGGATAACGGCCGGAACCTGGCAGAGGCTCTAGAGCTTGCCAGCCTCCAACACGTTCCATGCCTGGCCCACTTTTTCAACTTAGTGGTGCAACAGTTTTTAAAAACGTACCCCAACGTTCATGAGCTACTGGTGAAAGTGCGGCGCTTATGCAACCACTTTCGAAAGTTGACAGTAGCTGCTGCTAGCCTCAGAACCCTTCAGCAACGCCTACATCTGCCCGAACACCGGCTGTTATGCGACATCCCCACATGCTGGAACTCGACGTATCACATGTTGAGCAGGGTGCGTGAGTAGTAGAGACCCTTGATGGAGTACCATCTCCAAAACCCAAGGGTTCCTCAAAGTCAACTCCCGCAGTTTCTGCACCATGAGTGGCCACGGATGGCAGACTTATGCGAGATACTATGCGTCTTTGAGGAGTCCACCAAAAGAGTCAGCTGTGACGAAGCACTAGTGAGTGTAACCATCCCGCTCCTGTGTGTGATGTGAAAATCCCTCATCGCCATCAGGGAACACATTTCACGCTGAGGAGTCGGGGATAGGAGCAGACCCATCCCAGCAGGATAGTCAGTGCACACTTCTGTCAGCTTCTCAGCCTGTAATGACGGAGGAAGAGGAGGAGGAGGATGAAGTGGCAGATGAGATCATTGTCACGAGGCTAGCAGGGAAGTTCAGTGCGTCCCATTGCTTCAGCGCGGATGGGGTGAAGGGGAGGAGGAAGAGGGGGAAATGGAGAATGACCCTTCCGGTGGGGGCAGCGAAGTCATGCCAAGTAACACTCTGGCACACATGGCTGACTTCATGTTGGGCTGCTTTTCCAGTGACAAAACACATTGTCAAAATCCTGGAGAGCAACCAATATTGGATTTTTGCAATCCTCGACCCCTGGTATAAAAATAATATATTGTCTTTCATTCCGGTAGAGGGGAAGGTCAATCGCATTCATGATTGCCACAAGCAACTTGTGCAAAATATGATGGAAATGTTTCCATCAACTCTTGTTGGCAGCAGAGAGGACAGTTCCTCCAAGAGGCTATCAACTGCCATCTGGTCCACACCCAGCAGGGGGCACACTCTCCAAGGTCTGGGACAAACTACCACCACTGAGGGGCCTAGTGTCACCAGGAGGGACAAGTATAGGTGCATGTTCCAAGAATACCTCGCCGACCACAGCCCTGTCCTCCTCATCCCTCTGTGCCCTACACTTATTGGGTGTCAAAGTTGGACTTGTGGCTGGAACTTGTGCTTTACGCCTTGGAGGTGATGTCCTGCCTTGCCGCCAGCGTTCTATCGGAAAGGGTCTTCAGCGAAGCGGGGGCATTATCACCGATAAGCGCAGTCGTCTGTCAGCTGACAGTGCTGACCGGCTGACGCTGATCAAAATGAATTGCCACTGGATTGACCCATCATTTGCATGTCCACCAGTGTCAAGCACCCCAACATGAAGTTCCATGTGTGTGCTCCAGCTCTCCAGTTCCTCCTCCTCCACCACCATAACAGTTGAAAAAAAAAATTTAAAATCACCCCATTAAGACTCACCTCAAGGGCCTAATATTATGCTCTGACAAGGCTCTATTCATCCATAGAGCATAATATTAGGCTCCTACAAGGCTCAATTCATTCCAAGAGCATAATATTATGCTCCTAAAAGGCTCATTTCATCCCATAGGAGCATAATATTATGCTCCTACAATCCTCAATTCATCCCAAGAGCCAAAAACTAAAACTCTTTAAAGGCTCAATTCACCCAAAGGGCCAAAAACACTGCTGGTTAAAGGCTCAACTCACCCAAAGGGCCAAAAACACTGCTGGTGCAAGGCTCAATTCACCCAAAGGACCAATAACTAAAACTCTGCTGTTTAAAGGCTCAATTCCCCCAAAGGGCCTAAAACTCTGTTGGTAAAATGCTCAACTCACCCAAAGGGCCAAAAACTCTCTGGTTAAAGGCTCAACTCACCCACAGGGCCAAAAACTCTGCTGGTACAAGGCTCAACTTACTTTAAGGGCCTAATACTCTGCTGGTACAAGGCTCAACTGACTTCAAGGGCCTAATACTCTGCTGGTTAAAGGCTCAACTCACCCAAAGGGCCAAAAACTAAAACTCTGCTGATTAAAGGCTCAATTCATCTCAAGGGCCTAAAACTCTGCTGGTTAAAGGCTCAATTCACCCAAAGGGCCTAAAACTCTGATGGTACAAGGCTCAACTCACTCAAAGGTCCTAAAACTCTGCTGTTGCAAGGCTCAAGTCACTTTTTTGATGATACAAGCACTATATGACCGCTCCACCAAGGCTCAACTCACTTCAAGGGCCTAAAACTCTGCTGGTACAAGGCTCAACTCACCCCAAGGGCCTGAAGCTAAGTTTGGGAGGGCTCACCCCAAGGGCCTGAAAAGTATATTTTTGTATGGCTCAGCTTAAGGGCTTCTAGCTTAATTTCAGGACTAAACAAAAAAAACCATATTCATGCAGCCCAGCTAATTCCTGGCCAGTCTAACAGTGCTACAGTTGTCTATCAATACTTCTAGCTTAATTTGGAAGGGCTCACGTGAAGGGCCAAAAAAGTAATTTTTGGAGGTCTCACCACATCACACACACATAAACAATGACAGTTAAGGGTGGGGGCTGTTGGATTTCCCATTGCCTATGCCATCTGTGGTTGTCATGGGCAACGTGATTTAAAGGGGTGCATGGTAATGTTTCTTTAGCTTAAAATTTGTGTTTCTGTCCATACTAATGTAGAGGTAAGAAGGTTTCCAAGTATATTTCCACTTTCCATATTGAATTTAGAGTGTCTACTTGATAAGCTGTGATAATGGGGTAATCCTGGGACTTGGGCGTGTTAGATGCCCCCAGACATGCTTCCCCTGCTGTCCCAGTTGCATTCCAGAGGTGTTGGCATCATTTCCTGGGGTGTCATTGTGGACTTGGTGACTCTCATTAGTCGAATAGTGGTTTCCCCTGAAACGAGCATTTTTTCCCCATAGACCATAATGGCAATCGATATTCGGTCGAATAGTCGAATATTGAAGGTCTACTCGAAACGAATATCGAATATTTCACTACTCACTCAACTCTAGTAAACACCAATGAGGCCACTTAGATGTGGCCATAGCCAAACCAGTTAGTTGACACAGTGGGTCCACAACCGCTGCTGACAACAACCAGATACAGCCAGATACAAAGTCAAAGAGTCAAAACAATATGCACACCAGAATGCAATATCTACAGGCAAATTGTGTATTTAATAGTGTAATATTAATAGTGGTAAAAGTGAATAGAACAACTATAAATATGGCATTGTCACAATAGTAATAGCTTGTAGGCCAAAGTTGTCATTTCATTTTTAAAGCAAAGTGGATGCTGTAAAAACAAAATGGAAAAAAATAATGAGAGAGTTGTATGCTTTTGTCACATGGACCCCAAAAACGTTAATAAATCAAAATATTAATAAATACCCTACAATGGTACCAACTATAGGTACAACTCGTCACACAAAGACAAAGTTATCAAACAGCTATGTCAAAACTGATGAATTTTGGAAATCTGAAAAGTCACCGAGCTTTAACACCCAAACTACCAGGTGCCCGTAAAGGGTTAAATAAATTAATAAATGCAAAAAAAATTTAAAAATAACTAAACAGCTGAGGCCTAATTTAGGAGAACTCCAAAATTTCAAGCAATAGTTATGTGCAAGCCAGAAATTATCACCCTCATTTCTCCCATTAACATCCATATTCAGCTCAGTTGAATGGCCATATTAGTCCCTGGGAGGGGGCAACAGCTGCTAAACAATTCTGGCACTCAGAAGTACAATGGGATATATGTAGAAGTTTTTTTGCAGTATACATTGTGTACAATATTTCATGGACTTCCAGGATTTTATTGTCAATTTGATAATATAAGTAGATTTCAGAGCGGGCTCTCCAAAGCCTAAAATGTTGCACGGTTTACTGTGTATGGAGGCTTTATGGATTACTTTAGGGAACTGGCATCTATAGACTTGTTGTGTTCATCTACCGGAAATGAATGGTCTCTTGGCGTGTACCGCAGAACAGAAAATACTGAAAGATTTGTAAATATATTTGGAAACAGACAATAAAATCAGACAATAAAATATAATTGTTTTTAAACAGTAAATTGGATGAGTAAAATATTTACCCTCCATTACTTCTGCAACATTGTCAGCTTGTGAAGAGAGTGCAAAAGGTCTCCGAAGGGGTTTATAACATTCAAAGAGAACAGACTGCTGTAATGCAGAAAGATCTCCATGGTAACGCTCGCAGAAAATATTGTACATTTTCTTGTTTACTTTGCAGAAAGGCTGATGGATTGATTTTCCCGTTTCCAATAAATCACAGCTAAGGACAAGTCTAGTTAACGTTATATATGTCAAACAGATTGCAGATTGGAGGAAAGTATTTCTAATCCCTGCTACTGCTAGTAAAGCAACTTCATCTTTTCCATAGAAAGGGGGAAGGGAAGGTAATAGTACTTGATGCATATATACTGTATCTGCTCTAGTCAAGAGTGCACATAAAGAAAACTACTATGAGTGCAAATGGGCTTAGGTAGACCAATATTATGACATACGGTGACTATATAATGGTAGATACCGACTCTACACAGGTTTATGTGAATACAGTAGTAAGTTACAGGTGACATCTCTGACTGTAGTCATTCACATTTCTTGTTTCTTTCATCTGGACCGCCATGACCACTTCTTCCAGCTGTGACTTGTCTCTGTTACCAATACAGACATCTGTGACTCCTCACTTTTCTAGGCACATGACCCACATTGTCCTCACATACATAAAGTCTCCATTCTGCTGTTACCCACAATTATAAAATATATGATATAGCCCTCCAGAATAACTAATACTCCAAAGTGCATCTTTAGATTAATAATGTCCCTGTGTGCACCCTTAAATAGTGTCCCCTGTGTGCCCCCCTAAATAGTGCCCCTTATTAGTAGTACCCCATGTGTTTCCTAATGAAAGGGGTTTCCTAGGTCAAGAATAAAAAAAGTGAGTAGGGTTCCAACTCCCAAAACCCCCTACTGATAAGCTGTTTGAAGGGACCATGGCACTTATGTAAGTGCCGTGACCCCTTTTCGGTTTACATTGTATCATTCATATAATAGTGGCCACGTAATGTAACTACAGCCTTGTCTTTTTACACATCTATGTGACAAGGCTGGAATTATTTTGTACGCTCACTATATACCAGCCTCCGTCCACTGATCTCTATTGATGATCTATCCCGAGGATAAATCATCAATAAAAATAAGCTGGAAAGCACCTTAAAGAAAGTCTGTCATTTGATATACAGTTTTTTAACTAAACACACATTGGAATAGCCTTTAGAAAGGTTATTCTAGGCCTATATTTCTTCTTTTCTTGCTCTCAGACGTTTTTTAATTATTTAATTTTTTGTGTTATGCTAGTTGCAGTACGTAGGTATAGTACTAAGAGGCACCAGGATGAGGCATGCAGGGTATGATGCTGCTGTGCTCGGAGCACTGGTGGAACTCCTGCTGTGCTCCCTAACCTTCATTATCATAACGAAAAAAACAAATTTGAAAATGGATCGGAGCAAAAAAAGAAGAAAGGTAGGACTAGAAAAACCATTCGGAAGGGTATTCCAATGTGTGTTTAGTTAAAAAATGGTATATTGAATGATAGACTCTTCAATTAAATATATTGCCCCCTTATATTATGGCCCCTGACCTAAATACAGCCAACCCCCTAATGATTCATTGTATAAATTATACCCCATTCTATTCACAAAGGCCCCTTATAAAAATGCTCCCCCCTTATGTTCATAACGTCCCCTAATGAGCCCTTATTTAAATGTTCCTCTCCTTTATAGTCATATTGACCCATAATTACCCTTTTTATTAACGATCCCCCTTTATAGTTATAATGTCCCTAATGATCCGTTGTTATGTCAGTCCAGGTAGCTGCAACAGGGCTAAGGGATAGCAGTAGGGAATCTCGCCCTGCACTACTCCCACTAGCTATCCCGGTCCCTGCCTCACGGGTGTGGGTCGGCTGTACTCAGGCTAAGCCTGACCCCGACAGCTCCTCTCTCACTGATTCCGTAGGCCTAGAGGGAAGTGGGAGAAGGAATGCCCTATAAGACCTCTAGGGACTGGAGACTAAAGGGGGTCACCCCTAACGAACAAGTGAAGCTGCTACTGACAGGGACTGACAAGGGTGTGCGCTGACTAACAACACAAGCAGCACACAGGAAAAATGTGGGAAAGGATTCCCCCAAACCAATATGGGAAGGAACCTTACACTAGGAAACAAACACAGGGAAACTGAGTAGAAATCAAAGGATAAGGCAATTCACTCACACAGTCAATTATACACAGAGGGAGGATTGGTGAACACAGAAGGGAATACACACAAACCAACTCGTTCACCCAAACCTCCCAAAAATCAACCACGGAACTTCCTCTATCCCAGAACACCACCTACTCCTCCTGCTAAGGCCTAGCTCTGTAAAAGCGACACTCAGCACAGAACCATGAGAGGCATGGGTTTAAATACAGAGTAGAGACCACTCCTCCCAGGTGCAAATGGGGGGACAGACTAATCAACCAGGAGATAAAGCTGCCTACCATCAGTGCGCACGTGCAAGTCAGAAGGTGTGCACCAATACTCACGACAGGACAACCCCGCAGCGCCAGGATGCCACCCCAGACACTGCGCAGCCAAAAACTCCCCAGGTAAGAAAAATAGAAAGTAAAGAACCTAAATACTCCTAACTAGAGATGAGCGAACAGTGTTCTATCGAACACATGTTCGATCGGATATCAGGGTGTTCGCCATGTTCGAATCGAATCGAACACCACGTGGTAAAGTGCGCCAAAATTCGATTCCCCTCCCACCTTCCCTGGCGCCTTTTTTGCACCAATAACAGCGCAGGGGAGGTGGGACAGGAACTACGACACTGGGGGCATTGAAAAAAATTGGAAAAAGTCATTGGCTGCCGAAATCAGGTGACCTCCATTTTAGACGAATAGTGGATTTCAAATCCGGGTCATATGAGAATGTGAACTTTGTGACTATGAGACAGGGATAGCTGTACAGGCAGGGATAGCTAGGGATAACCTTTATTTAGGGGGGAATGTTATTAAAAATAACTTTTTGGGGCTCTATCGGGTGTGTAATTGTGATTTTTGTGAGATAAACTTTTTCCCATAGGGATGCATTGGCCAGCGCTGATTGGCCGAATTCCGTACTCTGGCCAATCAGTGCTGGCCAATGCATTCTATTAGCTTGATGAAGCAGAGTGTGCACAAGGGTTCAAGCGCACCCTCGGCTCTGATGTAGCAGAGCCGAGGCTGCACAAGGGTTCAAGCGCACCCTCGGCTCTGATGTAGGAGAGCCGAGGGTGCACTTGAACCCTTGTGCACCCTCAGCTCTGCTACATCAGAGCCGAGGGTGCGCTTGAACCCTTGTGCACACTCTGCTTCATCAAGCTAATAGAATGCATTGGCCAGCGCTGATTGGCCAATGTATTCTATTAGCCTGATGAAGTAGAGCTGAATGTGTGTGCTAAGCACACACATTCAGCTCTACTTCATCGGGCTAATAGAATGCATTGGCCAGCGCTGATTGGCCAGAGTACGGAACTCGACCAATCAGCGCTGGCTCTGCTGGAGGAGGCGGAGTCTAAGATCGCTCCACACCAGTCTCCATTCAGGTCCGACCTTAGACTCCGCCTCCTCCGGCAGAGCCAGCGCTGATTGGCCGAAGGCTGGCCAATGCATTCCTATGCGAATGCAGAGACTTAGCAGTGCTGAGTCAGTTTTGCTCAACTACACATCTGATGCACACTCGGCACTGCTACATCAGATGTAGCAATCTGATGTAGCAGAGCCGAGGGTGCACTAGAACCCCTGTGCAAACTCAGTTCACGCTAATAGAATGCATTGGCCAGCGCTGATTGGCCAATGCATTCTATTAGCCCGATGAAGTAGAGCTGAATGTGTGTGCTAAGCACACACATTCAGCACTGCTTCATCAAGCCAATACAATGCATTAGCCAGTGCTGATTGGCCAGAGTACGGAATTCGGCCAATCAGCGCTGGCTCTGCTGGAGGAGGCGGAGTCTAAGGTCGGACCTGAATGGAGACTGGTGTGGAGCGATCTTAGACTCCGCCTCCTCCAGCAGAGCCAGCGCTGATTGGTCGAGTTCCGTACTCTGGCCAATCAGCGCTGGCCAATGCATTCTATTAGCCCGATGAAGTAGAGCTGAATGTGTGTGCTTAGCACACACATTCAGCTCTACTTCATCAGGCTAATAGAATACATTGGCCAATCAGCGCTGGCCAATGCATTCTATTAGCTTGATGAAGCAGAGTGTGCACAAGGGTTCAAGCGCACCCTCGGCTCTGATGTAGCAGAGCTGAGGGTGCACAAGGGTTCAAGTGCACCCTCGGCTCTCCTACATCAGAGCCGAGGGTGCGCTTGAACCCTTGTGCACACTCTGCTTCATCAAGCTAATAGAATGCATTGGCCAGCACTGATTGGCCAGAGTACGGAATTCGGCCAATCAGCGCTGGCCAATGCATTCTATTAGCCCGATGAAGTAGAGCTGAATGTGTGTGCTAAGCACACACATTCAGCACTGCTTCATCACGCCAATACAATGCATTAGCCAGTGCTGATTGGCCAGAGTACGGAATTCGGCCAATCAGCGCTGGCTCTGCTGGAGGAGGCGGAGTCTAAGATCGCTCCACACCAGTCTCCATTCAGGTCCGACCTTAGACTCCGCCTCCTCCAGCAGAGCCAGCGCTGATTGGTCGAGTTCCGTACTCTGGCCAATCAGCGCTGGCCAATGCATTCTATTAGCCCGATGAAGTAGAGCTGAATGTGTGTGCTTAGCACACACATTCAGCTCTACTTCATCGGGCTAATAGAATGCATTGGCCAGCGCTGATTGGCCGAATTCCGTACTCTGGCCAATCAGCACTGGCTAATGCATTGTATTGGCTTGATGAAGCAGTGCTGAATGTGTGTGCTTAGCACACACATTCAGCTCTACTTCATCGGGCTAATAGAATGCATTGGCCAATCAGCGCTGGCCAATGCATTCTATTAGCGTGAACTGAGTTTGCACAGGGGTTCTAGTGCACCCTCGGCTCTGCTACATCAGATTGCTACATCTGATGTAGCAGTGCCGAGTGTGCATCAGATGTGTAGTTGAGCAAAACTGACTCAGCACTGCTAAGTCTGCATTCGCATAGGAATGCATTGGCCAGCCTTCGGCCAATCAGCGCTGGCTCTGCCGGAGGAGGCGGAGTCTAAGGTCGGACCTGAATGGAGACTGGTGTGGAGCGACCTTAGACTCCGCCTCCTCCAGCAGAGCCAGCGCTGATTGGCCGAATTCCGTACTCTGGCCAATCAGCACTGGCTAATGCATTGTATTGGCTTGATGAAGCAGTGCTGAATGTGTGTGCTTAGCACACACATTCAGCTCTACTTCATCGGGCTAATAGAATGCATTGGCCAGCGCTGATTGGCCGAATTCCGTACTCTGGCCAATCAGCACTGGCTAATGCATTGTATTGGCTTGATGAAGCAGTGCTGAATGTGTGTGCTTAGCACACACATTCAGCTCTACTTCATCGGGCTAATAGAATGCATTGGCCAATCAGCGCTGGCCAATGCATTCTATTAGCGTGAACTGAGTTTGCACAGGGGTTCTAGTGCACCCTCGGCTCTGCTACATCAGATTGCTACATCTGATGTAGCAGTGCCGAGTGTGCATCAGATGTGTAGTTGAGCAAAACTGACTCAGCACTGCTAAGTCTGCATTCGCATAGGAATGCATTGGCCAGCCTTCGGCCAATCAGCGCTGGCTCTGCCGGAGGAGGCGGAGTCTAAGGTCGGACCTGAATGGAGACTGGTGTGGAGCTATCTTAGACTCCGCCTCCTCCAGCAGAGCCAGCGCTGATTGGTCGAGTTCCGTACTCTGGCCAATCAGCACTGGCCAATGCATTTCTATGGGGAAAAGTTAGCTTGCGAAAATCGCAAACTGACAGGGATTTCCATGAAATAAAGTGACTTTTATGCCCCCAGACATGCTTCCCCTGCTGTCCCAGTGTCATTCCAGGGTGTTGGTATCATTTCCTGGGGTGTCATAGTGGACTTGGTGACCCTCCAGACACGAATTTGGGTTTCCCCCTTAACGAGTTTATGTTCCCCATAGACTATAATGGGGTTCGAAACCCATTCGAACACTCGAACAGTGAGCGGCTGTTCGAATCGAATTTCGAACCTCGAACATTTTAGTGTTCGCTCATCTCTACTCCTAACAGGATCCTCCCCTCAAGGAGAAGACTCCGGATTCTCTAGGAGCATCCTTCTTCGGGAACTCCTTGTGGAATTTCTCCACGAGTCTGGGAGCTGACACATCCGACTCCAGGACCCAAGAATTATCCTCAGGACCGTATCCCTTCCATGCCACCAGATACCATAGCTTCCCCCGAACATATTTGCTATCCAGAACTCGGGATATCTCATACTCCCCGGACTCAGAAACTGGTGGAACCTTAACTGGAGACGTTCCCTTCTTGGCCTTCTTTAACAAGGAGACATGGAAGACCCGGTTTATCTTCCACCTTTTAGGTAGTTGCAGCTGCGCCGCCACTTCATTTACCATCTTGATGATCTTAAAAGGACCCACAAACCTGGGACCCAGCTTCTTGCTAGGAACCTTCAACCTGATATTCTTGGTGGACAACCAAACCATCTCACCAGGGAAGAACTGCAACTCTCCTCTCTTCCGATCCGCCTGGACCTTAGCCTGGTGCGACGCCCGCACCAGATTCTCGCGGATACGGGACCATACCCCTTGCAGCTTTTTAGAAAATAGCTCCTCCTCCGGAACTGGGGAAGAAATGGAAGAAAATACTCCGAAAACAGGATGTCTACCATCGGAGCAAAAAAAAGGTGTGGTACCTGTGGCATTGGAATCATGGTTGTTTAGGGAAAATTCTGCCAGGGGGAGAAAGGCAGCCCAATTATTCTGGTTCTCTCGAACAAAACACCTCAAAAACTGTTCCACATCCTGATTCTTCCTCTCTGTTTGTCCGTTAGACTCTGGGTGAAACCCGGAGGAAAACGACAGTGTAACTCCCAACCTGCTGCAAAAAGCCCGCCAGAATTTAGCAACAAATTGCGGTCCCCTGTCCGAAACGATCTCCTCAGGAAGACCATGCAACCTTACAATTTCTTTAATAAACGCCTCAGATAGTGTCTTGGCACATGGCAGCCTGGAAAACGGTATCAAATGGCACATTTTCGTGAAGCGGTCAACGACTACCCAAATGACCGTGAAACCCTTAGACACCGGAAGGCCCGTGATGAAATCCATAGACAGATGAGTCCAAGGTGCCTTAGGAGGTTCCAATGGATGTAGAAGACCGTGGGGACGGGTATGCGACGCCTTGGCTCTTGCACAGACTGAACAATTTTGAACAAACTGCAAGACCTCCTTACTCCACCCTGGCCACCAAAAATTCCTAGACACCAATCTCATGGTCTCTGAAACACCCGGGTGACCGGCAAGAACCGACTCGTGACACTCCCTTAGGAGACTTTGTCGGAGAGTAGTTGGGACAAAAAGCTTGTTTCTAGGTATCTTGGAAGGTGCAGCGTGTTGCGCTTCGATCAAGGCCTTCTCCAATTTCGCGCCCAATACTGCTACCACCACTCCATCCCCAAGAATAGTGGCAGGCGCCTCTCGTTCCTCCTCAGTCGACATATACCAGGATAAAGCATCAGCCTTAACATTCTTTGAACCCGGCACATAAGTCACGTTAAAATGGAACCACGCAAAAAATAGAGCCCATCTGGCCTGCCGTGCATTTAATCTCTTCGCCGACCCAAGATAAATCAAATTCTTGTGGTCAGTAAATACCTGGACTGGCCTTCTGGCCCCCTCCAGGAAATGACGCCAATGTTCGAACGCTAGTTTTATTGCTAGTAGTTCCCTATCTCCGATGTCATAATTCCGTTCAGAGGCAGAGAATTTCTTAGAAAAGAAGGCACAGGGATGCGTACCCTCCTCGAACTCCTGAGAAAGTACTGCTCCCACCCCCACCGAGGAGGCATCCACCTCCACTCGGAAGGCCAACCTCTCATCCGGCTGTCTCAAAATGGGAGCGGACGAGAATTGCTTCTTCAGTTCTTCAAACGCAGCTAGCGCCTCTGGCGACCACTTAGCACAGTCATCCCCCTTCTTAGTCAAGTCCGAGATAGGTTTCACAACCTCAGAAAATCCCTTGATAAACTGGCGATAATAGTTGGAGAACCCCAAGAACCGTTGGACCGCCTTTAGGTTCTCGGGTCGCGGCCACTCCAAGACTGCCCTGACCTTCTCAGGGTCCATCTCGAACCCCTTGTCCGATAGGATATAGCCAAGGAAACATAATTTATTGACCGCGAACACACATTTCTCCAGCTTAGCACTTAATTGGTTAACCCTCAGGAGATCTAAAACCTCTCTCACTCTCTCCCAATGAGTCTCCAAATCCGGGGTGTAAATGAGTATATCGTCCAGATAGACCACAACCCCCCTCCCTATGACGGCACTTAGTACATCATTAATAAAATTCTGAAAAAACGCAGGCGCATTGGTTAGACCGAAAGGCATCACAAGATTCTCAAAATGTCCTAGGGGTGTGTTAAGCGCTGTTTTCCACTCATCCCCCGTCTTGATTCTCAGCAAGTTATACGCCCCACGTAAATCTATTTTACTAAACCAGCGGGCTCCCGTAATCTGGCTGAATAGATCCGAGATCAACGGAATGGGATAGGGGTTCCGCACCGTGATTTTGTTAATCTCCCTAAAATCCAAACAAGGGCGCAACCCTCCATCTTTCTTCTTTACAAAGAAAAAACCCACTGCTACTGGGGACTTAGATGGGCGAATATGCCCCACCTCTAGACTCCCCTCAATATACTCTTTGAGCGCCTCCCTCTCCGGAATAGTGAGATTGTACAACCTTGTCTTGGGTAACACTGCATTAGGTATAAATTTAATCGAGCAATCATAGGTGCGATGTGGTGGTAATGTCTTGGCTGCCCTTTCCTCAAAGACCTCCCTGAACTCACATATTTCTTGAGGCAAATTGTCTATAGACAAAGACATAACGGATATGGGCAGACATCGACCATTACACCCCTGCCCCCAAGAAACTACTGACTCGGTCTCCCAGTTGATAATAGGGTTATGCTGCTTCAGCCAGGGCCACCCCAAAACTACTTGTGCTGGTAACTTAGACAACAAGAACAAGTCAATCTCTTCCCTGTGGCCACCCACAATAAACTCCAAACCCTCCACCTGTTTGGAGATGACAGCTTGCTGTAGAGGGGTCTTATCAATAGCCCACACCGGTATCTGAGACTCCAAGACCAAAGGACTCACCCTTAATTGCTCACAAAACTCTGAGTCAATAAGGTTGACTGCCGAACCACAATCAACCAAAATCCGGCACTTCTGTCCATTTACCCATCCTTCAAGGGTCAACCCGGCAGTCTGAGTACAGGAAATATGCACACCTCCCTCCTTAGTAGGTTTTCTCCCTTTACCCTCAATAGACCTGGGGTTATTACTCTCCTTGGCGAACCATTCTCTGGAGGGGCATACCCTTGCTACATGTCCCATCCCTCCACACACAAAACAGCGTACTGTGCGGGACCCTTCACTCTTGGGTCTTGCACTTCGCACAGTGGCCCCAATCTGCATGGGTTGGTCCCCCGGGTCCTCTCTAAAAACAGAGAATTGAGGAGGGCTAAGCCCCCCAGGACTCTTGTCTCCACGCTCCCGGAGGCGCCGTCCAACTCTAATTGCCAGCTGCATGGCCTCATCTAGATCTCCCGGAACAGGGTGAGAAACTAGATGGTCTTTAACCTGATCCGAGAGCCCTGTCTCAAACTGACTAAGTAGAGCGGGGTCATTCCAGTGTACTTCTGCTGCCCACCTACGAAACTCTGTGCAATATTTCTCTATAGCGTGATCCCCTTGCACCACACGTCGTAGGTTATACTCAGCCGTGCGTACCCTGTCTGGGTCGTCATACAGTAACCCCATTGTGGAGAAAAACGCCTCTACAGTTAGTAAGCAAGCTGAGTCGGCTGGTAACGAATGTGCCCAGATGAGGGGATCATCTCTCAATAAAGTAATAATAATCCCAACTCTCTGTACCTCAGAACCGGAGGAAAACGGCCGTAGCCGGAAATACAAAAGACAGTCCTTTTGAAATCGGAAAAAATCTGACCTCTTACCTCGGAAGGGTTCAGGTAAGCTGACTTTTGGCTCCAGAGGCCGACCCACAGGGGCGCTACTCACCTGCCTCTGTATGCCCTCCACCTGAGAGGCTGTGTGTTGAGCCAACTGCTGTACTTGAGATACGCCAGAAGCTTGGATGGCATCCATTCGTAGCTTGATCCCCTCCATCTCAGTGGAAATCTGCTGCACTGCCTGGTACAACTGTTTCAGGTCCGTCATAATGCAAACGAACCTTTTTTTTTTTTTTTTTTTTTACCGGCTGAGTGTACTGTTATGTCAGTCCAGGTAGCTGCAACGGGGCTAAGGAATAGCAGTAGGGAATCTCGCCCTGCACTACTCCCACTAGCTATCCCGGTCCCTGCCTCACGGGTGTGGGTCGGCTGTACTCAGGCTAAGCCTGACCCCGACAGCTCCTCTCTCACTGATACCGTAGGCCTAGAGGGAAGTGGGAGAAGGAATGCCCTATAAGATCTCTAGGGACTGGAGACTAAAGGGGGTCACCCCTAACGAACAAGTGAAGCTGCTACTGACAGGGACTGACAAGGGTGTGCGCTGACTAACAACACAAGCAGCACACAGGAAAAATGTGGGAAAGGATTCCCCCAAACCAATATGGGAAGGAACCATACACTAGGAAACAAACACAGGGAAACTGAGTAGAAATCAAAGGATAAGGCAATTCACTCACACAGTCAATTATACACTGAGGGAGGATTGGTGAACACAGAAGGGAAAACACACAAACCAACTCGTTCACCCAAACCTCCCAAAAATCAACCACGGAACTTCCTCTATCCAAGATAACCACCTACTCCTCCTGCTAAGGCCTAGCTCTGTAAAAGCGACACTCAGCACAGAACCATGAGAGGCATGGGTTTAAATACAGAGTAGAGACCACTCCTCCCAGGTGCAAATGGGAGGACAGACTAATCAACCAGGAGATAAAGCTGCCTACCAGCAGTGCGCGCGTGCAAGTCAGAAGGTGTGCACCAATACTCACGACAGGACAACCCCGCAGCGCCAGGATGCCACCCCAGACACTGCGCAGCCAAAAACTCCCCAGGTAAGAAAAATAGAAAGTAAAGAACCTAAATACTCCTAACAATACCTTATATAAATGATACCGCATTCTATTAATAATGCCCCATCATTTCCCTTTATATAAATGGACCCCTTTATGGAAAAGTGCGAATGGGCGTCTATGGATACGCTTTCCTGGCCACGGACACTGCAAAAACCAGTGTGATTGTAAACCTCCTGAGCTCCACTCTACACTTGTGCAGCACTATATATAATGATTAGAGATGAGCAAAGCTCTCAAGATTTGTTTTGTTTTCAGGGGGCTCGGGTCCCAGATTTATTTCAGGTCAAATAAGTTTGTTGTGGACACCAACTTAAATTGTCTTATTAAATTGACACATTAAGGGCTCCTATGAACCTATCTATCCAATTTCTAGCTCTCTGAAGCAAAACATAGCTAAAGTTATAAGACTTGTAAGCGGAAAAAGTGGGAAAGGGATTACAGCCCACTTACGTGATCTCCAGAATCCAGATGGATTGAATTTTAGCCTCACAAGCGTCACAATTATCAAGGAAATGGATGCCCGGATCAACTTCCCATCGGCTTGGGATACTTCCAGAAATAGAAAAAAAGAGGAATCCAGCAGCGCAGTGAGATCCTTAAAACTTAGCCTTTATTTACATTGATTAAAATGCAATTTCCATGTTGGTGTTGTTGACAAAATGGTTTCTTCATATAGAGAAAAGCATCTAGCTGACACGTTTCAAGGACATGCTGGTCCTCTTAGTCGTAGCCTAACACTATTACCTTTAACTACTCTATATATACCCCTCGGGTCTGATTACAAACACCTGGAATGTCCTCAATGAACATATATTAACCCTTCACCCTCCTAAACAATAAAAAACTTATAATGACTGATAAAACACCTAAAACCAAAAATCTCTTATGAATGAAATCATTTCATAGTTACCCCAGCCGGTAACGGCCTATTAAGAAAAGAAAAAAAATGCAGCGGTAGCGGCTGTCGCCAGGCCCCTAATGTCCTGGGCCCTGTAGCAGCCGATACCCCTGCTACCCCAGTAGTTACGCCACTGATCACAATGACCCACTGTTATGCCAAAATGCTCCATTGTAATGTCACCCAATTGTGATTCCACAAAACCCTTTGCAATGTTACACTGATCAATAGTGAGGTCATAGGGGTCATTGTAATGTCAATATACCCGATTGTGATGGCACAACAACCCATGTTTATGTCAAAATGCTGTTTGCCCAATTAAAATGTAACAATGCCCTATTATGATGTGACGAAGACCCTTTACATCACATTTTCTCCATGTATGACAACACAGGAATGTATCTATCTCCTATGTTATTACACATTAAACCTGTTCCCTCCATGTAATGCTTATGCATGATACAGAAAGCTGTTCTTCTTCTGAAATGCATGTCACATTCTATGGTATATGTTGCTACTTTATTCATAAATAAACCCATCAGCACTTCTTTTGTTTTAATAGATTTTTCACACTACCAGATCGAATCTCCATTGGATTTCAAGTAGGACAGGAGCTGTCGCTAGCTTTGATGAGGAGTGGGAGATTGACTGTGACTACACCAGACTTGTGCCTGTGGTCTGCACAACTCGGTCTGGTGAAAGATTTGCTTTTCTCTCTTCCCTGTGTTCTATCTCTCCGTCTTTCTCCTAATACTATTTGTAAGTACCTATATGGAGTTGCACTAGTCCGCGCCTCTTCTGTTTGCTTGTGTTATTAACGGTTGAAATTACCTGTGTGATGTCATAATATGCCATTTTAATTTTATGATGCTCTAGTGTGATGTCACGATTTCATATTAGGATCACTCTGTGACCTACCACCAAGAACATTACTACTAATATCAACTGTATGTAAAATGTATTTGGCAGCAACAAGGCAACCTCTTTAGATGGGAAAATCATACAGCAAGAGGGAGCTATAGAGTGCCAATACTATGTTCACCAGGCACACTATCCGGAAACAGACAATATTCAAACATATATACTAGCACTGATGGCCATAATTAAAACATAACATTTAGTTATATTTAAAAAGTGATCCCTTACCACAGTATATTGGTTCCTAGTTAAAAACATAAAGTAGTCAAAAAAATCACACTCAACCAAGGAGTGAATTCAATTCTCACCCACGTTGCAGTAATACAACCGTCTGTCATAGATATAAAATGAAACGGTCTTACCAGGTCAGTATTGCAGGCAGGAGAAATGACAGGATCGAGGGTGCAGCGGGAATGTTCTCCCTATGTCAGAATCTACAATTGACCCTCAAGACCCCAAAGACTCCTGCCCTATCAAGGGCAGTCCACATCTGCCCCAGTACAGCCCTGGTCTAATGAAATTCCCTAGTCCCTACGCGTTTCTTGGCACCGTCTTGCGCCAGTCATCAGGGGACCTTAACAGTACTTAGAAGTGTCCAAATACTAACATGCCTGCCCACAGTGGTGAGACTAGTTCAGCTACACAGAGCTAACTGACATGACTACCAATGATGACTATGATAGCAAAAAATTAACGCTACCTGCTCTCTTTAAAAGGCCTTTACTGCAATACTGACCTGGTAAGACCGTTTCATTTTATATCTATGACAGACGGTTGCAGTGGTGAACCTAGCCTCTCTGCTGCCTGAGGCGGACGATCGAAAGACACCCCCCCCCCCCCGTCCGGGGGGAGGTGATGTTCATCTTTTGATCGTCAGCCAAAGACAGCAGGGGGGGGAACAATACAATAAATACAATGCAGTAATACTCACAGGAGACGTCTCCCCACGTTTCCAGTCTCTTCCCTTTGGACCGCCATGACCACTTCTTTCAGCTGTGACTTGACTCTGTAAAGTTTGAAACATAGACATCTTTGACTCCTCAATTCTCCACGCACCCAACCCCTATATATGTATATATATATATATATATATCCCACAGCGGCCCCTGCAGCCTATATTATGCCCCACAGTGGCATAATAGAAGTTGCAGGGGGGCTGCTGTGGGGCATAATAGAGATTACAGGGGCCACAGTGGAACCTTCAAGCTCTATTATGCCCCACAATTGCACACCCATGAACTATTATTATACTCAGGGGTCTTTTCAGACCCCTGAGTATAATAATCGGAGCCCCAGGGGAGATGAGGGAACATAATAAACACTGTTACTCACCTCTCCGGGACCCGATGTTAAAGAGGACCTTTCATGGGTTTGGGGCACAGGCAGTTCTATATACTGCTGGAAAGCTGACAGTGCGCTGAATTCAGCGCACTGTCGGCTTTCCCGATCTGTGCCCCGGGTGAAGAGCTATTGGTGCCGGTACCGTAACTCTTCACAGTCAGAAGGGCGTTCCTGAAAGTCTGTCAGGAATGTCCTTCTTCCCAGCAGCGCCTATATCGCTGTACAGTGTGAGCGGGGAGGAACGCTCCCTCCCCTCCTGATAGTGCTGACGCCGCCCACGCTGATACCTAGATGTCTGAGTACGTATCAGCGTGCGTAGGCAGCCTAGTGACGCCGCCTACGCAGACGTCTGAACCAGCGCAGAGAGAAGCAGCTCTCCTGCTCTGGTTCAAATTAAAAAAAAAAAAAAAGTAATAAAAATAAAAGCCGCCCGTGCGCCGCCCCCCTCCCGGGTGCCGCCCGAAGCGGCCGCCTCACTAGAGGTGCGGCGCTTTACGGTTGTATTACTGCAACGTGGGTGAGAATTGAATTCACTCCTTGGTTGAGTGTGATTTTTTTGACTACTTTATGTTCTCTTTAGATGAGACCCTACTATATAATGACTCTCCTCTCTCTAGGCCTTGGCTTCCAATGAAGTAAGAGCAAGTGTATTTTAGCCATATTATGCTTATCATACATATCAAATAGTCTCCTTTCTCTAGACCTTGGCTTCCAAATAAATTAAAAGGAAGTGTATTTCAAGCACGTTATGCTCTTATTAAATTGAATCTTGGGCTGTTGGGTGGCGTGCAGGAGTATGCTCCCTTGGGTAATAATGTGAAGCTGAAGACACCACAACCCCTTAGTCCTGGAGTGGTTCTCATTTTGTAGTAGTTGCACAGACCAGTTGCACAACCTTAACAGTAGGACCGCAGCCCCTAATCTGGAATCCGCTACAGGGAAGACGCTTAACAAGTAGAGTTGAGTATACTGGACTGGACTGACAGGCTTCAGGTACGTACAGGATCCAAGGCAGTTTATTTATTGACAATAATAATACATATTATGTCCAGTCTAGGATGATTCATTGTGATGTCATGTTGATCCAGTGTGATTATTCAAAGCCCATTGGGAGGTCACAATGCCCTAATGTGCCTAAAGGGAAGGAGGATGGATAGAGGTGCAGGATCCTAAAATGGATGCAATTCCCTGCCCAACAACATACTCCTTACCAAAAGTAGTTATGCTATTCCAGGCACAACTCTGGTATCAGGTACAGTACAGACCAAAAGTTTGGACACACCTTCTCATTCAGAGTTTTCTGTATTGTCATGACTATGAAAATTGTAGATTCACACTGAAGGTATCAATGAATTAACACATGTGGAATTATATACTTAACAAAAAGTGGGAAACAACTGAAAATATGTCAGGTTTAATAAGTGGGATTTCTTGCCTTATAAATGGGGTTTGGACCATCACTTGTGTTGTGCAGAAGTCAGGTGGATACACAGCTGATAGTCCTACTGAATATAATATATATATATATATATATATATATATATCAGGGTCTAGGGTTGCTAGGTGGGGTGGCATAGATACACAAGTCCAGTTTCTTTAGTCCAAAACAAATGTAGAGTTTATTTTCACTCAAAAAGGTAGTACAGCAACAAAGAGAAACAATACAAAAATAAATACCTGCCCGGCTAGGCTCTAACTAAACATAGAATAGGTTACCTCACCTAGAATAACAGAAATTAAAAGCCAGCTGAGTCATCAGGACACAGTTCCAAAAATATGACCTCTCTCTTTCACTCTCCAGCCAAGCTCTGCCAAAGTCTGCTGCTGGAGCTGGCTTCTTAAGCCTCCTTGACAATGAGACTCTCTGCAGCTGAGTCGCTGCCGGAACATCCCCAAAGTGTGGACTGGAGGGGAGTGGAATGACAGGTCCCACTACCAATCCTACCTGTCATTCCTAAAAATCCAGCCCAATACTGAGCATTTACCAAAATTTGTCTGCGGAGAACAAACATTCCTGGCGTTTTCTCAATCTCACCCACCTGAGTAGTCTGGGTATGATGTACACCCCCTCCTTTACCTGACCAGCCATCAGCTTACAATATATATATATATATATATATATATATATATATATATATATATATATATATATAGTACAGACCAAATGTTTGGACACCCCTTCTCAAGCAAAGAGTTTTCTGTATTTTTATGACTATGAAAATTGTAGATTCACACTGATGGCATCAAAACTATGAATTAACACATGTGGAGTTATATACTTAACAAAAAAGTGTGAAACAACTGAAAATATGTCTTATATTCTAGATTCTTCAAAGTAGCCACTTTTTGCTTTGTAGCGCTTGATGGTTTTTGCAACTGCACTTGGGGACACTTTCAGTTTTCCCAATTTTTTGGACCGACTGACCTTCATTTCTTAAAGTAATGATGGCCACTCGTTTTTCTTTACTTAGCTGCTTTTTTCTTGCCATAATACAAATTCTAACAGTCTATTCATTAGGACTATCAGCTATGTATCCACCTGACTTCTGCACAACACAACTGATGGTCCCAACCCCATTTATAAGGCAAGAAATCACACTTATTAAACCTGACAGGGCACACCTGTGAAGTCAAAACCATTTCAGGTGACTACCTCTTGAAGCTCATCAAGAGAGTGCAAGAGTGTGGAAAGCAGTAATCAAAGCAAAAGGTGGCTACTTTGAAGAACATAGAATATAAGACATATTTTCAGTTGTTTCACACTTTTTTGTTAAAGGGGCTCTATCACTGGGAAAAGTCATTTTTAACTAATCACATCCTTGCATAGCCTTTAGAAATGCTACTTCACACTTACCTATAGTATGTAGATTGCCTCAGTGGTGTCTGAATAAGTCCGTTTTTATTCATATGCTAATGAGCCTCCAGCCAGCTCAGGAAGTTCCCAGCAGCCTCCTCTCTCCTATTATCTTCTATGTGTGAGAAGCAAACAGGAAGCTGAGTCAGCAGCAGCAGTCTCCCATAGAAAACAATAAGAGAGGTGTGCACGATCTATCGTGCACCAGTCTAATTAGCATATGAATAAAAACAGACTTATTCAGAAACCACTGAGGCAATCTACATACTATAGGTAGGTGTGAAATAGACTTTCTAAAGGCTATGCAAAGGTGTGATTAGTTAAAAATGACTTTTCCTAGTGATAGAGCCCCTTTAAGTATATAATTCCACATGTGTTAATTCATAGTTTTGATGTCTTCAGCGTGAATCTACAATTTTCATAGTCATGAAAATACAGAAAACTCTTTGAATGAGAAGGTGTGTCCAAACTTTTGGTCTGTACTGTATATATATATATATATATATATATATATATATATATATATATAGGGGTTGGGTATATGGAGAAGTGAGGAGTCACAGATGTCTGTATTGAAAACTTTACAGAGTCAAGTCACAGCTGGAAGAAGTGGTAATGGCAGTTCCAAGGGAGAGACAGGAAATGTGTGAAGATGTCTCCTGTGAGTATTACTGCACAAAATATTACTGCATTGTATTCATTGTAATGTTACTGCTTGCACCTCCAACCCCCCTGCTGCCTGAGGCGGACGATCAAAAGATGAATACCCCCTTTCCCTGGTATTGAGTCCAGGAGGTGGGAAGGCGTCTTTTGATCGTCCGCCTCAGGCAGCAGAGAGGCTAGGTTCACCACACTGCCCAGCTCCCACCTGCGCATGAAGGCTCCTTCCTGCTGTAGGATAAGAGGTGCTTAACAGAAAGGCCATCTCACAGCTGAGGTTTTGTTGTGACCTCACTCACCATACATAAGTGTGGAATCTAGGGGAGATATAGTGACCTTCCAGAACTTTACCTGTCACTTTCTCACAATATACATATTTGTACATACAGATTTACATATATGTATATATTAGTGGTGATAAGTTTTAGTTCACATTAATTTTTGTAGTTATTTTTTTACACTACCACAAATAAGGTGAAAGGTTCAAAAGTTAGTTAAGATAAACATAAAAACTAGCTAAGGGCTTTTTTTTAGGGAAGACATTAGGAATTATGAAATTTGTTCCAATGGGTGTCTCAACATTTGAAGATTAGCTTCAAACCCTCTGATTCTACATAACCGGTGTTGGAATAGACTGCATTACATCCTCTAGGACAGGATTTTGCCAGTTTTGCTTTTCGGGACATTGCTATCATGACCACAAGAAAAAGGCAATTAATAAAAGAAGACAGACAATCATAACCCTTAGAAGTAGGTCTGTCCTGCTAAAAAATTGCTAAGAAAGCCAAAAGCCCAAAAAGTTTCAATTGTAAAGAGACTTCTAGCCAGTTTGTCTGGATGACTCAGTAAGAAAACCATTGCTAAGATTGCAAAATAAAGATAAAAATTTGCTTTGGCCAAGCACCACCTCCAGTGGACTACAGAAGAGTGGAAAAAAGTCTTATGGACTAGTGAATCAGAATTTTGCATCTTTGGCACATCACGCAGGGTTTTTGTCACTCATTAAAGATGGATCTTCAGGGTTTTACACCAAGTGTAACACATAGAAGAGAAAGAAAGTGATGGTCTGGGGCTCTTTTGCTGGATCCAGAGTTGCAAACTTGCGTACGGTGACAAAACTGGGTACCACAGCAGTTTGATGTGTCATGCAATATCCTCTGTGAATTGGCAGAAGGGTGAAAACAAAGCAACCTAAAAGAATAGCACATTCTTGGGAATTTCTGCAGCAATGTTGGGAAAAAATTTCTGAACAATATCGGAATACATATGTTATATCAGCCAGAGGTGGTGACTTGAGTTCGGCGACTATGACAGTCAAAAATCCAGAGTTAATTTATTGAAACAGACATAATCCATTATTTTTATTAACCTTAACTTTATTTATTTTGTGATTTTGTTTCAAATTATACTTGAGACATGAAACTGTGTAAAGTTTTTTTTTTTAATTAAAAGTGAACTACAACCCTTTTTAAACATAGGCACCACATTGGCCTTGCACCAATCCCTTGGCACTGTACCAGTCACTAGAGAATTCCTACTTGTGGGTGTAATCCATCTGGACTCGTAGCCTTGCTCATGCCTAGTTTGTGCTGGACCATTTCTATGTTTATTCAGTTTAGTATATTGGTTGATATATTACTAGAGATGAGCGAACACTAAAATGTTCGAGGTTCGAAATTCGATTCGAACAGCCGCTCAATGTTCGTGTGTTCGAATGGGTTTCGAACCCCATTATAGTCTATGGGGAACAGATACTCGTTAAGGGGGAAACCCAAATCCGTGTCTGGAGGGTCACCAAGTCCACTATGACACCCCAGGAAATGATGCCAACACCTCTGGAATGACACTGGGACAGCAGGGGAAGCATGTCTGGGGGCATCTAACACACCAAAGACCCTCTATTACCCCAACATCACAGCCTAACAACTACACACTTTACACACTCAATACCACCTCTCTGACAGTAGGAAAACACCTTGAAACATGTGTATTTGGCACTTGCAGTGAGGAGAGCTTGTCACCAGCAGTGAATTTGGCCCTTGTAGTAAGTTGAGGTTGGCACCAACATTTGTTTTGAAAATCAGGGTGGATTGAGCCTCTAACCAGCAGAGTTTGGGCAAATTCATGGTGGAGGGAGCCTCTAAACACCCCAGTTTGGGCAAATTCATGGTGGAGGGAGCCTCTAAAAACCCCAGTTTGGACCAATTCATGGTGGAGGGAGCCTCTAACCAGCCCAGTGTGGGCAAATTCATGGTGGAGGGAGCCTCTAAAAAACCCAGTTTGGACCAATTCATGGTGGAGGGAGCCTCTAACCAGCCCAGTTTGGGCAAATTCATGGTGGAGGGAGCCTCTAAAAAACCCAGTTTGGACCAATTCATGGTGGAGGGAGCCTCTAACCAGCCCAGTTTGGGCAAATTCATGGTGGAGGGAGCCTCTAAAAAACCCAGTTTGGACCAATTCATGGTGGAGGGAGCCTCTAACCAGCCCAGTTTGGGCAAATTCATGGTGGAGGGAGCCTCTAAACAGCCCAGTTTGGGCAAATTCATGGTGGAGGGAGCCTCTAAACAGCCCAGTTTGGGCAAATTCATGGTGGAGGGAGCCTCTAACCAGCCCAGTTTGGACCAATTAATGGTGGAGGGAGCCTCTAACCAGCCCAGTTTGGGCAAATTCATGGTGGAGGGAGCCTCTAAACAGCCCAGTTTGGACCAATTCATGGTGGAGGGAGCCTCTAAAAAACCCAGTTTGGACCAATTCATGGTGGAGGGAGCCTCTAAACAGCCCAGTTTGGGCAAATTCATGGTGGAGGGAGCCTCTAACCAGCCCAGTTTGGACCAATTCATGGTGGAGGGAGCCTCTAACCAGCCCAGTTTGGGCAAATTCATGGTGGAGGGAGCCTCTAAACAGCCCAGTTTGGACCAATTCATGGTGGAGGGAGCCTCTAAAAAACCCAGTTTGGACCAATTCATGGTGGAGGGAGCCTCTAAACAGCCCAGTTTGGGCAAATTCATGGTGGAGGGAGCCTCTAACCAGCCCAGTTTGGACCAATTCATGGTGGAGGGAGCCTCTAAACAGCCAAGTTTTGGGAAATTCATGGTGGAGGGAGCCTCTAACCAGCCCAGTTTGGACCAATTCATGGTGGAGGGAGCCTCTAAACAGCCCAGTTTGGGCAAATTCATGGTGGAGGGAGCCTCTAAAAAACCCAGTTTGGACCAATTCATGGTGGAGGGAGCCTCTAACCAGCCCAGTTTGGACCAATTCATGGTGGAGGGAGCCTCTAAACAGCCAAGTTTGGACCAATTCATGGTGGAGGGAGCCTCTAAAAACCCCAGTTTGGACCAATTCATGGTGGAGGGAGCCTCTAACCAGCCCAGTTTGGGCAAATTCATGGTGGAGGGAGTCTCTAACCAGCCCAGTTTGGACCAATTAATGGTGGAGGGAGCCTCTAAACAGCCAAGTTTGGACCAATTCATGGTGGAGGGAGCCTCTAAAAACCCCAGTTTGGACCAATTCATGGTGGAGGGAGCCTCTAACCAGCCCAGTTTGGGCAAATTCATGGTGGAGGGAGCCTCTAAACAGCCCAGTTTGGGCACATTCATGGTGGAGGGAGCCTCTAACCAGCCCAGTTTGGACCAATTAATGGTGGAGGGAGCCGCTAAACAGCCCAGTTTGGACCAATTCATGGTGGAGGGAGCCTCTAAAAACCCCAGTTTGGACCAATTCATGGTGGAGGGAGCCTCTAAAAAACCCAGTTTGGACCAATTCATGGTGGAGGGAGCCTCTAACCAGCCCAGTTTGGACCAATTAATGGTGGAGGGAGCCTCTAAACAGCCAAGTTTGGACCAATTCATGGTGGAGGGAGCCTCTAAAAACCCCAGTTTGGACCAATTCATGGTGGAGGGAGCCTCTAACCAGCCCAGTTTGGGCAAATTCATGGTGGAGGGAGCCTCTAAACAGCCCAGTTTGGGCAAATTCATGGTGGAGGGAGCCTCTAACCAGCCCAGTTTGGACCAATTAATGGTGGAGGGAGCCGCTAAACAGCCCAGTTTGGACCAATTCATGGTGGAGGGAGCCTCTAAAAACCCCAGTTTGGACCAATTCATGGTGGAGGGAGCCTCTAAAAAACCCAGTTTGGACCAATTCATGGTGGAGGGAGCCTCTAACCAGCCCAGTTTGGACCAATTAATGGTGGAGGGAGCCTCTAAACAGCCAAGTTTGGACCAATTCATGGTGGAGGGAGCCTCTAAAAACCCCAGTTTGGACCAATTCATGGTGGAGGGAGCCTCTAACCAGCCCAGTTTGGACCAATTAATGGTGGAGGGAGCTGCTAAACAGCCCAGTTTGGACCAATTCATGGTGGAGGGAGCCTCTAAAAACCCCAGTTTGGACCAATTCATGGTGGAGGGAGCCTCTAAACAGCCCAGTTTGGGCAAATTCATGGTGGAGGGAGCCTCTAACCAGCAGAGTTGGTGGAAATCAGGGTGGAGGGAGCCTCTAACCAGCAGAGTTGGGGGAAATCAGGGTGGAGGGAGCCTAGTATTAGCAGAATTGTGCAACGCTTATGGTGGATGAGTATGAGGATGCGGAGGAATTGGAGAGGTTGAGTACAGACATGGAGTTTCATGTTGGGGTGCTTTACACAGGTGGGCACAAAAATGACGGCTCTACCCAGTGGTGGTTCATTTTTATCAAAGTGAGCCGGTCGGCACTCTCAGCTGACAGACGGGTGCGCTTGTCAGTGATGATGCCACCGGCTGCACTGAACACCCTCTCAGATAGGACGCTGGCGGCAGGACAGGACAGCACCTCCAAGGCATATAGGGCAAGTTCAAGCCACAGGTCCAACTTCGACACCCAATACGTGTAGGGCGCAGAGGGGTCGGAGAGGACAGGGCTGTGGTCGGAAAGGTATTCCCGCAACATGCGCCTATACTTCTCACGCCTGGTGACACTAGGACCCTCCGTGGCGGCACTTTGGCGAGGGGGTGCCATCAAGGTGTCCCAGACCTTAGACAGTGTGCCCCTCGTTTGTGTGGACCGGTGAGAACTTGGTTGCCTACTGGAGGAACTGCCCTCCCTGCCGCCAACGTCACATGCTGGAAACATCTCCATCATATTCTGCACCAATTGCCTGTGGCAAGCATTGATGCGATTGGCCCTCCCCTCTACCGGAATAAAAGACGAGATGTTGTTTTTATACCGGGGGTCAAGGATAGCAAAGATCCAGTACTGGTTGTCCTCCATGATTTTGACAATACGCTTGTCGGTTGTAAAGCACCCCAACATGAACTCAGCCATGTCTGCCACAGTGTTAGTTGGCATGACTCCTCTGGCCCCACCGGAAAGTTCAATCTCCATTTCCTCCTCATCCTCCATGTCTACCCATCCGCGCTGCAACAATGGGACGATTCGAAGTTGCCCGGAAGCCTCCTGTATCACCATCACATCATCGGACAACTCTTCTTCCTCCTCCTCCTCCTCCTCCTCCTCCTCCATTAAACGCAGTGAAGCGGACAGATGTGTGGACCTACTCTCCAGCTGTGACGGATCGGATGCTATCCCTAACTCCTCTGTGTGATCTGAGTTATCCCTGATGTCAATCAGGGATTCTCTCAGAACACACAAGAGCGGGATTGTAAGGCTCACCATCGCATCCTCAGAGCTCACCCTCCTTGTGGACTCCTCAAAGACCCGTAGGATGTCACAAAGGTCTCTCATCCATGGCCACTCATGGATGTGAAACTGAGGCAGCTGACTTTGTGGCACCCTAGGGTTTTGTAGCTGGTATTCCATCAAAGGTCTCTGCTGCTCAGCCACTCTATTCAACATCTGAAACGTTGAGTTCCAGCGTGTGGGGACGTCGCACAAAAGCCGGTGTTGTGGCACATGCAGGCGTTGCTGGAGAGATTTTAAGCTAGCAGCGGCTACTGTCGACTTGCGAAAGTGGGCGCACATGCGCCGCACTTTCACCAGTAGCTCTGGAACATTGGGGTAGCTCTTTAGGAAACGTTGCACCACTAGGTTGAAGACGTGGGCCAGGCATGGAACATGTTGGAGTCCGGCAAGCTCCAGAGCTGCTACCAGGTTCCGGCCGTTATCACAAACGACCATGCCTGGGCCCAGGTGCAGCGGCTCAAACCATATTGCCGTCTCATCGAGGAGGGCATCCCTCACCTCGGAGGCAGTGTGCTGTCTGTCCCCCAAGCTGATCAGCTTCAGCACAGCCTGCTGACGTCTACCAACGCCAGTGCTGCAACGTTTCCAACTCGTAGCTGGGGTCAATCTAGCAGCGGAGGAGGAGGCGATGGCGGAGGAGGAGGCGGTGGCGGAGGAGGAGGCGGTAGAGGAGGAGGAGGAGGGGGGTGTTCTTCTCGTGTCCCTGCCAGGAATGTTAGGCGGGGAGACGAGGTACACCGGGCCAGTTTGGGAAGCAGTCCCAGCCTCAACTACATTCACCCAGTGTGCCGTCAGTGAAATGTAGCGTCCCTGTCCGCATGCACTTGTCCACGCGTCGGTGGTCAAGTGGACCTTTGTGCAAAGCGCGGAACTAAGGGCCCGCCTGATGTTGAGTGACACGTGCTGGTGCAAGGCGGGGACGGCACACCGGGAGAAGTAGTGACGGCTAGGGACGGCATAGCGAGGTGCCGCAGTTGCCATCAGGTCCAGGAAGGCGGGAGTTTCAACAAGCCGGAACGCCAACATCTCCTGGGCCAGCAGTTTAGCGATGTTGGCGTTCAAGGCTTGCGCGTGTGGGTGGTTAGCAGTGTATTTCTGCCGCCGCTCCAATGTCTGAGAGATGGTGGGTTGTTGTAAAGAAACGCCTGATGGTGCCTTTGATGGTGCAGGAGAAGGAGATAAGACAGGACCAGGGGAGGATGAGGTAGAAGTCAACAAAGTGGCGGAGGCAGATGAAGTGGTGTCCTGGCTCGTCCTCTGGAGTGCATCGCCAGCACAGTCAGCAGTGGCAGTGGCAGAGGCAGAGGCAGTGGCAGAGGCAGTGGCAGTGGCGTGAACGGCAGGCGGCCTTTGTCCTGCCGTTGCTGCCTGCCACTGATTCCAGTGCTTGGATTCCAAATGACGGCGCATTGAAGTGGTGGACAGGTTGCTCTTCTCAGAGCCCCTAATCAATTTCGAGAGGCAAATTGTGCAGACAACACTATATCTGTCCTCGGCGCATTCCTTGAAAAAACTCCACACCTTCGAGAAACGTGCCCTCGAGGTGGGAGTTTTTCGGGGCTGGGTACGAACTGGAACATCTTGGGAGATTCCGGGTGTGGCCTGGCTTCGCCTAAGCTGCTGACCTCTGCCTCTGCCTCTAGCTACCCTTTTTGGTGCTGCACCTGCCTCAACATCCACACTACTTTCCCCGCTTGACATCCCCCCTGTCCAGGTCGGGTCAGTGTCCTCATCATCCACCACTTCCTCTTCCAACTCCTGTCTCATCTCCTCCTCCCGCACAATGCGCCGGTCAACTGGATGCCCTGACGGCAACTGCGTCACATCATCGTCGATGAGGGTGGGTTGCTGGTCATCCACCACCAAATCGAACGGAGATGGAGGAGACTCTAGTGTTTGAGCATCTGGACACAGATGCTCCTCTGTTAGGTTCGTGGAATCGTGACGTGGAGAGGCAGGTTGAGGGACAATGAAAGGAGCGGAGAACAGCTCTGGGGAGCAGGGACAGTTTGGGTTATTGTTCTGTAAAGCTTCGGAATTTTGGGAGGAAGGAAGACAAGACTGTTGGGTAATAGGAGGAGAGGAGGCAGAGTCTGACTGGCTGCTGGACAATGTGCTGTAAGCGTTCTCTGACAGCCATTGCAAGACCTGTTCCTGGTTCTCGGGCCTACTAAGGTTTGTACCCTGCAGTTTAGTTAATGTGGCAAGCAACCCTGGCACTGTGGAGTGGCGCAATGCTTGCTGCCCCACAGGAGTAGGCACGGGACGCCCTGTGGCTTCACTGCTACCTTGCTCCCCAGAACCATTCCCCCGACCTCGCCCACGGCCTCGTCCACGTCCCTTTCCGGGAGCCTTGCGCATTTTGAATTCCTAGTTAGAAATTGGCACTGTATACCAGTAGTAAAAATTGTGGGTGCACGTAACCCCAATATATTCTTTGAATTACCAGTCAGAAACTGGCACTATATGGCAGTAGCAAGAAATGAGGGTATTTGTATTCCCAATATATTCTTTGAATTCCCAGTCAGACAATGGCACTGTATACCAGTAGTAAAAATTGTGGGTGCACGTAACCACAATATATTCTTTGAATTACCAGTCAGAAACTGGCACTATATGGCAGTAGCAAGAAATGAGGGTATTTATAACCCCAATATATTCTTTGAATTCCCAGTCAGACAATGGCACTGTATACCAGTAGTAAAAATTGTGGGTGCACGTAACCCCAATATATTCTTTGAATTCCCAGTCAGACACTGGCACTATATGGCAGTAGCAAGAAATGAGGGTATTTGTATTCCCAATATATTCTTTGAATTCCCAGTCAGACAATGGCACTGTATACCAGTAGTAAAAATTGTGGGTGCACGTAACCCCAATATATTCTTTGAATTACCAGTCAGAAACTGGCACTATATGGCAGTAGCAAGAAATGAGGGTATTTATAACCCCAATATATTCTTTGAATTCCCAGTCAGACAATGGCACTGTATACCAGTAGTAAAAATTGTGGGTGCACGTAACCCCAATATATTCTTTGAATTCCCAGTCAGACACTGGCACTATATGGCAGTAGCAAGAAATGAGGGTATTTGTATTCCCAATATATTCTTTGAATTCCCAGTCAGACAATGGCACTGTATACCAGTAGTAAAAATTGTGGGTGCACGTAACCCCAATATATTCTTTGAATTACCAGTCAGAAACTGGCACTATATGGCAGTAGCAAGAAATGAGGGTATTTGTATTCCCAATATATTCTTTGAATTCCCAGTCAGACAATGGCACTGTATACCAGTAGTAAAAATTGTGGGTGCACGTAACCACAATATATTCTTTGAATTACCAGTCAGAAACTGGCACTATATGGCAGTAGCAAGAAATGAGGGTATTTATAACCCCAATATATTCTTTGAATTCCCAGTCAGACAATGGCACTGTATACCAGTAGTAAAAATTGTGGGTGCACGTAACCCCAATATATTCTTTGAATTCCCAGTCAGACACTGGCACTATATGGCAGTAGCAAGAAATGAGGGTATTTGTATTCCCAATATATTCTTTGAATTCCCAGTCAGACAATGGCACTGTATACCAGTAGTAAAAATTGTGGGTGCACGTAACCCCAATATATTCTTTGAATTCCCAGTCAGACACTGGCACTATATGGCAGTAGCAAGAAATGAGGGTATTTGTATTCCCAATATATTCTTTGAATTCCCAGTCAGACAATGGCACTGTATACCAGTAGTAAAAATTGTGGGTGCACGTAACCCCAATATATTCTTTGAATTACCAGTCAGAAACTGGCACTATATGGCAGTAGCAAGAAATGAGGGTATTTGTATTCCCAATATATTCTTTGAATTCCCAGTCAGACAATGGCACTGTATACCAGTAGTAAAAATTGTGGGTGCACGTAACCACAATATATTCTTTGAATTACCAGTCAGAAACTGGCACTATATGGCAGTAGCAAGAAATGAGGGTATTTGTATTCCCAATATATTCTTTGAATTCCCAGTCAGACAATGGCACTGTATACCAGTAGTAAAAATTGTGGGTGCATGTAACCCCAATATATTCTTTGAATTCCCAGTCAGACACTGGCACTATATGGCAGTAGCAAGAAATGAGGGTATTTGTATTCCCAATATATTCTTTGAATTCCCAGTCAGACAATGGCACTGTATACCAGTAGTAAAAATTGTGGGTGCACGTAACCACAATATATTCTTTGAATTACCAGTCAGAAACTGGCACTATATGGCAGTAGCAAGAAATGAGGGTATTTATAACCCCAATATATTCTTTGAATTCCCAGTCAGACAATGGCACTGTATACCAGTAGTAAAAATTGTGGGTGCACGTAACCCCAATATATTCTTTGAATTCCCAGTCAGACACTGGCACTATATGGCAGTAGCAAGAAATGAGGGTATTTGTATTCCCAATATATTCTTTGAATTCCCAGTCAGACAATGGCACTGTATACCAGTAGTAAAAATTGTGGGTGCACGTAACCACAATATATTCTTTGAATTACCAGTCAGAAACTGGCACTATATGGCAGTAGCAAGAAATGAGGGTATTTATAACCCCAATATATTCTTTGAATTCCCAGTCAGACAATGGCACTGTATACCAGTAGTAAAAATTGTGGGTGCACGTAACCCCAATATATTCTTTGAATTCCCAGTCAGACACTGGCACTATATGGCAGTAGCAAGAAATGAGGGTATTTGTATTCCCAATATATTCTTTGAATTCCCAGTCAGACAATGGCACTGTATACCAGTAGTAAAAATTGTGGGTGCACGTAACCCCAATATATTCTTTGAATTACCAGTCAGAAACTGGCACTATATGGCAGTAGCAAGAAATGAGGGTATTTATAACCCCAATATATTCTTTGAATTCCCAGTCAGACAATGGCACTGTATACCAGTAGTAAAATTTGTGGGTGCACGTAACCCCAATATATTCTTTGAATTCCCAGTCAGACACTGGCACTATATGGCAGTAGCAAGAAATGAGGGTATTTGTATTCCCAATATATTCTTTGAATTCCCAGTCAGACAATGGCACTGTATACCAGTAGTAAAAATTGTGGGTGCACGTAACCCCAATATATTCTTTGAATTACCAGTCAGAAACTGGCACTATATGGCAGTAGCAAGAAATGAGGGTATTTGTATTCCCAATATATTCTTTGAATTCCCAGTCAGACAATGGCACTGTATACCAGTAGTAAAAATTGTGGGTGCACGTAACCACAATATATTCTTTGAATTACCAGTCAGAAACTGGCACTATATGGCAGTAGCAAGAAATGAGGGTATTTATAACCCCAATATATTCTTTGAATTCCCAGTCAGACAATGGCACTGTATACCAGTAGTAAAAATTGTGGGTGCACGTAACCCCAATATATTCTTTGAATTCCCAGTCAGACACTGGCACTATATGGCAGTAGCAAGAAATGAGGGTATTTGTATTCCCAATATATTCTTTGAATTCCCAGTCAGACAATGGCACTGTATACCAGTAGTAAAAATTGTGGGTGCACGTAACCCCAATATATTCTTTGAATTCCCAGTCAGACACTGGCACTATATGGCAGTAGCAAGAAATGAGGGTATTTGTATTCCCAATATATTCTTTGAATTCCCAGTCAGACAATGGCACTGTATACCAGTAGTAAAAATTGTGGGTGCACGTAACCCCAATATATTCTTTGAATTACCAGTCAGAAACTGGCACTATATGGCAGTAGCAAGAAATGAGGGTATTTGTATTCCCAATATATTCTTTGAATTCCCAGTCAGACAATGGCACTGTATACCAGTAGTAAAAATTGCGGGTGCACGTAACCACAATATATTCTTTGAATTACCAGTCAGAAACTGGCACTATATGGCAGTAGCAAGAAATGAGGGTATTTGTATTCCCAATATATTCTTTGAATTCCCAGTCAGACAATGGCACTGTATACCAGTAGTAAAAATTGTGGGTGCACGTAACCCCAATATATTCTTTGAATTACCAGTCAGAAACTGGCACTATATGGCAGTAGCAAGAAATGAGGGTATTTATAACCCCAATATATTCTTTGAATTCCCAGTCAGACAATGGCACTGTATACCAGTAGTAAAAATTGTGGGTGTATATAGCCCCAATTCTATTGCTAGGGGACTTGCAGGGTATTTCTGGGGTGAAGGTGGGGGGGCACACCGTTGGAACGGGTATCGGGGTATATATCGGGTATACGGGAATACACTGACAGTGTATTCCATTCAGGATCCTGGGAAAGCTGGGTTGCGGCGATTGAGCCCGTCAGTGCCACGTTACACTGACAAGCTTCTCCCTGGAATTTAGCTCTTATAAGAGCTGTTGTGGTTGTCTTCTCCTTCCTATCCTAGCCTGTCCCTGCCTACCCAGAATCTAAGCCCTAGCTAGCTGGACGGAAACCTCCGTCCTCGGTGAATTGCAAGCTCAGAATGACGCGAACCTGGGCGGCGCTGTTCTTTTAAATTAGAGGTCACATGTTTTCGGCAGCCAATGGGTTTTGCCTACTTTTCTCAACGTCACCGGTGTCGTAGTTCCTGTCCCACCTACCCTGCGCTGTTATTGGAGCAAAAAAGGCGCCAGGGAAGGTGGGAGGGGAATCGAGTAATGGCGCACTTTACCACGCGGTGTTCGATTCAATTCGAACATGCCGAACAGCCTAATATCCGATCGAACATGAGTTCGATAGAACACTGTTCGCTCATCTCTATATATTACATCATCTATTGCCTGTTCTGCTTTATACACAGAGCTTAAGATCTCATTTAGTAGCTCTGCTTTTTCTTGCTCCCAGGTGACCAACTCTCCATTACTATTATTTAGGTGACCTACTTGTTATGACCTTGTTCTCCTTCCATCTACCTTTTTTATCGGACTATAAGAAGCACTGGACTATAAGACACACCTAGGTTTTAGAGGAGGAAAATAGGGAAAACATTTTTAAAGCAAAAAATGGCAAAATATTTAATATATGGGAGTTGTAGTTTTGCAACAGCTGCAAGGCCACATTGACAGGTGACTCTGCAGCTATATATAGGAGGATGCATAGAGTGTTTTTTGCAGGGCTAGATGTACTTTTTAGTTGTACCATTTTGGGAAATGTATATTGCTTAGTAGAGATGAGCGAACACTGTTTGGATCAGCCGATCCGAACAGCACGCACCCATAGAAATGAATGGAAGCACCTGTGACGCTGACTTTGCCGGCGTCACAGGTGCTTCCATTCATTTCTATGGGTGCGTGCTGTTCGGATCGGCTGATCCGAACAGTGTTCGCTCATCTCTATTGCTTAGATCACCTTTTATTTAAATCAGAGGTAAAACGGTGAAAAACCCCCTGTGGTTTGGCACTTTTGATTTTGACGTTTGCCGTACAGGAAAAATATTAGAAGACTGGGCATTTTTAGACACAGGGATACCTAAGGGTATGTTCACATGGTGGAAAATGGGTTCTGCATGTAAACATACCGCACAGCTAGCCGTGACAGGATGCCGATGCAGTGCACCGGCATCCCGTCGCAGCATTCCACTCCAGATTAGGCCCAAATGAATGGGCCTAATAGGGAGGGAGTCTCACGCTGTGGACGCCGTGGGTGATTCAGTCGCGGAATCCGCGGCAAGATAGGTCATCTTGCTGCTTTTTCCGCTACTAGCTAGAAGAAAAAAGAAGCCAGTGGCTCCCATTGAAATCAATGGGAGCCATTTTGTTAGGCGGATTTTGAAGCAGATTTTGCGTCAAAATCTGCTGCCAAAAAACACTGCCTAATATGCATGTGTTTCACAGTAATGTTCTACTTTTTATATGAATTCTAGAGAAAGGAGGTAATTCAGAAGTTTTATGTATTTTATTATTTATTTTTTACTATTTTATTAGCCCCCGCCTACGGGGAATGGAACCTGCAATCATTTGATTACAAGTCCCATAGACGGCAGTACAAGGGTTGGGCGGTGGGCTGGCCTCAGTAGATGAAGTTCCCGGCACAGCATATTATGTGGGGCATGGTGGGGCGGGTCTGTGATCTGGCCACAGTGTTGTGGCTCCAGACATAGCTCCTGGTGGGACCAATCTTCACCAAATTTGGTACAGAGATACTTCAGGTATCCGGGAAGGTTTAAGACGAGACTCCAACTCGCTCGGACGTACCGTTGCTGAGATACAGCATTCCAAACACAATGCCCCACCACTTAGCCAATACAAACCTGCAAGTCTTTCACTCATATTCCAACTGCAATACACACGGTCACTCCACATACACAACCCAACACTGATATCCAAACTGAGATACACGCATCAGAGGATTAGATACACAGATCAGCACACAGTATCACATGCCAGAGGATTAGATACACGCGTCTGCACACAGTCCCACAAACCAGAGGATTAAATACGCGCTTCTGCACACAGTTCCACATGCCGAAGGATTAGATACACGCGTCTGCACAAAGTACCACACGTCGGGGGATTGGATACATGCGTCTGCACACAGTACCACATGCCAAAGGATTGGATACACGCATCTGCACACAGTTCCACACACCAGAGCATAAGATATGCACATCTGCACACAGTACCACATGCCGTAGGATTAGATACGCGCGTCTACACACAGCTCAACACGCCGTAGGATTAGATACACACCTCATCACACAATACCACACAGGGGAGGATTAGATACACGTATCTGCACACAGTTCCACACACCAGAGGATTAGATAAGCACGTCTGCACACAGTATCACATGCCGTAGGATTAGATACGCGCTTCTGCTTACAGTTCCACATGCCAGACGATTAGATACACACATCTTCACACAGTTGTACACGCCATAGGATTAGATGCACGCGTCTGCATATAGTACCACATGCTGTAGGATTAGATACGCGTTTCTACACATAGTTCCACATGCCGTAGGATTAGATACGCGCCTCTTCACACAATACCACACAAGGGAGGATTAGATACGTGCGTCTGAACACAGTACCACACTTTGGAGGATTAGATACATGCCTCTGCACACAGTACCAAATGCCAGATAATTAGATACGCATCTCAGCACACAGTACCACATGGGGAGGATTAGATATGTGCATCTGCACACAGTACCTCACGCCAGAGGATTAGATACACTTGTCTGCACACAGTACCACACGCCAGAGGATTAGATACACACGTCTGCACATAGTACCACATGCCGTAAGATTAGATATGCACGTCTGCACACAGTTTCACTTATCGGAGGATTAGATACGTGCCTTTTCACACAATGCCACACGGGGGAGGATTAGATACACACATCTGCACACAGTACCACACGCCGGAGGATTAGATATGTGCATCTGCACACAGTACCACACCAACAAGGATTAGATACTTGCGTCTAAACACAGTACTACATGGGGAAGGATTAGATACAGCTTTACTCCAGGTATCCATAACAACTGATCACAGGTTTTTCACTGATATCCAAAATGAGATACACATAATCGCATGACGCTTATGGACATACGCACAAACCACATACAAAATACACCAGTGGGGGCCACACGGTGGCTCAGTGGTTAGCACTGCAGCCTTGCAGCGCTGGAGTCCTGGTGTTCAAATCCCGCCAAGGGCATAAAAACCATCTGCAAGGAGTTTGTATGTTCTCCCCGTGTTTGCATGGATTTCCATCCCATATTCCAAAAAAAAAAAAAGACATACTGATAGGGAAAAATGTACATTGTGAGCTCTATGTGGGGCTCACAATCTACAAAAAAAAAAAAAAAAAAAATACACCAGTGCAAAATTGGACATTTCTTATGGGGCCACTACACAAACATACAATGTAATATACCAGTGCGAAGCCGGGTCCTCCCTCTAGTAGTTTATAAATTCAATGCTGGAAGGGGGAAGATTTACTGAACAGTAATTCCTTATTATTATCACTATAGATTTGTGATTGTATCTAGAGATGAGCGAACAGTGTTCTATCGAACTCATGTTTGATCGGATATTAGGCTGTTCGGCATGTTCGAATCGAATCGAACACCGCGTGGTAAAGTGCGCCATTACTCGATTCCCCTCCCACCTTCCCTGGCGCCTTTTTTGCTCCAATAACAGCGCAGGGTAGGTGGGACAGGAACTACGACACCGGTGACGTTGAGAAAAGTAGGCAAAACCCATTGGCTGCCGAAAACATGTGACCTCTAATTTAAAAGAACAGCGACGCCCAGCTTCGCGTCATTCTGAGCTTGCAATTCACCGGGGACGGAGGTTTCCGTCCAGTTAGCTAGGGGTTAGATTCTGGGTAGGCAGGGACAGGCTAGGATAGGAAGGAGAAGACAACCAACAGCTCTTATAAGAGCTAAATTCCAGGGAGAAGCTTGTCAGTGTAACGTGGCACTGACGGGCTCAATCGCCGCAACCCAGCTTTCCGCGGATCCTGAATGGAATACACTGTCAGTGTATTCCCGTATACCCGATATATACCCCTGATACCCGTTCCAACGGTGTGCCCCCCCACCTTCACCCCAGAAATACCCTGCAAGTCCCCTAGCAATAGAATTGGGGCTATATACACCCACTATTTTTGCTACTGCCATATAGTGCCATTGTCTCACTGGGAATTCAAAGAATATATTGGGCTTACATATAACTTCAATTCCAGGGAGAAGCTTGTCAGTGTAACGTGGCACTGACGGGCTCAATCGCCGCAACCCAGCTTTCCCAGGATCCTGAATGGAACACACTGACAGTGTATTCCCGTATACCCCATATATACACCCCAAATCCCCGTTCCAACGGTGTGCCCCCCCACCTTCACCTCAGAAATACCCTGCAAGTCCCCTAGCAATAGAATTGGGGCTATATACACCCACAATTTTTGCTACTGGTATATAGTGCCATTGTCTGACTGGGAATTCAAAGAATATATTGGGGTTACGTGCACCCACAATTTTTGCTACTGCTATACAGTGCCATTGTCTGACTGGGAATTCAAAGATTATATTGGGGTTACGTGCACCCACAATTTTTGCTACTGCTATATAGTGCCAGTTTCTGACTGGTAATTCAAAGAATATATTGGGGTTACGTGCACCCACAATTTTTGCTACTGGAATATAGTGCCATTGTCTGACTGGGAATTCAAAGAATATATGGGGGTTACGTGCACCCACAATTTTTGCTACTGCTATACAGTGCCATTGTCTCACTGGGAATTCAAAGAATATATTGGGGTTATGTGCACCCACAATTTTTACTACTGGTATATAGTGCCATTGTCTGACTGGGAATTCAAAGAATATATGGGGGTTACGTGCACCCACAATTTTTGCTACTGCTATACAGTGCCATTGTCTCACTGGGAATTCAAAGAATATATTGGGGTTATGTGCACCCACAATTTTTACTACTGGTATACAGTGCCATTGTCTGACTGGGAATTCAAAGAATATATGGGGGTTACGTGCACCCACAATTTTTGCTACTGCTATACAGTGCCATTGTCTGACTGGGAAGTCAAAGAATATATGGGGGTTATGTGCACCCACAATTTTTACTACTGGTATACAGTGCCATTGTCTGACTGGGAATTCAAAGAATATATGGGGGTTACGTGCACCCACAATTTTTGCTACTGCTATACAGTGCCATTGTCTGACTGGGAATTCAAAGAATATATGGGGGTTATGTGCACCCACAATTTTTACTACTGGTATACAGTGCCATTGTCTGACTGGGAATTCAAAGAATATATGGGGGTTACGTGCACCCACAATTTTTGCTACTGCTATACAGTGCCATTGTCTCACTGGGAATTCAAAGAATATATTGGGGTTATGTGCACCCACAATTTTTGCTACTGCTATACAGTGCCATTGTCTCACTGGGAATTCAAAGAATATATTGGGGTTATGTGCACCCACAATTTTTACTACTGGTATATAGTGCCATTGTCTGACTGGGAATTCAAAGAATATATGGGGGTTACGTGCACCCACAATTTTTGCTACTGCTATACAGTGCCATTGTCTCACTGGGAATTCAAAGAATATATTGGGGTTATGTGCACCCACAATTTTTACTACTGGTATACAGTGCCATTGTCTGACTGGGAATTCAAAGAATATATGGGGGTTACGTGCACCCACAATTTTTGCTACTGCTATACAGTGCCATTGTCTCACTGGGAATTCAAAGAATATATTGGGGTTATGTGCACCCACAATTTTTACTACTGGTATACAGTGCCATTGTCTCACTGGGAATTCAAAGATTATATTGGGGTTATGTGCACCCACAATTTTTGCTACTGCTATATAGTGCCAGTTTCTGACTGGTAATTCGAAGAATATATTGGGGTTACGTGCACCCACAATTTTTGCTACTGGTATATAGTGCCATTGTCTGACTGGGAATTCAAAGAATATATGGGGGTTACGTGCACCCACAATTTTTGCTACTGCTATACAGTGCCATTGTCTCACTTGGAATTCAAAGAATATATTGGGGTTATGTGCACCCACAATTTTTACTACTGGTATATAGTGCCATTGTCTGACTGGGAATTCAAAGAATATATGGGGGTTACGTGCACCCACAATTTTTGCTACTGGTAGATAGTGCCATTGTCTCACTGGGAATTCCACAAATAATTTGGGGATTCATTCACCCTACATCTCAGGCTCTTGCCATATTCACCCAGGTTGTCAGTGCTGCACCAGCTCGTTCCCAGACAGCTCAGCCCGAAAAACACGTTACCTATATAGAGGATTTGGACAATGAAGACAACATGTTCTAAATCTAATGTCTGCACCTTCTCCAGAATTAAAATAAAGGCAGCGTTTAACTTTCAAATAGCACTGCACAAAGGAAGAGCTTATCAGCTTGTCTCATGACATGCTACTGAAAAGTGTCATTTGTGTATCTTAATGTAAATATAGTTGTATAAGCTTTTTGGGTTTTAGGCACTGCCAAGTTATTTATTACCACCCGCTCCCTTATAATGATGATGACGCCAAAGTCACTGTGGGTGTTCAGAGCTCACAGCTTTGGTTGACATTTGTCTTGCTCTCTGTCGGTACCAGCTGTCTTTTTGGATACCGTAAAGTTATGTTGACTTTATTAACAGCTATAGAAGCTTTAGCCAGGTTGTGACGGTGTGTAACCCTAACAACACTAAGTGGGATACACATTAATAGTCAGTCTATGTACGCTAAACGTATCACTGAAGTAATTTTTTTTCCCTCTCCCCTAATATAAGAAAGGAACAGACATTAGACCTAGACCGGGGTTCGAGGCTTGTAAAAATCCAGTATTATTTGTTCTTCATGATGTGAAATATGTGTTGAAAAGCAACCCAAGATGAAGTCAGCCATGTGTGCCAGTGTGTTACTTGGCATGCCTTTGCTGGCCCCAACTGTAAGGGTCACTCTCCATTTCCTCCATTTTCCACTCCCCTTCACACCATTTGTGGTGAAGCAATGGGATGCACTGAAGTGCACCCTCTAGCCTCATGTGGGACAGGGACTTCAGATGCCACTCCAACCCCCTCGTCTTCCTCCGCCAGCCAACGGTGCGAAGATGAGAGGAGTGTGCTCTGAATGTTTTCTGCCTAGCAGAGGCTAGTTCTCACTTACGAAAATGGCCCCACTTTGACCTGTATATCAGGCACAATGGTGTAGGTTTCAAAGAAACATGGCACCAACAAGTTGGAAAACGTGGGCCATGCGTGGACCGTGTTTGAGTCTGGCAAGCTCCAGATCTGCTACCAGGTTCCATCCATTATCACAGGCGCAAAAATGCCAGGCCCCAGGTGTAGCAGGGAAAAAAAAATACCATCTCAGCCAGGATGGCATCCCTGACCTCGGAGGCACTGTGCTGTCTGTCCCCCAAGCTGATCAGTTTCAGCACGGCCTGCTGACATCTCCCCATGCCAGTGTTACAGTGTTTTCCGCTAGTAGCTGGGGTGGAGGTTGCAGCTTCATAGGGTTTCAGTCTACTCCTGCCATGAATTTTGGCCTGGGAGAGGAGATAGGCCACCCCAGTTTGCACCCGGGGAACAGACTCCACCACATTCACCCTGCCTGTCATTAAAGATAAGCACTGCAGCATCCCTGACCACAGGCGCTTGTCCATGTGTCAGTTGTCAAGTGGACCTTGCAGCAAAGCGCAGAGCTCTGGGCCCGACTGATGTTATGGGACACATGCAGGCGCAAGGCAGGGACAGCACACCAAGAGAAGTAGTAACGGCTAGGCCCAGCATAGGGAGGTGCCCCAGCTGCCATCTTTTGACGGAAGGCCTGGGTCTCCAGAAGCATAAACAAACACCAACATCTCCAGGGCCAGCAGTTTATCGATGAGGCTGTTAAAGGCTTGGGCATGGGGGTGGGTTGTGTTGTACTTCTGCCTGCAATGAAAAGCTTGGGAAATGTGGAGTGGCTGGGAAGAGGCGCATGATGGTGCAGGCCAAAAGGGCGCATGAGGGTGAACTCCCCAATGTGTCAGAGATAGGTGTGTAGGTGTCCTTGCATCATATACTTGCACCATATTTGGCTTTGGAAGTTAATTTTGTGCCAAAAAGTGGTTAAGACAGCGATCCCTCAGCTACTCCCGTTACACTGTCTATTGAAGTTACCATCTGTGGAAGTGGACCACCATTTCTAAGATCCCAAAGGAAGCAGGCAAGAGATGTGCAGTTCAGAAAAAAAGATGAGAAAATAAGTGTAGGCTGTAGAGCACAGAGGGATCGGAGAGGACAGAGCTGGTGTCGGCCAGGTATTCCCACAACATGCGCCTATACTTGTCCCTCCTGGTGACACTAGGCCCCTGAGTGGCAGTAATTTGTCCAGGGGGGCCATTAACGTGTTCCAGACCTAGGAATAAGTCTTCCAACAGGGTAGAGTTTTGCATGCCTTTGCTTCTACCCACTGTTTTTGCTGCTTAGCCTCCCTCCACATCTACACTGCTTTCACCCCTAAACATCACCCCAGTTTATGCCTTTGTTTCTACCCTGTTTTTTTTTGTTGAATTAGCTTCCCTCCACATCTACACTGCTTTAGCCCCTAAACATCACCCCAGTTTATGCCTTTGCTTCTACCCTTTTTTTTTTGTTGAATTAGCTTCCCTCCACATCTACACTGCTTTAGCCCCTAAACATCACCCCAGTTTATGCCTTTGCTTCTACCCAGGTTTTTTGTTGATTTAGCTTCCCTCTACATCTACACTGCTTTAGCCCCTAGACATCACCCCTGTCCATGTGGGGTTGGTGGCCTCGTCATCCACCAACTCCTCTTCCAATTGCGCACTGCCCCCTTACTGCAAACCGCACATGACCACAGCTTGCCTTGATGGCAACTGTGTCTCATGATCCCCACTTTGGTCCAGACAAGTCGGTGGCGGGTCCAAAACCCCAAAATTGGAAGGAAATGGCAGATGCTGCAGTATTTCTAACACCTGTTCCTGGTGCTCGGGCCTGGTCTGTGTTGTACCCTGCACCCTGCTTAACGCAGCTGCCATATCCGGAGTTGTGCTGAGCGCATGCTAATGTTTCGTGTCCAGTGCAATGGATGGGATTTCACATAAGTCTGCCACCCATGGCCACTCATGGTTGAGCAACTGAGGGAGTTGACTTTGACGAACCCGAGGGTTTTGGAGTTGGAACTACATCAAAGGTCTGTGCTGCTCACACACTCTGCTCAACACATGATATGTTTAGTGCCAGCAGTGTGGAGACGTCGCACAACAGCCGTTGTTCCAGCAGGTACAGGCGTTGTAGGAGTGCATAGAGGCTAGCAGCGGCAACTATAGACTTTAAAAACTATCCGCACAAGCGCCACACTTTCACCAGTAGCTCAGGAACATTGGGGTACCTTTTTCAAAAGATTAGCAGCAATGAGTTAAAAACGTGGCCCAGGCATGGAATATGTTGCAGGCTGCCAAGCTACAGAGCCAATCCCAGGTTACGGCCATTATCACACATGACAACATGCCTGGGCCCAGGTGCAGTGGCAAAAACCACATTGCCATCTCATCGAGGATGGCATGACTCACTTTGTAGGCAGTGTGCTGTCTGGCCCCCAAGCTGATGAGCTTCAGCACGGCCTGCTGACGTCTCCCCACACCAGTGTTGCAGCGTTTCCAGCTCGTAGCTGGGGTCAATTTAACAGCGGAGGAGGGTAGTGTTTCAGCCCTCCTCCCAGGAATGTTGTGTGGGGAGACAAGTCAGGCCACCACATTTTGCGACCCGGTCCACGCCTCAACTACATTCAACCACTGTGCCCAAATTGAAAGGTAGCGTCCCTGTCCGCATGCACTTGTCCATTCGTAACTGGTCACATGGAACTTTAGGGCTAAGCGCTGAATTTAGGGACCGCCTCATGTTTGGGGGAAAGTGCTGGTGTGGACGGCACAGTGCGGTGGCGCAGTAGACACTCTGCCCAAAAAGGGCAGAGTGTCCCCCAGCCGGGATTCCAACATCTCCTGGGCCAGATTTCTTGAGATGAGGCCGTTGAAGCCTTGGGCATGTGGGTGGGTTGCGCTGTACTTTAGCATGAAATGAAAGGCTTGGGAGATGGGGAGTTGCTGGGAAGAGGCGCATGATGGCGCGGGCAAAAGGAGAAATGGCAGGAAAAGGTGAGGATAAGGGTGAACTCCCCAAAGTGTTAGAGGCAGATGTGGAGGTGTCCTGGCTGCGGGTCTGGACTGCAGCGCCAGCCCTGTCAACAGTGGGAGAGGCAGTGGCCGCCAGGCCAAACGACGATTATCCTGCGCTTGCTCTCACCCACTGAGCCCAGGGCTTGCCTTCCAAATGATGGCACCCGCAAGAGGTGGTGAGATTCCTCTCCGCAGATCTCCAAACCATCTTGGACTTGCAAATTGCACTAAATTTGTCATGTAACTGACATGTATATGATGAGTCTATCCATCGTCTGTTCATTTTGGTGAAAGTCAGCCTGTCAGCTGACAGACAGCTGTGCTTGTCAGTGATGATGTCACCGGCTGCTTGTACCCCCAGTTTTTGCTGCTTAGCTTGCCTCCACATCCACACTGCTTTTGCCCCTACACATCACCCCTATCCATGCCTGTGCCTCTAGCCATAAGTCTGCCACCCATGGAAACTCATGGTGCAGAAAGTGAGGGAGCTGACTCTGAGGAACCCTTGGGTTTTGTAGCTGGTACTCCATCAAAGGTCTCTGCTGCTCACACACCCTGCTGAACATACGGTATCTAGGGTTAGAGCATGTGGTGACCTCGCACAACAGTAGGTGCTTCAGGCAGATGTAGGCCTTGCTGGAGTGTATTGCGGCTAGCTCCAGGTACTGTAGACTTGGGAAAGTGGGTGTCCAAGTGCCGCACTTTCACCCTTAGCTCAGCTAATTTGGGGTATGTTTTTAAAAATCATTGCACCACTACATTGAACACGTGGGCCAGGCATGGAACGTGTTGGAGGCTGGCAAGCTCCAGAGCCCTCCAACAAGACAAAAAAGCCTGGCCCCAGGGGCAGCGGGGATAAACAAATTGCCATCTCATCCAGGATGGCATCCCTGACCTCAGAGGCAGTGTGCTGTCCGTCTCCCAAGCTGATGAGCTTCAGCCCAGCCTGCTGACGTCTCCCCACACCAGTGTTGCAGCGTTTTCAGCTCGTAGCTGGGGTCAATCTAACAGCGGAGGAGGAGGAGGGTGGTGTTTCAGCCCTCCTCCCAGGAATGTTTTGTGGGGAGACAAGTCAGGAAAATTCTTGAAACGGGAGTTTTGCATCTTTGCCCTTGCTGCCTATGGACATCCCTTTGCCTCTAGCCACCATTTTCCCTGCTTTGCTTGCCTCCACATCCACACTGCTTTTGCCCCTAGACATCACCGCAGTCCATGCCTTAGCTTGTACCCCCAGTTTTTCCTGCTTAGCTTGCCTCCACATCCACACTGCTTTTGCCCCTAGACATCACCCCAGTCCATGCCTTAGCTTGTATCCCCAGTTTTTCCTGCTTAGCTTGCCTCCACATCCACACTGCTTTTGCCCCTAGACATCATCCCTATCCATGCCTCTGCCCCTAGCCATAACTCTGCCACCCCTGGAAACTCATGGTGCAGAAACTTTGGGAGCTGACTTTGAGGAACCCTTGGGTTTTGTAGATGGAACTCCATCAAAGGTCTGTGCAGCTCACACACCCTGCTCAAGATATGGTATTGTAGGGTTTCAGCGTGTGTGAATGACGGACAACAGCCTGTGTTTGGACAGATGTAGGCCTTGCTAGAGTGTTTTTAGGCTAGCAGCGACTCCTGTGCACTTGCAAAAGTGGGCGCACAAGCGCCGCATTTTCAACAGTAGCTTCGGTACATTTGGGTATGTTTTTAAAAAACTTTGCACCACTAGGTTAGACGTGGGCCAAACATGGAACGTGTTGGAGGCTGGCAAGCTCCAGAGCCGCTACCAGGTTCCAGCCATTATCACAGGCGTAAAAATGCCAGGCCCCAGGTGTAGCAGGGAAAAAAAAATGCCATCTCAGCCAGGATGGCATCCCTGACCTCGGAGGCACTGTGCTGTCTGTCCCCCAAGCTGATGAGCTTCAGCACCGCCT